>NC_092349.1:81833259-82177235 GCF_963676685.1 Mytilus edulis
GTTACCAAGGTCCTCTTTTGCTGCACGGAACACTGTAGCATTTGATTTGTGTGTTCCACGGAATAATCTCCGGGATATCCCTGATTTGACTTATGTTCAGCCAGAAGGTAATTATTATTTCAAAAATTCAGATACCTTTCATAAATTAAAGCCTTGTTTCGTTAATGTTTTCGAATGTTTAAAGACACCTGCTACAAGTTAAACAACACCTACTAGTATCATTTCTTCTTGTAAACATAAACAAGGAAAAAGGAGCACGTGCTAGACGTGTGATATGTTAATCACGACTCCTGATTTTAATAGTAATTTAACATCTAAAACATATTATACTAAATCTTTCGAGCCTCTGGACTGTTCCACGGACAATGTCGTGTACGGAATCGAATGTACTTTGTCTGGACTACTTTATGTTGGTGAAACTAGTCAAACTTTGCGTAAAAGAATGAATCAACACTGGTCTGATAATAAAGATCCTCAATTTAGGGTTCTTTATAACCATTTTAATCAACCGGACCATGATCCTTCTTTATCTACGCATCATTGAGAAAATTTATCACCACACAAATAGACCTGTACTAAGTACTCCTTTCCGCAAAGATAGAGAAAATTTCTCGATAAGGGAGTTAGGGACTGCAATGCCATATGGTTGCAATGATAATATTAAAGGAGTAGGACATTTGTTAAGTCCTGCCTGCAGTGATGTTAATGCAATGAGTTTATTTAAAACTACCTTACGACAACAACGTAGTCATGGGCAAAAACATTACAATCGGCCTAATGTAAAAAAGTCTTCCAAATCTAGATCACCCTCTGGGAGCTTTGATGACCTTCTTTCACATCTTCATCATCCATTAGATTACATTACATAAGAACTATTCTCTTTTCACTGCCAGTTAATTTTCTAAAACGTTTGAGAGATTATGCACTTGACAAAGGAGGCACTAATCCATTTTCTGCAATATACAGACTAGTCAATATTATTTGTGATGTAGCTCTTTGCCGTCTTTTCAAACCAGTAAGATCGGAACCTTTAAATTTTACGGACGCCATCACGAGTTGGTTGACTGTTATGGAATAACCATTTCACAAATGATATCGGATATTTTCCTTACGTCGTAACTATAATCCCCTTCCCTTTCATGAATGTGACCTACCGAATTATATGGAACGCCAAAACTGTCTTATTATGACAATTATTCATTATATGATGTGCATTAACCTTTATATGATGTGCATTAACCTTTATATGATGTACATTAACCTTTATATGATTTGCATTAACCTTTATATGATGTGCACTTGTCATTATATGATGTGCATTACCTTTATATGATGTGCACTTGTCATTATGTGATGTGCAAACACCTTTATATGACGTGCAAATATGCTTATATTATGTGCAAGTATCTTTATATGATGTCCAAACATCTTTATATGATGTCCAAACATCTTTATATGATGTGCATACATACTTATATGATGTGCAAATGTACTTATATGATGTGCAAACAAACTTATATGATGTGCAAATATCCTTATATGATGTGCAAATGTACTTATATGATGTGCAAATGTTCTTATATGATGTGCAAATATACTTATATGATGTGCAAATATCCTTATATTATGTGCGTTTTCCCTTATATTATGTGCAAACATGTTTAATATGATGTGGTTGTGTCATTATGTTATGTTAATATTGATGGAGAATTGTCAAATTCTGAATTTTAATCGATGGGTCTACAATAATGAATATACGGGATCTACAATAATGAGCACACAGTTAACTTATTACGTTTTAGAAATAGATCTTTAATCTTTTAAGCGAAAGTGCATTTTTAAGATAAAGTGAGACAGTGCATTTAAACAAAAAATAACGTTTCAAACATTTCGGCGGAAGATTAAGATCAATTAATACAGGAACTAGTTGAAGAATTTCCCGGCAGCGGCGAAAATATGATAAAACAAATTTTGTGGCTCTTATTTATAGCTTGCTGTTCGGTTTGAGTAAAAGCTCTGTGTTGAAGGCCGTAATTCAACCTATAATTGTTTACTTTTTACACATTATGACTTAGATGTAGAATTGTCTCATTGACACACATATCATATCTTCTTATTTCTATTCATTGCAAAAGACACCAATGAACTGAAAGTCAATTTTAAAAATGTTTTATAACGATAGCTACAAATTTATCCTCTCTTGCATATATAATTATGATTGGTCGATTCATTTGTTGATTGATTGCTGTTTAACGCAACTTTCAACACCATCATGCTAATTCGTGGCAGTGAGTTTATATTGATGGAGGAAGCCGAAGTCCACGGGGGGAACCACCGACTTTCGGTAGGAAAAACTAATAATTGTATTCAATTAAGATTGGAGTCGAGCTTTCCTACCACGTGTGGGATTCGACCAACCTACATGTAAGTGTTGACAGGCTAGATACTTGGACACCTCGGCCACCGAGCCCCCCCCCCCCCAAAAAAAAAATATAAAGGAATTAAAGGAGATATGGGATGACCTTCAACTCGGTGCATGACATTTGCTTGCATCTTTTTATTATGTTTTCATGCATTTATTGCACACTTACATGCTTATGAATGCATGGTTGACGTCCAGCGGAAAATTGATATATACATGTATATATATGTAAAAGACTATGTGGTATGATTGCCAATGAGACAACTCTCCACAAGACACCAAATGACACAGACATTAACAACTATAGGTAAATACGTAAGTAAGTAATTAGTTTATTACTGTCACAATCTAACATAATACATAATATATTATACATCAGATAAAAACAGCATAAAAATATATTGATTCCTGCCTTAAAAGACATAGTAGACACTTTTATCTCATGCTCTTTAAATGCATACACAATTTAAAACATTTTTTCAAAAGTAAAAAAAAAATATTTCAAAATACAAAACAATTTCTTCGTATATCAACAATTTTTCCCTTAAAAGAACAAAAAAGGTAGAATTGATTTAAAAATCTTAAATAATATGCTAATAAATAATAATTAAAAATTTAAGTTCTTTAAAAGTTATAAATTTATCTTTCTCCTCTTAAACATCAAATGCAATGTTTTAGCTATTAAAAATGAAATTTCATCACAACTCATGATATAATTAAATTGCTGTAGGTACCCGTACGGCCTTCAACAATGAGCAAAGCCCATAGCCCGAAATGACAAATGTAAAACAATTCAAACGAGAAAACTAACGGCATAATTTATGTACAAAAAATGAACGAAAAACAAATACCGATATGTAACACAACAACAGACGACAACCACTGAATTACAGGCTCCTGACTTGGAACAAGTGCATATTCGTACGGGAACATATTAATGTGAAATGAATATTTACCCTGTTTTGTAATAGACTGACACCCTGAGTTGGATTTTTATCATACTACTTCATAGAAATCCATTTCACCTTATCCTGACAGATTATTCTGATTCCGGTATTTGATTTTACTCCTTAATTTAGCAGGAAAGCAGCAAATACCAATTTTAAATTCTTTGGTTTTGAACCGGCCGGAATTCAAACCTACGACCAGCAACACTAGAGGCTAGCATGCTACCATGAAAGCACCGCCACTAGATAGTTACCCGAAATATAAAAGGAAAGCCTAAACAGGGTTAACATACTGACCATTGATTTTTTTTGGTGATTGCTGGGGAAGGGGGGCATGTTTTTTTGTAAATGTTTGATTACAAGTTTCTTGATAGATATTTTATCTTTTTCAGAAGGGAATCAAAATAATTGTTTCCATTGAAAATTCGAGAAACAATAAAACAATAATAAAATTAGAAAAATAATAATATTATTTTTAAAAATGAGTTTTTCATTAAAGTCGAAAAATATGTTTGTCCTGGAACAAGGAAGTACATGTCCTCCTACCAACACTTCATGTTTACATCACGATGACCGTGAGGGCCTTCCGATGTATTGTCGCAACAGAGATTTGACTTTCGATTTTGACTGGTACATGTAACCGATCGTATAAAAACACAGACATAATAACATTCCTTGTCGCTTCAAGTGATACTCATAAAAACATTTTTTTTTAAACATATTAAATTAATAATATGAAAATGTTGCGTCGTTAGGAATATATTTATACATTTGTAAGTAATATTTATGCACACGTACTGAACAATTCTGTTAACACATGCGGAAGAATATCTCAAAAATGTTTATGCGGGAAAAATGAATGCCTACATAAATTCAAACTATTCGAAAAAGAGTTTTTACCATGCACTTGCACTGTACTATTATTAGAATAGTAGAATAGAATGGTATAGCATTTGGGACAATTTAATATATAACAACAAACCAGAGTATAACGATTTTTATCACTACAATATAATTGTGATTACTGTGAGGTTGAATTCACTGTCATTTATTCATCCACGCACGAACTTGTCTCAGAAAAAAATATATCTCTGTAAGTTAACCTCATTTTCAGGTATTGAGATGTGAATTTCTTTTAGACAAGTGCGTTTGACCATCCACGAGAACTTGCTGTCATCCGATGTTCAGTACTTCAGTTCTTTGATACTTTCTGTTCTAGTAAATACTACATCAGCCAATGAAATTCAGCCTTCACATTTTGAAGGTGTATAGAAATCCGACAAAACTAAGAATCCCAATGGTCTTTAAACAGAAAATAGAATGGAGCGTTTTCAGATCCGCGTAAGCAAAGCTTGGACACAAAATATCTGTGTGTGAATGAACATAAAAACACTGTATTAATTTTTTGTTTACTGAGGCCTGGTGGTCTCTAACAGATAGAGAGTTGTGTTTTAAATTTTTCTAAGTGAAGATTTACGGCGGTGACTTTTAATATTTTGCGTTTATCTTTAAAACTACAAATAGATTAAAAAAAAAAATTATTGCAATGTGTCTGAATATATTCAATGGTAAATATTAAGGTCCCATTTTGGGCAATTTTGGCTCTTATGAGTTTTGTTGTTTTATTGCCTGTATTGTTGTATCATGCTTGATACTTATTTATAGAAAAACATTTTCGCAGCAAGATAGTTTTCTCGTTTGAATTGTTTTACATTGTCATTTCAGGACCTTTTATACTGACTATTCGGTATGGGCTTTGCTCATTGTTGAAGGCCTTATAGTTGTTAATTTCTGTGTCATTTTGGTCTCTTGTGGAGAGTTGTCATCATTCCACATCTTCTTTTCTCATATTATTAGAACAGATTTTAAAATAAGTAAATTGTAATTATTGTCATTTTCATCATTGGTGGTGCGGACGGGTAGGAAAGATGGGAATTCCTCTAATTTTTTTCCAAGTCATTACCGTGAAATAGGGAAAAAACAATCATTCCAAAGACATAAACTTTTCACTCCCCCCCTAAAAAAACCCACCAGAGAACAATTACACACACCCTTTTCAATACATTTGTTCGTAATAACAACAAAAAAAACCGCATTAAATTCCTTTTGCATTATATAAGTTTAAAATAGCACTTCAATAGTGGATCTAGAACTTCAAATGTGGAAGTTGTTTGCGACTTGGAATTTAATTTGGATATGCCGGTTATGATCTCATTGTTATTTATCACACCTCAATTCAATATTACTACTTACTAACTTTTGTCAAATATAAGCCTAGTACAATGAACATAGAGCATGGCATAAAAAATCATTTCTTTAAATTAATAACTTTAACTGTATACCCATTATTGCAGACCTCGTATTTTCATTATTGTAGACCCATTGATTAAAACTAAACTTTGCAATTCACAATTTGACCATTTACCAATAATATCTGGTACAGATTTGATCCGGGTTTATATTAATTCTGCAGAAGCAGATCGGAATCAGTTATGACGTAGACAGTAATCATTCTAATCGTAATCATGTTCATTGACCATAACGACGACGAAAGCACATCATATAATGACGTTTCGACATCATATAATGGAGTAAACCGAACCACATGATACATTAATGTATAAGATTACAAGCACATAATATAATGACATAACCACATCATATAAAGATGTTTGCACATAATATAAGGGAAAATGCACATCATATAAGGAAGTTTGCACATCATATAAGGATGTTTGCACATCATATAAGTATCTTTGCACATAATATAAGTATATGTGCACATCATATAAGAATGTTTGCACATCATATAAGTATGTTTGTACATCATATTAGAACATTTGCACATCATATAAGTATTTATGCACATCATATAAGTATATATGCACATCATATAAGTATATTTGCACATCATATAAAAATGTTTGGACATCATATATAGGTACTTGCACATAATATAAGCATATTTTCACGTCATATAAAGGTGTTTGCACATCATATAATGACAAGTGCACATCATGTAAAGGTAACTGCACATCATATAATGACAAGTGCACATCATATAAAGGTAAATGCACATCATATAATGAAAATGGTCATAACAAGACAGTTTTGGCGTTCCATATAATTAGACTTTTTACCGGATTTGTTATCACATAAGCAACACGACGGGTGCCAAATGTGGAGCAGGATCTGCTTACTCTTCCGGAGAACCTGAGATCACCCCTAGTTTTTGGTGGGTTTCGTGTTGTTTATTCTTTAGTTTTCTATGTTGTGTCATGTGTATTATTGTTTGTCTGTTTGTCTTTTTCATTTTTAGCCATGGCGTTGTCAGTTTATTTTAGATTTATGAGTTTGACTGTCCCTTTAGTATCGTTCGTCCCTCTTTTACATGAGGAAAAGAGGAAATTCCTTCCTGTTGATTTTGCCAATAGAGGAATTGATGCAATCAATATCTGCAACGTTCTACATCACAAGGAGGTAACATCTAAAATTCCTATTTATTTTCAAAATCAGTCTGTTCCTATTGTATCCTACAGTTACACCAAAACCATCTAAAATATTTAACTATAAACAAGCATAGCAGGACCTTGACTTACAACAATACATAAAAAAACCCTCCGACATGTGACTGTTCCAACTCGCCTTATGATTACAGCCCCTCTGGTCATGTTATAACTGGGGATCTAAACATAATTCAACATGAAAATCTCCGGAATGTGATTTCTCATGGTCCTAAGTTTAGAGAACTCCAACACATCAGTTGGAACCATAACTTCAAAATAATTATGGATTCCATTGAGGACTACGCCAGAGCATGGACTAAGCGAGAAGAAGTTGAACTGGACACTTTGTCAGTTGTTTGCTCTATGGTCGGGTGGTTGTCGCTTTGACATATTCACCATTTCCTTTCTCAATTTTACTTTGTCAGAATGGGTTAAAACTATCAGGTCTCTGATAAAACGTCGCATTCACAAGTTAAAAAACTGCGTGAACGATCGACCAAAGTCTGTTTTGAGAGACAAAGAGGCCATAAAATGTCTATCATCTCTTCATGATAAGTATGTTGTTGTTCCTGCGGACAAAACTTCAAATAATATTGTCTTTGTATGTAAATCGTATTACTACGAATGTCTTGTAAAAGAATTGGGTATAAAGGAGCAATCAGGTAATCCGACATACAAAGACATATCATTTGACAAGGATGAGATTTTAGCAAACCATAAGTCCTTCATGGCGTCAATAAACGTTACATTGAACACCAAATCGGAGGACTTACCTTGTTTGTATTGGATACCAAAGCTTCATAAAATTCCGTACAAACAACGGTATATTGCTGGCTCATCTTCATGTTCCACTAAAGAATTGTCCATTAGATTGACTAAAATTCTGTCCGCAGTGAAAGAGGGTCTTCAGAAATACTGTGAAACTGTTTACTCGCGTAGTGGTATTAACCATATGTGGATTCTTAAAAATTCTAAAGGACTTCTAGACAATTTTAAATCTCGGTCTTTTTCTGAAATTAGTTCTATCAAAACTTTTGATTTTTCAACCCTGTAAACCACCATTCCCAATGTGAAATTGAAGAATCGCCTTAAAGAAATAATCCACAATGCCTTTCAACATAAAAATGGTAGCATACGCTATAAATTTATTACTTTGGGATTTCATAAGGCATATTTCGTTTATAGTAACAAACAAAAAGGTAAAACATGTTACACAGAAGAACAAGTGGTCAGTATGCTGGATTTTCTTATCGACAACATATTTGTTGAGTTTGAAGATAGACTTTTCCAACAAATTGTCGGCATTCCTATGGGAACGAACTGTGCGCCTCTTCTTGCCGACCTTTTCTGTTTTTCTTATGAATCGGAGTTCCTCCAGACACTTGTCAAAAACAAGAGGATCAAAGAAGCCAGATTATTTAATTTCACTTTCAGATATATTGATGATGTTCTTTCCATAAACAATCCGAACTTTTCTGATTGGGTTCCATTAATATATCCCCCAGAACTAGAGATTAAAGAAACAACAGACACGGCTTCCTCCGTCTCATTTTTAGACTTATATCTCGAATTTGACTTACACAGTCATCTCAGTACCAGAATCTATGACAAACGAGACGATTTTAATTTTGAAATTATAAATTTTCCCAACCTTAGTAGCAATATACCAACTTCACCTGCAAATGGGATATATATTTCCCAACTTATTCGATATTCAAGAGCTTGCAGCTCCTACTCAGACTTTGTAAAACGTCATCAGTGTCTGAGTAGAAAGTTGATGAACCAGGGGTATGTCAAAGAAAGTCTCGTCCTTTTTCTAAAAAAAGTTCATCGGAAGGTACCAAGACCTTGTTGATAAATATTCCGTTTCAACTTCACAAATAATACACGATGGTCTTGATGTATAGATTCTGCGTACTGATGTTGTTTATCATCTTAACAACGTGTTTTATAGTTCTTTCATTTGATTTGTCTTTTTTCTATTATTAATATTACTTTTACTGTTGAATGGTTTTATGTGATATCCGTTTGACGTGGCTCGGTACTTATACATCTCGTCAATATGTTTGTATTGTCTTTCATTTTTTGGTGGCGTGTTTTGTATATGCGACTTTTTGTATTTCTTTGGTTCTTATAACGTGACTCTGTAGGGGTAAATTCAGTAAAAAATCTCCCATTGTCTTTAATGCTAATCTATGTGTGGAAATAAATTGATACCTGAAATTAAAAACTTTCATACATTATTCATGTACAAATGTAGCCCTATCTTTCGCAACAATAGAAAAGTAGGGTCATGCGGCATTTTTGGGCATTCACATGGCCTTGTTTACAAACAATGTAGATTCTCAATGAGTTCCTAGACTGACCCCCATTACTTTTCAAACCTGTAGGGAAAAATATTAGTACATTCAGCATTTTTTTTTTTCAACTCTAGTTTTGATCCATCTACCAAAAAATATTTATTACAAACATTATCTACCAATCAGAAGAGCACATGACTTCAGTTTTAGATAGAAAGCTCTCCCCGACATGGGCGGTCCCTGATGACGTATATTTATTTACTGAATTTACCCCTATAAGGGACTTTTTTACTTCTTTTCCCACTTTGTTTGCAATAAACAGGTAATGTATCCAATTTTCAAGTTCCAGTTTCAATACAACCTTCATAAATGCTGAATTTGTAAAGATAGAGCAAAATTTATACTACAGCTTATACTGCGGCCAATATATAATTGGTATATAAAGTTGCGAATTGACTGTTTTTAAAAGAATGGTGTAAAATACTATGTTCAATAAATATGAATTGTTTTCTGTGTTTGCTTTGACCAGTATTGCAAGTACATATAGAAACTAAAGTCTTGGTGTACTCTTAGTTAGTTTTTTCCTTATATGGAAGTTTTTGATTAAATACCATAAAAAGACCACAAAAAGACTTTTCAAAGGCTTTTTTTAAGCAGTTTCATACCAAATAAAACAACAATTATGTTTCATTATACTAAATCTGTCTTTTAATTACTTGTAAATTTCACAAAATGTCATTGACAATCACTCTGCAGAAATTCCTGTTACCCCAACATCAGGATGGGTTCTTCGCCAAAACTAGACAGCCAGAACTGAAGTAGAAAAAAGTGGCAAACATGAAAAAATAAGATTAGATATGACCAAACTTTACATTTGGGAGATGAAAGTAACAATTTAGAATATTTAAAAGCAATTATTTAACATAAAAATCCAATTACAAACATTTGAACACTTGTTTCATAGATGAAGGACATGTAGTCATGAAAAGTTGTCTAGTATATTTTTTAAATAAAGAAACGCAATGCGTTATGTAAAAATAAATGAACACTTTTCATGCGGTCAGATTATTCGAGTGTTAAATACTAGAAAGGTGCTTATTTATCACTTGTTCTATAACTTAACATGGGGAACACAGCTAAAAAAAAACACTATGTCAAAGGGAGGTAATCCATTTTTTTCATAATTGATTATATACATTATGAGGAGAAATATGTGCAAAATGTGATGTAAATGGGGAGAATATTTATGCTTTCATTGATATCATAACTCTCAAGTGTAATTTATATTGTTTCTTTCAATCTGGACACAAAAACTGATTTTAACCATATACTCCATGCTTCTCTCACAGTACACTGAGTGCATCCAGGATAGCCGCAGTTAAAGATAGAAATTTGTGCAAGAACAATGGTTCCAAAATCCTTCCATTACATTAACATTTACTGGAAATGAGTTTTGTGATTATTGTGTGGCCTTGGACAAGTACAGTGAAAAAGTGCATATTTTCCTATAGGGGTAAATTCAGTAAAAAATCTCCCATTGACCTAAATCTATGTGTGGAAATAAATTTATACCTGATCTACCTTTAGAAATTAAAAACTTTCATATATCATTCATGAAAGTACAAATGTAGCCCTATCTTTTGCAACAATAAAAACATAGGGTCATGCGGCATTTTCGGGCATTCACATGGCCTTGTTTACAAACAATGTAGATTCTCAATGAGTTCCTAGACTGACCCCCATTACTTTTCAAACCCGAGGGAAAAATATTAGTACATTCAGCATTTTTTTTTTCAACTCTAGTTTTGATCCATCTACCAAAAAATATTTATTACAAACATTATCTACCAATCAGAAGAGCACATGACTTCAGTTTTAGACAGAAAGCTCTCCCCCAAATGGGCGGTCCCTGATGACGTATGTTTATTTACTGAATTTACCCCTGTACTTTAAAAGATCCCGTCAGTATGATATATTTCTATTGTGAATTACAAAATACGTTGAACCATTAAAACGCCAAAATCATTCAATCGCGTAGTGGAATTAACTATTTGTGGATTCTTATAAATTCTATATATAACTTTTGGACTATTTTCAATCTCGGTGTATTTCTGAAATTTATTCTTACATACTTTTGATTTTTAACCCTATATGCTAACATTACCTATGTAAATTTTAAAATTGTTTGCTTGCACATTGAACGACAAATCTATGTGACGTATAAAATCGTCTGACGTCAGACACACAAATCAATGAATGTGTTTGTAGATAGATGTTTTTGTGTTCTTTTAAATTGTTCCTTTCAAAATTGTTATACGATAATGACTGATGTACCCATATTTTGACTATTTTATTTATTGTGTCTGTTTACTTAACGCATCAATGTAAATATAACGGAATTCGACGAGACTGTCATCAAAGTGAGAGCGTTAGCGCTATAAAACGTTGTTTAATCCACCATTTTCTACATTTGAAAATGCCTGTACCAAGTCAGGAATATGACAGTTCTTGTCCATTCGTTTTTGATGCGTTTTGTTATTTGATTTTGCCATGGGATTATGGACTTTCCGAATTGATTTTCCTCTAAGTTCAGTATTTTTGTGATTTTAACTTTTTATAGTATAATAGAGACATACATGTTAAGATAATCTATTACAAATCGATAACTAAGGGATTCTGAAGCGGCAAGACTTTTGTTTTTCTGTCTTTTAAATGATTGTAGGGATTAGAGTGTGGATGCACTTCAGTTGCACAGTTTAACTACGTTTTTTACCCAGAAAGCTCGAAAATAGCAATTTTGATTCAAATCACCCACATAGCATGTTTGGCTATAACAATTGCTGTTTCTCACATAAATAGACCATGCAGGGTTCTTTTTCTTAGAGATGTTATTTCTAATATTGCATTTGAATGCTCTGTTGATACTATTTCCATAAATAAACTTCAAAAAAGGACATTTTGTATCGAAATTTTCCGCGTTTTTTGTTTGTTTTTCACGTGACACTGGACTGATTATCACGTGATCAAGGATGATATTTTTTTTTACAAACGAGGCCCTCATGGGGGGGGGGGGGGGGTCCTAGTAATCACATAATCACCATTTTTTTGCCAATATAATCACATAATCATTACATATTTGCTTATCTTTAGTAATCAAATAATCATAAACTAAAAATACAGTCCTAGGTAATCAAATAATCATGAAATATTTGGCTTAATAATCAAATAATCATTAAAAAAACGGCCAAGTAATCACATAATCAAAAACCCCATGAGGGCCCTCACAAACCTGTCATTAATATTACTGAAAAACTATTCTATAAAAAGTCTTAGTTGATAAGTCTACTAACAGTAATAAGAAAGTTATGATTGATTGAAATTTGATCGTTCCTCAGCGCCAAAAATAGTGCAATTTTTGCCGAATGGTAAAGAGTTAAGATATCAGCAGAAGCTTTAGCACCAAGTATAACATATTTAATTAACTTAAGTATACTACAAGGTGTATTAATAGAAAATCTAAAAATAGCCAAAGTGAATTTAATATTTAAAAGAAGAAATCTACAGGCCTATATCAATACTTCGTACTATATCTAAAGTATTTGAAATACCTTACTATATCTAAAGTATTTGAAATACCTTACTATATCTAAAGTATTTGGAATACCTTACTGTATCTAAAGTATTTGAAATACCTTACTATATCTAAATTATTTGAAATACCTTACTATATCTAAAGTATTTGGAATACCTTACTATATCTAAAGTATTTGAAATACCTTACTATATCTAAAGTATTTGAAATACCTTACTATATCTAAAGTATTTGAAATACCTTACTATATCTAAATTATTTGAAATACATGTTGCAAAACATTTGATCTTTACCTGTCAAAATATAAACTATTACACGAGGTACAATCCGGATTTAGATCTAACCCTTCATGCCAAACAGCCCTTACCAAATTGACAGATATCTGGCTTAAAAATATTGATGACGGCAATGTTGTAAAACAGTCTTTGTAGATCGGAAAAAACATTTGATCTTGTTGTCTCATTCTCTGCCATAAATTACATTTATACAAAGTATCTGATGATTCAGTGAAATAGTTAAAGTCATACCTCTCTTATAGACCACAAAAAATGTGCTCAGGTAAAACAGCTTCAGATTCTGATTTTATTAAATATGGGGTTTCTCAAGGATCTTTTTTTAGACCCCTACTGTTCGTTTTACTCATAAATGATTTGACTTTATAGGCATCAAATTCAGTAATTGACATGTATGCTGATGATACAACACTGCATATTCATGGTATAAACAAGGAAAAGATAGAGAGAAAACTAAACCATGATGCCAACACTATAACGAAATGGTGTTTAAACATTTCAATGCTATCAAATCCTTTGAAAACAACGTATATGCTGGTTGGAACGGATAAAAAACGAGCTTTGATAGGTCATAAACTAAATATAGCAATACAAGATAGCCCAATAACATCTGCTGAAACACAAAAGCTTGTAGGTATATATATTGACAAAAGTTTAGACTGAAAATTCAAATGGATCATGTATGTTAAAGCATAAGTTGTCGTATTACACTGTTATCCAGAATTAAGAAATATCTAGATATTAGTAGTAGAAAATGCTTAAATTCTGCCCATATTATATTATTTTTGCTCAATATGGGTATATTGAAAAGCAGATGGAATTCAAAGAATTGTTAAGATGCAGAAAAGAGCTGCAAGATTTATACTGGATGCACCAATACTAACACCTACTGTTAATTTATTTAAAGAGATACAATGGTTAAATTTCAAATCTAGGATCTCTCATCATAAATTGATTCTTGTTCATAAAATTCGCAATAATAAAGCACCTAATTACCTTAAAGAACTATGTTGTCTAATCATAAACCTACACAGTAGAAATTTAAGATCTTCTGTAAATAATAATCTAGCTGTAATGAGGCCTAATAAAATTCGCTGAAAAAACATTCACATATAGCTCCTAAATACTTTGGAATAAACTACCAAATGAAATAAAACTATGTGACAATGTTGGTATTTCAAAAGAAATGTGTAGATTTTTTTTAACTGTAAATGATATTTAACAACTCTCTAACTCTATCATGTATTTTTAATGTTTGTGTATAAACATTCAAACTCATAAATCGAAAATAAATTGACAACGCCTTGGCTAAAAAAGAAAAAGACAAACAGATAAAAAAAGGAACACAAAACACAACATAGAAAAATAAAGACTAAGCAACACGAACCCCACCAAAAACCTGGTGTGATCTCAGGTGCTCCGGAAGGGTAAGCAGATCCTGCTCTACATGTGGCACCCGTCGTGTTGCTCATGTTAGTACAAACCCGATAATAAGTCTAATTTGGTAGGTCACATTCGTGAAATGGAAACGGGATTGTAGTTACGACACAAGGAACATATCCGCTATCATCTGTGAAACGGATATTCCATAATGGTCAACCAACTCGTGCTGGAGTCCATAAAATTTACGAAGGGATGATTTCAGCTTCACCATTTGGAACTCTTGGTTTAATAGCCTACTTGTGAGCTGCAACCCTCTATCAAGGAAATCATGATAGGAAATACAAGCCCGGGAATATCGTATCCATTGGGAGATACATACTCCGTAGTCAGGTGCTGTTGGAATGTTGCTAAATAGAAATGGAAAATTCACAATTGGGAAGCCGAAATCATCTCTTTTGTCTTAAAGTTTTGTTTTCAACCGACCTTCATTGTCAATTTCTAGATGTAAGTCGAGATATGAGGCAGACTTAACTGTATCTGTTGTATCCTTTATCTCTAGTTCGATGGGATAGATGCGTTCAACATAGTCACCAAATTTTAAATTATTTAGTGAGAGAACATCATCTATATCAAGGATGGGGTCGATTACTTTAAAATGTAATCGATTAAATTACAATTACTTTGCTAATTAAATGTAATCGATTACATTCGATTATACTTTTCTTTAAAGTAATCATGATTACTTTAGATTACTTATGATTACATTGTATATTGCAATATCAAAGTTTTTTTTATAACTTTTTATTCTCACAAAAAAGCTAATTTTGGTGATTTTTTTTAAAGCCTTAATTTATTCAAAAATTATTTTTTAAAAAGAATAAATAGACAAGTACAGTGTAACTAGTGTAATTTGATAAAAAAAATAGCCATAGACAAGTGTACATGTCTTTTCTCTATGTAAAAGATATAACTTTATTTTTTCTACAAATTTTTAACCAACTGTCTAATTAACAAAAAAGCTGAACAAATAAGGAAAAATTAATTAAGTATAGTTTTATTGTCTGTTGGGACATAATTGACACATCCATTAATGTTTTACAGGTGTTAATCACTACTTCCATTTTTTTTACAAACAATAGGTGAGCTTGGGTATTAAAATTTTATTGTCTTAATAACAATATCAATAAAGTTAGAAATGGTTGATTGTCATTATTTGTTTGAAAATTTTTAATACTTGATCTAATTAATAAAATTATTGTCAGGTGAAAACACAAAACAGCTTTGTGACTTAGGAAAGTATATACATTTTGTATTGACGAAACTTCTGACGTCACCTATTGTTTACTATGCATATTGTTTGTAATATTATACCATATGTTTACACTGTACATGTACTTGTTTATACTGATGATTGTCAATAATTGAAATCTGGTTTTAACTATCATTTTGAATTAAGTGGGCTCATATATTTATGTCGACAATCCAAGTCAAATTGGAACTAAATATTTTCTGCATTTCAATTTCAATGTAGTTATGTTATAGAATGGGGTAAACTTATATGAAATTGGAGTTTATATCAGATTTTTCATTCAAGGAAAACAAATGCTTTCAAGGCATATTCTTGTATCATAAGAGCTCAATCTCACAATGAAATATTGGAGAGGCAATTTCCTTTAGTAAACTGTTAACAAAATAAAACACTTGGTTATATAATTTTTTTTATATAGATGATACAATTTATCACATGAAACAAGGTCTCATCATTGTGAATACTAGTTTCATGATTTTTCATTCAAGCTTTACATTTTCTTATTTTCATCTTGTCTATCAAAAACTATTTTCATATATATACAAGATTTGTAATTAAAAAGTAATCATATGAATGTAATCTTAAAGTAATCTAAAATTAATCATGATTACACCTGTTTTTTGCAATGTTATCGATTACATTACGATAACTTGTAATCAGAAATGGCATGATTACTGATTACATATGATTACACTGAAAAATATAATCGATTACAGCTGATTACGATTACTTATTACGATTACCCCATGCCTGATCTATATCGCAGAAAGTAAAGTTAAAGGATACGGCTAACTTATTTTCTTTTTTATGCCCCACCTACGATAGTAGAGGGGCATTATGTTTTCTGATCAGTGCCTCCGTTCGTTCGTCCGTTCGTCCGTTCGTCCGTCTGTGCGTCCGTTCGCTTCAGGTTAAAGTTTTTGGTCAAGGTATTTTTTGAAGAAGTTGAAGTTCAATCAACTTGAAACTTAGTACACATGTTTCCCATGATATGATCTTTCTAATTTTAATGGCAAAATATAGTTTTAACGACAACGAGCTGAAGTTTTTTCTATACTTAGACGTCAAAAATATTGACAAAAACAATTTGAAGCATAGACAAAATGAGTATCATCAGAATACTTCAATGTACTTTGATTATTAAAAATTCTTGAGAGACAAGTTTTATGTGATAAAAATATAATCATGCACCATGTATTTAAAATTGGCGAAAGTTGACTTAGTTGTAAAGTCGTTTAATACATTTTGCACGAAACATTCAATTGCTTTCAATTGACAACACTGAATGAGCTCTAAACAAGAGAGTATATGTTCAAAAGGTTATCATACTATTTTATTATAATATGATACCAATAACGGAAGAAAATGAACTTTAAAATATTTTTAGGTCCATATTCTCCAATATTAGCAGACATTTTTTTCTATTATCGACGTGACTGTTATGTTGTTCTGTAGATATGATATATCATGTAATTCTGGTCCATTAAAGTCTAAACGAGTATCTTGTAATTTTGATGTTATCGGAATCATTGAACCAATGCATGCATATTTACTAAACTTAGTTCTGTATGCACTTTGTTTTTTATATCTATCGGTCGTCCCACTGTCTGTACCACTCTGCTCAGCTTTTAATAAAATTGCATATCACGGCTTTGTGACGTCAAATACATTGACCTGGCTTTAATAACTTTGACCCAAAAATATCATCGACGTCATAATCAATGAACCGAATTTGATAAGTTCGATCCGAACTTATCACGTCATCATCTGGTTTACTGGCGTAAACAAATATAATCCTGGTACTTTTGATAACTATTTACACCACTGGGTCGATGCCACTGCTGATGGACGTTTCGTCCCCGAGGGTATCACCAGCCCAGTAGTCAGCACTTCGGTCTTGACATGAATATCAATTATATGGTCATTTTTATAAATTTTCTGTTAACAAAACTTTGAATTTTTCGAAAAACTAAGGATTTTCTTACCCCATGAGTAGATTACCTTAGCCATAGTTGGCACAACTTTTAGGAATTTTTGATCCTCAATGATCTTCAACTTTCTTTTTATTTGGCTTTTTAACTATTTTGATCTGAGCGTCACTGATGAGTCTTATGTAGACGAAACGCGCGTCTGGCGTATAAAATTATAATCCTGATACTTTTGATAACTATTTACTGGTATAACAAAGAAAACACTTTTTGAACTCGTTCGCTGAACTCACTCGACAAAAAACTTGATATTGTGACTTGCAGCTGATATTTTACAATTATCAATATGCAGACAACCTGCATGATAATCGGTTCATATGACGAATCTATAACATATTATCGACAAATAATATTTAATTAAGTGATTGTTGATCGCAAGCTAATTAACTTTTTTGCCGAAGTTTACCGGATCGTGACATTGATGAACAATCTACACAGAGCACGTAGAGCACGTGATAATGAAGTGAATTGATAGAACCATAATTTGTTTTTCATATTTTCCTTGCATTCTTATTTCTTAATTTATACTTTTCCTTAACAGTTGTTAAATAATTTTTGTATTAAATATGTTCTTCAAGAATCTGTTATTACTATTTACCCTCTAGTGCACGTTTGTTTACATTCCTTCGTCACGGTTACCCTTTCACGCATGCGCTGTGCGGTGGCCGAAGTTCTAACGAGAGGTCTCGTAGTTAAGATCACTGCGTACGGGAAAATATCGGCGAATTAGTGTACGGGAAGACAATAATTCAATAGCGGTATATTTATGAAGATTTTGATAATATAAGGAACTTTTTTTAAATGAAAGTTCACGTACACTTGTTTTATAGTAAAATAGCCATTCACGTATATACAATGTATTAATTTTTTTTAAAATTTAAAGTTTCATATGACTTAAATATAAGAAGATAAAACTAAAAGTTAACGACAACTGTCTATGATATATGAGAATGTTGCAAACTTATTGTTACAGCAATTACATAATCATGTGACCAGAAACAAATATATCCTGAACTTAGCCCGATATCAAAACAAACATTCATTTTGACAAATGGTGACTTTAAGAATAATGGGCCAATAGACAGCCTTACGTACCAACACTGGTAGTTACAAAACAAAAACATATGATGCAAATTCCGTGCGAATAACACCGGTTGCTTGATTCATTTTCAATTTTGCTGTCTCAAAGGTTTGGTTTGAAGAAAGAGGACGAAACATCATGTACGATACGAGAAATTTATTATTTTATCAGTATAGTTCAAACTTATAATGTCTTATGATAAGAGTTAATACTGTTCCTTCACCGACAGGCTTAACCCATCATTTTTTTTGGAAAAAGTCTGTACCAAGTCAGGAATATGACCGTTGTTTTCCATCTCTTCCGTTGATTGATTGCGTTTGATTCTGTCAGCTTTCATGGACTTTCTATTTTTGAATTTGACTTGGAGTTTGGTATTTTTGATATACTTTTTTCCTTCCTATAATGTCGACTTTTTCATAGTGAAGAGTTGCGTATCCTGTGTTTCGGCAATTTGACATAATACAAGGTCAATCAGCCAAACTTTAGATTTGAGGACATTGGTGAAATATTGAGTGGTCTTCTATTTTCCGCAGAGATAATGTAAACAAACTTGGTTCTGGGAATAACTCTTTCATCACTGTGAAATACATTTTGTTTACTATAAGGTAGTAAATGATTAGACATTTGACGATAACAGTTGACTGCCATTGTCCGCAGCGACAATACTTGCTGTCGTATGATGTCGATCTCAGTCCCTATATTTGGTATTTAATACAGTTATATTAACAGGCTAGAGATATCAAGCCTACTGATGGAAAAGCATTGTGAAGGAACATATCTTGTTTTGCTGTATAGCATAAATGCTTGACGAGAAGAATATACCCGTACAAAACGTAGCACAATATTAGTTACATAGTGGGCTAGTAACGTAAACGATATACATACGGGGCAGTAAAGTCCATATGGTACGAGAGAGAGAATGAAGTTCGAGTCCCCTATTGAATTTACTGACACCGTATATATGTTTAGATCGTATAAGGTCACTAATTAAATATGTAACACATTTATCCTACCGACTATCTTAATTTTGTTGTACTGACGTTATTGTGTTTGCTGTGTTCTCTGTACATGAAAGCACTTTTACAACAATACTCTAAGGGGTCCGTTGGTTGCATATTAATGGGCTGAATTTCGGTCCATATCCAACATATTCAGTCATAATTTCCCACCCTTCATTTCGGTCCACTCATACCTTGCAGAACGTACTTATTGTATTGATAGTTAACCTGTTCTCGTCCGAAACATGCATGAAATAATTGTCAATCAATCAATCAATCAATCAATCAATCAATCAATCAATCAATTAATCAAACAACTGTTTCCATTTATTATAAACGTATATCGTTATAACATTGACGGTACCAATTTTA
Organism: Mytilus edulis; assembly: GCF_963676685.1. NCBI lineage: Eukaryota > Metazoa > Mollusca > Bivalvia > Mytilida > Mytilidae > Mytilus > Mytilus edulis. The sequence goes on from NC_092349.1 coordinate 81,853,451, forward strand.
CTGTACTTGTTGTGTATTTCGTAACGAAGATGTATCTTACGTACTTTTGTAACACAATTAAACACATATGTTTACACATTACACTTTGTTATCACAACTGATAAAAACCTTCTGAAAAAGGTGAGGAAATATGGGTGAAAGGAAAGTGGCAGTGGTAAATTATTTTATTTCTTATTACTTCATTAACTAATATGTAATTGACCGGTCTTGTATGTTTATATGGGACCAATGCTTATCGAGAAAAATACCTTTATTGCGTAGTATCTGCAAATCTATTGATGTGTCAAATACACTTGTTAATGTCAATAACTGTCACAATTAAAATAAGTTTACATATGTTCTGTATATTAATTTTTTTTCTTTCCTCATATGAAAGATAGACCGTTAGGATAAACTGCCACTGAATGTTAAGCAAACATTCAATCAATATTTAGTACAAAAGATACAGAGAAGATCTTTTCACATTATTTTTACATTGTAACTGTGACAAATTTGTATACAAATGTACATGTGATATGCAATCTCGAAATAGGCAAAGGAAAATAGACCTTCTTCCTTTCCATTTTGTGCGATTTTTATATACCATGTTTTTATCAGTACTATAACGTGACCAAGGGGAGGAACGACAACGACACAGACGGACGGACATAGCCATACTATGACTCAACAATATATACTGTGGTAAATCCCATGAACATTATTTATATAATAGTTCTTGAATAACTGGTCATTATCGTTATATATGGACTGCCCACAGGACAGTGGTATTAAATAAGATAGTGATAATGACTGAGCCGAAGGCGAGGTCATTATCGCTGTCACAGTCAATACCACTATCCTACGGGCAGTCCATATATCACGAAATTGACCAGTTATTCAAAAACTATTATGTTTATTTCATTGAGGAACCATGTTTCAGAAAATTCTCATAGATTCAAAATGTCTAAAGCAAACTCGAGTAGTTGTACGATTTCTATGGCAAAGAGTTAAAACCAGTCGTAGCAATAATGCCATTCATTTTAGTGCAATTTTTCAGTATATATATATGAATACTAAGTTCTCTATAATTCTATAATTTACCAAAACATATAGTAAACAATTTAACAACTTAAATATAATATTGAAAACAGGAAAATGTTTTATTGAAGGGACATCTCTCTAAACAGAGATTCAACGCCCCACCAGTCATTAACAGAGAAACAACGCCCCAGCGGTCATTACCAGATGGAACCATTATCATGTGAAAATCCGTTAACGACCGGTTTTCTGGTCCGTTTCGTTCTGTTAATGACCAATGGAATTTATTACTGAAGAATAATGAATGTCAGGTGGTCCCTTTTTATCCAATAAGAGAAGCTTATTCTCAACCGATATGAAATAAAAACTAAATAATACGATATATATTTACAAGTTTATTCACCAATATACATTACTTCAGACTTATTGACAAATTAACTACAAAGTTTAAACATATAAACTTTGAATACAGGTCCTCCAGAATCTTAACTGATTCAAGTTTTCAAGTAAATCACATCTTACAGTATCATAGATGACACACAAGCTGCCAGTATATTTACTAACTGACCTTTATCAGAAAGTTTAATTACTTTCACTCAAGACTTAAACAATATGCATAACTAATTTTATTACCCCTTGACATCGTTACTTGTCTTAATTACATCTGACAGCTTAAGTTTAACTGCAGATAATAAAACTAGCTATTTGTCAAATTAGCCTTGCGTCATTAATTTTCTCTGTACACAAATAAACAGTTATCAAGCCAAATTCTCTGAGCAAATTCTCAGAGGTCAATATTTACAAAACATGAAAATATTACAGTACGCCAACCATTGCAAAAGAAAAAAAAATAGGGGTCACAGGCTTATTTTTTTTATGCATGTGCACATAAAGCAACTTATCCATAAATTCTACCAATGCTTATAAAAATATTAAGATGTGATATGATTTCTAATGCAATAACTTTCCGCTCCACCAGAAATGACGTAAAGCAACTATAGGTCACCGTACAAACTTGAACAATAGACTATATATACCTAGTCTAATATGGTTCACTTTTAGGGAACGTATCTTCAAAAGATTCCGATAGTTTTGCAAAAAATCCTGATAATAACAGTATATACTTGAAAATTAAAAGGACACTTCACAAAGTTCGTGCGTCCCGCTTTTCTTGATTTACATTAATCAGGGACGATCAAACTCGACAATTTCGCTTTCAGTTGGACGCATGACATGTATAACATGTCGTTTTCATCGCCGTTGATAAACTTTAAAAAGAATTGAGAAACATGATTCAAACCTCCTCAGGCGAAGTTTACCTTTGGTGAATTTGGCTATTTTTTAAGGCCCCGTTTGCTCATGTGGCTCTTGACGGGTTTAGGTATTCAAACAGTCTTGCTTTGTTTTTATTTGAGCGTTCCAGATAAAGTTAAATCCAGAATAGCCTAATGAATAAACGTTAATTATGTCAATATCCAAATGCAATTGATTTTGAATATTTCTATTCTCCACTCAGTTCCGTTCAGGAACTATTAAGATTTTATTAAAGATTCTATCAAATATTATTTTTTCATGAATTGAAAAAAATACATAAAAGTAACTTCATACTGTTCATTGACTTAAATCTAATTCATGTACATGCATATTTATATATTTAGTTGTTTAACATGATAATAATCGGGTTTATATCTTGAATCACGTGAATAGAATAGATAGAAAACTAGTGTCGTGTAAATAGGTTAGTAAGACTATACATTGTATTGCGTTAGGATAAATAAAAAGGGGGCGAGGAGAACACAATTTTTAAGTTAACCATTTTTTTTAACATTAGAGATATACAATATAAGAATATTGATTTTGTATTTACATTTTGTCATAGATCAAATTAATACGTTCAGTATATGTTCACTTGGTGTTAATATGTCCTTTGATTGAGTAAAGCCATTTCAATTAATATTTTATAGTGTGTCTTTCTATGTTGTGATGTTACACTATTGTTTCAGATAAGGGTGAAGGTTGATACCTATTAAAATCGTTTAAACCCGCTGCATTTGTTTGCACCTGTCCTAAGTCAGGAATCAAATGTTCAATAGTTGTCGTTTGTTGATGTGGTTCATAAGTGTTTCTCTCGTAAAGATAAGGTGTATATGTTTGCCCTCTCCTTTAAAGATAAGGTGTGTATGTTTTCCCTCTCCATTAAAGATGAGGTGTATATGTTTAACCTTTCCTTTAAAGATGAGGTGTATATGTTGTCCCTCGCCTTTAAGGATGAGGTGTATATGTTTTCCTTCTCCTTTAAGGATGAGGTGTATATATTGTCCCTCTCCTTTAAAGATGAGGTGCATATATTTTCCCTCGCCTTTAAGGATGAGGTGTATATGTTGTCCCTCTCCTTTAAAGATAAGGTGTATATGTTTTCCTTCTCCTTTAAGGATGAGGTGTATATATTGTCCCTCTCCTTTAAGGATGAGGTGTATATATTGTCCCTCTCCTTTAAAGATGAGGTGCATATATTTTCCCTCGCCTTTAAGGATGAGGTGTATATGTTCTCCCTCTCCTTTAAAAATAAGATGTATATGTTTTCCCTCTCCTTTAAAGATAAGGTGTATATGTTTTCCTTCTCCTTTAAGGATAAGGTGTATATGTTTTTCCTCTCCTTTAAGGATAAGGTGTATATATTGTCCCTCTCCTTTAAAGATGAGGTGCATATATTTTCCCTCGCCTTTAAGGATGAGGTGTATATGTTTTCCCTCTCCTTTAAAGATAAGGTGTATATGTTTTCCTTCTCCTTTAAGGATAAGGTGTATATGTTTTCCTTCTCCTTTAAGGATGAGGTGTATATGTTTTTCCTCTCCTTTAAGGATAAGGTGTATATATTGTCCCTCTCCTTTAAAGATGAGGTGCATATATTTTCCCTCGCCTTTAAGGATGAGGTGTATATGTTGTCCCTCTCCTTTAAAGATAAGGTGTATATGTTTTTCCTCTCCTTTAAGGATAAGGTGTATATATTGTCCCTCTCCTTTAAAGATGAGGTGCATATATTTTCCCTCGCCTTTAAGGATGAGGTGTATATGTTGTCCCTCTCCTTTAAAGATAAGGTGTATATGTTTTTCCTCTCCTTTAAGGATAAGGTGTATATATTGTCCCTCTCCTTTAAAGATGAGGTGCATATATTTTCCCTCGCCTTTAAGGATGAGGTGTATATGTTCTCCCTCTCCTTTAAAAATAAGGTGTTTATGTTTTCCCTCTCCTTTAAAGATAAGGTGTATATGTTTTTCTTCTCCATTGAAAATAAGGTGTATATATTTTCCTTCTCCTTTAAATAAGGTGTGTATGTTTTCCCCCTCCTTTATAGATAATGTGTATTATATGTTTTTCTTTTGGTTCTTTCCCTAGCCTTTGAAGATAAGGTTTATATGTTTTTTTTGTTATTTCCCTCAACTTTAAAGGTGTATATCGGCTTTTCTTTTCTTTTTTTCTACTCTCCGTTAAGATAAGGTGTATATGTTTTTTTTTAAAGTTTTTTTCTCTTTCCTTTAAAGATAAGGTGTATATGTTTATTTTGGTTTTTCCCTCTCCTTTAAAGAGAACATGTATATGTTTTCTCTCTCCTTTTAAGATGGGGTGTATATGTTTTCTTGAAATAATGAAGGATTTGAATTGATTAAGAATGAAATAAATATTGCGCCATAATTGATCTGAAATTAAAGATCAGTCATTTTGATAAATATCTGATGAACGATTAAGTTACAAATCTATACTATTAAACGAGAAGACCTCATTTTGGGTGTCGCTTCTCTTCTTTCCACAATAAATTAATCATCATGCCTCTGTGTCCTATGGGTACAGTGCATAACCATATTTGTCATCCATTCATATGATTATTCAGATTGAGTTATTTTGGGTGAAAAACAAGAAAAAAGACGTCCGGATATGTTTCCGTCATTGGGCGAAATTTTAAGTCAGATTAGACTTCCGGTTTGCGTTTTTCTGCATACTTTGAACATACATTAATACTACGAATACAGTGTATTTTCTGTCTTATATCCGTCATTGGACGAAATTTAAGTCAGATTAGACCTCCGGTTTGCGTTTTTCTTTTTACTTTGAAACAAATACATATACTACGAATAAAGTGTATATTTTATGTCTGATATCATTTTCAAGTTTACTATCCACGGCAGTCACAGGGTTTATTTAATATAGAGGGTCTGAATAATATATCAATGACCGCTGTGGATCAATTATTACACTGAGAATTGACTGTAAAAAGAAAATATACTTTCGGGACGTCTCGAACGGGTGTTTTTAAGATCGAAATTTCAGGATTGACCATTTCGGGATCCGGGATTTCTTTTTTCGAATTTCGGGATGTCGAGATATTTAATTTGTATAATAAATTCATAACCTCGGGATTTCATGTTTTCAAGCCCGGGATATTGGGATCAGGGCCCTACGCAGTGGTGGATCCAGAAATTTTCATACGCAGAGGCCCGTTGACTGCCTAAGAGGGGCCCGCTCCGGTCATGCTTCAGTGATTCCCTGTATAAGCAACCAATTATTTTCCAGAAAGGGGGGGGGGGCCCTAAATTCGCCTCTGCCCCGACCCCCCCCCTTTAATGAATGTTCATAATATACAGATAAGCGCTAAAATTATTCATGTGTCATTAAAATTAATAGAGAACAAAAAAAAAAGGATTTTTTTGTGGAAAAAGGAGGAGCCGGGCTAGAAAAACAATTATCCTGTCCCAAATTACCGATGACTTTTGATACCTTTTCTGAAATACTCAAGTCACTAAATGTTTTACCAAAAAAAGAAGATGTGGTATCGGCCTTCAACAATAAGCAAAAGCCGATACTGCATAGTCTGATATAAAAGGCCCCGAAATGACAATGTAAAAAACTTTAAATGAGAAAACTAACAGCCTTATTTATGTACAAAAAATGAACGAAAAATAAATATCACTGAACCACTGAATTACAGGCTCCTGACTGGAATGTTCATAATACATGTACACTAAATGTATGTTCATAATGAAATTAATAGAAAACAAAAAATGTGAATTTTGGAAATAAAGGAGGAGGGTTAAAAAAAACATTTTCCTGTCCCCAGGTACCTATGACTTTTGATACTTTTCCTGAAATTCTCAAGTTATTAAATCTTTTACAAAATTATTCCTACAACACTTTACATCCTTTCAAATACGCTCTAAATGCCCGCGATTTCGCGGGTGTGTTCTAGTACAAATTAAATCTCAGACGCATTATATAATTATAACGTGACACCTGTACACTCTATTTATATCCTGCTTGGACACGTTGAGCCAGGCTTTGAAAATCATTTCTAACGAGATAGTGCATTCCATAGTTACTATACCTGGAGACATTTCTTTGACTGTTGGCCGACCAGTATATGTCCTTATTTATAAATGCGACATGCTTGGTTGATATGAAGCAAGCGTTAACTTAATTGTTTTTGGGTTTCCCAACCCAATCAAGGCTTGACCCTACGTTCTTCCGTACTCGAGGAAGCACATTACTGTGAATCCTAATTGAAACTTTAAGGTGGTATGGGAGTCTAAAATAAAAATGATAGAATTTGTTCATACTTTGCCAAAACGTTGTATCTATTGATACATGTTGAAAAATATAATAAAAATGGTAGGTCACCGCGCATTTTCTCAAGCTACAGGACGGGACAAAAGCACACATTTTGTATGGATAATACAGGAAAAAACACCATTTTGTGATTAGAAACTAAACCAAATGATAGAATTGTTAAATACTTCAGGAAAAGATAGCTTTCAGACACTGCTTTTAGAATATCAAAAGAAAAGATAGGGTCACCGTACGTTTTTTCCGGCTAAAATACTCAATAGGAAAATTCCATACAGAATCCTTCAGAAAATGCACTTTTTTAGAGTTACCTCCCCTTAAAATGCCAATTTAAAAAATAAATAAAAACAACCAAAAATAATTAACATTTGCAAAAATATCAATATTTAGAAGTTATATTCTTATAAATTGGTACTTTTAAATGAAAATGTACATTAAACATCTGCATTCCTGTATCAAATTTGATGGAAAATCTGGACCCTTGATTCTCTGTTTTTTACAATCCAAGATGGAGGAAGACACCCATACCACCTTAAAGAGGGTTTTCTGATATCAAAAGTCATAGTTTTCATTAATCATCATCCTCATCTGTCATTGATATGTAAACGCTGTACTAGTGTTTGTGTACAATTTAAAAAATTGTGTATAAAAGACAACACATGTTTTCCGTTACTGGAAAATCGAAATGATCGACCTTACTAATCAAATTCAGTTTGTAAAAAATAAAAATTTCAAAACCCTTTCTTTATAGGTTAGATAATACTTGATAATTTTTTATGAATTTTTAAAGCGGGAGGCGTAGCCGAGGGTTTTAAATGTTCATAAAACATGACCAAGTATTGTCTGACCAATTTAGAACATATTCACACCTTTGAGTGACATAACAAAATTAGTCTCTCATTGTAATAATCAAATTTTGATATTAGCTCACTTTAAATATTAACATGGTTAGTAAAATGGGTGTTTCATTTCTAATGGCCATTTCTATTAATGGAATGAAAGAGCAATGACATAGTTTTGTGGTAACACAAAAGATAAATTATTCAAAAATGAAGATGTTTTCTTCTTCAGGTACAATTTAATCTTATATATCTAGAATTCCTTCATTTAAAAAAAGCACACAATGTTTTCAGTGTATATAAATCATCTTTTCTTAAATTGTATAATTTTTAATAATGAAAAAACTTCATCAATGAATTTTAATTTACAATTATTTCAACATCAGATGCTTGTTTTATTTATTGATGAGTATATTGTTTTTATTTTATTTTATAAAAATTAGATTAAATACTACATGCATTTTACCCACCCCTTTTCCCCCTTTTCCACTTTTTTGTTTATGGGGGGACTATATATGTACCATTAAATATCATTTTTATAATGTTAAAATCTCTTCTTAAAATGCTTTTATAGTTTTATAGTTATATTTGATTTCATTTATTGTGCAATGTATATTATATAATTTGTATATAACTTTGTAGACAAGTATGTGACACTTTAATACAATAAATTATTATTATTATAATAATTAGACAAACAAAATGATTTTTTTTGCTTTTTTCCTCTGGAAATTGCCTTGGGGAATTGTACACTTAGTTAGAGCAGTTTTTAAGAGTTCACTTTTATGATTAGTTTACAATGAAAAATCAGTCATGTATAGCATTTTAGAGTGCATGGAAAGCCATGTATTATGAGAAATAGAAGGTTCCCATTGGATGAGAATGGGTGCGTATGTGCTTAACTATGTAATGAAAACATGTTTTTTTTATTTTTAGATTATCATATATTTTTACAGGTAACTGGGTCAAATAAAGGAATTGGATTTGGTATTGTTCGGGCACTATGCCAGAAATTTCACGGAGACGTGTTCCTAACTTCTAGAGATGAACGAAGGGGACGAGATGCTGTTCATGAGTTGGAGAAAGAAGGATTATCACCAAAGTTGCACCAATTAGATGTAACAGACTAAAAAAGCATTAACATAATTAAAAACTTTCTTGAGAAAACTTACGGTGGCTTAGATATACTCGTAAACAATGCAGGAATAATGATACCATTTCATACAAAGGAGGAAGGCAACCAAGTCATCGAGACGAACTATGTAAGCGCTGTCAACATTTCGGAAGCCCTTTTTCCTCTCCTTAGACCAAATGCTAGAGTCGTCAATGTTTCAAGTAGATTGGGCAACTTTACAGCTTTTAATATGAAAGAAGAGACAAAAATGAAGTTTGCCAGTCAAAATCTTACAGTGAAAGAACTAACAAGTCTTGTATGGGAATACTACAATCTTTTTGATTGTCCTAACTTTAATCCTAAATTATATATTGGACAGTTTGCGTATGGCGTATCCAAATTGGGACTCAACCGGTTGACGAGTATATTACAGCGTAATGTGTTGGAGATCAGAGACAAATTTTGGTTAATTCATGTTGTCCTGGGTATGTTGACACAGACATGTCCGATCATAAAGGCCCCCTGACGGTAGATCAAGGAGCTGACACTCCAGTCTATCTTGCACTTCTGCCAGCAGACGAGAAATCCATAGCAGGTGAAATGGTTTGTGAAAGGGTGGTAGTAAAGTGGGATGAACGGAACTTACAGCCTAATCCACTGATAAAGTCTATGGTGCCTTCAATGAAAAGTTTATCATGACTGTATCCTATGCAAAAAATAAAATGTCAATACAGTACCGCAGGCAATATTAAACCAGCATAACTACTGAATATGATTCAACCGCATGAAACTTTAGCTACAAAACGATTAAATGATTATAACGAATAAAAAAATGAACTTATTATATAAAAAAAAATAAAAATAAATAAATGTCTTTAAATAAATGATTAAAAGAAAATATTGTTTTATCTATACAACAAATGCTTTTACAATAAAGTTTTATGTTTTTGCTTTCTGTCGAGTAATGTGAATGAAAATATGATAAAAAAAATATAGTTAAAAGAACACGTTATACATTTCATGTGTTCAAAGCGCTTATCTGGATTCACCTTCATCAGGAACGCTCAAAGCCGAATATTTGAAAGGCATGAATATAAGAGCCGAAACATTGAAGAGTTATATCACAAAATTGACACGATTGATTACGAAACAATATAACAAATATCATGGTTAGTATTTATATTGTTTTTATCTATCTACTGAATCCAGCTGATCGTTTTATTAACATAGTTGAGACAGATGTCTCCAAAATAGTCCTTAATGATAACTTTCCAGTATATTATATGACAGGAAAATTAAATAAAAAGATTTGACAAGCTTATGACATAAACAAACATGATATCGATGTTTTAAAAACTTTAATGAAAACAAGTTTTTTAAAGATTTAAATAAAACAAATAGAATACAAATATAACACATTATTGATGTTCAATCTGCCATGGAAATGTGGTATCAATTATTTCTGTCAGTAATTAACAAACATGCACCCATTAAAGTGAACAGAATAAAACATGTATGGCAATCAGATTGGCTTACAGATGAGGTGAAAGAAGCTCAGGAAAAAAATATTTACCAAAGCAAAAGGGACTGGGATAAACTTCCGTTATTGGTGCAATAAATGTACAAATTTGATAGAAAAAAATTAAACAGTTCTATTTCAAGCAGGCAATAGAAAATACAAAAAAAAAAACCTTAAGAAATCTGGGTTTACTCAAAGATTTAAAACCTAAAGTTAAAAATGAAATTCCATCTACCATGACTTTCAGCAATAAGAAATATGATAATATACAAGATATAGTAAAACACTTTAATACAAACTTAACTTAACAATAGGAGATAAATATATTACAACTAATAAATCCTTTCAAGCAAATACATTACATAATTTCGTGCAAGATAAAATCCCCCCGAATGTTAAATTTAAGATTACATTTATCAAAACGGATGAAACTAAAAAAATTACTTTCTAGAAACGCCCAAAGCAACTGGCCTAGATGATGTTGGCTCATTTTTCCTTAAGATAAGAAGCTTTAACACCAAGTATAACAGATTTTATCAACTTTAGTATACTAGAAGGTGTATTCCCAGAAAATCAAAAAATAGCCAAATATTTAAGATATACCAGAAAACTACAGGCCTATATCAATATTTCTTACTATATCTTAAGTATTTGAAATACATGTTGCAAAACATTTGATCTTTATCTGTCAAAATATAAAATATTTTATAAACTATTACACGAGATATACAATTCGAATTTATATCGAACCACTCGGCATGTCAAAAAGCCCTTAACAAATTGATAGATAACTGGCTTAAACATATTGATGACGCAATGTTGTAGAAACAGTCTTTGTAAATCTGAAAAAAGTATTTGATCTTGTTGTCTCATTCTCTGCCATAAATTACATTTATACAAAGTATCCGATCATTCAGTGAATGGTTAGAGTCATACTAATAGACCACACAAAAATGTGCTCAGGTAATACAGCTTTAGATTCAGATTTTATTAAATATTAGGTTTCTCCAGGATCTTATTTAGGCCCCATACTCATGGTAAAAACAAGGACAAGATAGAGAGAAAAGTAAACCATGATGCCAATACTTACAAAATGGTGTTTAAACATCAAAAAGGTAATGAATCCTTTAAAAACAACTTCTATGCGGGTTGGAACGGATACAAAAACGAGCTTTGATAGGTCATAAACTAAATATATCAATACAAGATATCCAAATAACATCTGTTGAAACACAAAAGCTTATAGATATATATATTGACAAAAATTTAGACTGGAAATTTCAAATCATGTATGTTAAAGCATAATTTGTCGTATTGCACTGTTATCTAGAATAAGGAAATATCTAGATACAAGTAGTAGAAAATGCTTATATTTAGCCCATGTTTGATTTTTTTTGCTCAATATTGGGAAATTGTGATGCAGATGAAATTCAAAGAATTGTTAAGATGCAGAAAAAGAGCTGCCAGAATTAAACGGGAAGCACAAATACTAACACCTACTGTTAATTTATCTAAAGAGCTAAAATGGTTAAATTTCAAATCTAGGATCTCTCATCATATTGATTCTTGTTCATAAAGTTCTCAATAATAACACGCAATTACCTTAAAGAACTATGCAGATATAGGAAGATGTGGTATGAGTGCCAATGAGGCAAATCCCCATCCAAATAACAATTTATAAAAGTAAACCATTATAGGTCAAGGTACGGCCTTCAACACAGAGCCTTAGCTCCCAACGAACAACAAGCTATAAAGGGCTCCAAAATTATTAGTGTAAAACCATTCGAACGGGAAAACAAACGGTCTAATCTATAAAAAAAACCGAGAAACATATGTTGTCCAATTATAAACCTACACAGCAGAAATTTGAGATCTTCTGTAAATAATAATCTAGCTGTAGTGAGGCCTAATACAAATGAAATGAAAAAAAATCATTCACATATAGCTCCTCAATACTTTGGAATATACTACCAAATGAAATAAAACTAGGTGAAAATATTGGTACTTTTAAAAGAAAATGTGTAGATTTTTTTAACCTATAAATGATATGTAACAACTCCCGAACTCTATCATGTCTTTTCAATGTTTGTGTATAAACATTCAAACTCATATAACGAAAATAAATTGACAACGCCTTGGCTAAAAAAGAAAAAGACAAACAGACAAACAAAGGAACACAACACAAAACATAGAAAAAAAGACTTAGCAACACGAACCCCACAAAAAATTGGGGATGATCTCAGGTTCTCCGGAAGGGTAAGCAGATCCTGCTCTACATATGGCACCTGTCGTGTTGCTAATGTTAGTAAAAACCCGATAATAAGTCTAATCGGTAGGTCGCATTCGTGAAAAAGGAACGGAATTGTAGTAACAACACAAGGAACATATTCGCTATTATCTGTAAAACGGATATTCCATAACGGTCAACCAACTCGTGATGGAGTCAGTAAAATTAACGAAAGGATGATTCCAGCTTCATCCTTTGGAACTCTTAGTTTAATAGCTTTCTTGTGAGCAGTAACCCTCTATCAAGGAAAGCATGATAGGAAATGCAAGCCCGGGAATATCGTATCCATTGAGAGATACATATTCAGGTGCTGCTGGAATGTTGCTACATAGAAATGGAAAGTTCACAATTACGAAGCTGAAATCATCTCTTTTGTCGTTTTGTTTTCAACCGAACCTCATTGTCATTTTCTAGAGATATGAGTCAGACTTAACTGTATCTGTTGTATTCTTTATCTCTAATTCGATGGGATAGATACGTTCAACATAGTCACCAATGGAGTAGGTTCAGTAAGACCCCCTTTTGGCCCCAAACTATAGCAAGTTTACACAATTGTTAAAATATAAACTTTTAGCTATTAATTTGGAAAGTAGAATACTTCTGCTACATAAATATGGGCTGTTTTTGACAATACAATGCACAGATATCGGGTACTAACATCATTAAGTCATGCTAAATTACTGAAATCTTCACAATTTTAGCATTTAAGCTAAATTTTAGACGGGTTCCGTCTGGAATGGAAGTGGCCGCATTCGTGTTCATTCTTAATATTAAAATGTAAGTTGTATTTGATGATAATACATAACAAATGTAAAGGTTGAGAATGAACACGGGTGCAGCCACTTGCATTTTTGACAAAAACATATGAAAAGTGACATATTATGGCATATTTGATAGATTTTTCATCAGCAAGCATTTGAGCGTCTGAAATGACTAAATTAGTACAAATCTTTCCCATAAACTAATTGAATCCACTGAAGTAGACACTTAAGTGTTTAAAAATATCCACAATCTCATCAGAAGAACCTGAAATTTGGGGCCAAAATTGTCCCTTACCGAACCTACTTTTTTTGAATTATTTAGTGAGAGAACATCATCTATATAGCAGAAAGTAAAGTTAAAGGATACTGCTAACTTTTTTCTTTCTTCTTAAGAAGTTCCTGTATGGAGTCAGCCTCATAAGAATAAAGGAACAAGTCGACAAGAAGAGGGGCACAGTTGGTTCCAATGGGAAGGACAATGGTTTGTTGAAAAACACTTCCTCCAAACGTAACAAATATGTTGTCAATCAAGAGATCAAGCATCTTGATAATGTCAGTTTCAGAGAATTTTTTGTTTAAATCAGAGTGATTTTTTATATAAAAAGGTTTATCTCTCCCAGAGACAAGATACTTCGTTGGCCATTCTTTTTTTATGAAACAAAGCAATACCAACACTTCCAGTTTGTCTTTTAGTTTGGAATGGGGAATACGTGTGTACAGTGTAGAAAAGTCAAATGTTTTAATACTATTACAAGATGAAAGAGTCTTAGATTGTATGTATTCTAAAAGATCTGTATCCACATCTGATTCACTCCACCTCTAGAATAGGCAGTTTCACAGTAACTATGTAGTTTTTTTTAAATTTTGCTTTAAAATTGGTTTAGCCTTTGAAAAAGTGAAACAAGTATTTGACTCATGTATACATAGAAAAACCATGTAAATGGTTCTTAGAGAACAATGTTGGTATTTTGTTCATAGAAAATAGAATACATTTGTATAGATACACACGGGAGGCATGCAAACAACACAGGTGTGCCATGGAAAGTCAGTTTATTTTAAAGAACTTAAAAGTTTTAAGTTTTATTTATGTAGAATTAGAATAATTTCTAACAGTTATCGTAATTACTCGTTCAATTAATGATGAACAAGATGTTCGTTTCTTGAAATTTTCATGTACATTTCTTTGATAGTGAGGACTCGTTACTTCCTCTTTCGTATGTACACTTTCGTCATTACCATGTGAGCGCGCTGATATATTTCTGATTTTGTGAACTTTTATTTTCTGTATGTTAAGTCTTTTGACAACCAGGGTATGGATGCCACTGGTTGTTCAAACGCTTTTCATATTTGATATGGATTTGCTTATTGATGCAGATGGACGTTTTCACACGAAAATCTATGATAAACGGGACGATTTCAACTTCCCAATTATCAATTTCCCATTTCTCAGCAGTAACATACCCTCTGCCGCTTCGTATGGTATTTACATATCACAATTGATACGTTATTCTAGTGCTTGTTCACACTATACGGACTTCATATACAGGAGTGTGCTCCATATGCAGAAACAGCTCCAACAAAGTTATGAGGACAGATTAAAATTGACACTCCGTAAATTTTATGGACACCATCACGAATTGGTGGATCCATACGATGTGTCTTTGACCAAACTAGCTAAGGACATTTTTACCACATGGAAGATTGTGGTTTGTCATTACGTCGTCTTATCTTTTAATTACCAAACGTGAATTATCCCGATTGTGACCGTTTTGCTGAGTGTGAATTCGCATTACTATTAAGACGTGTTACGGTACTTATCTATCCCAAATTCATGTATTTAGTTTAAATGTTTAATGTTATATTTGTAATTCTCATCGGATTTTGTCAATATGTTGACGTCTTTTCTATTATATTCATTTGTTATGGTAAAGAAAATTAATCACCGCCTTCATTTATTAGATTTGATTTCAACGTAATCTGTACGATATTTTACGTTTGAAGTTAGATTCAAAACAAACCGAACTTAGCAATTAATATAGTTAATTGATACCTTAGTTTGCTATTAAGAAGTATTGAAATGTGCATTGTTATTAAATGTAATATCAGTATTTAGTTCAAATATAATCTTAAATCAATCCTAATTCTATCTTATTCATTCAAATGTGACGTCATTTTTCATTTTTTGATGATCTGTTTTACAAATTCAAATGTGACGTCGACGTCACTTGGCGTTGAGGTTTTCACTTATTCGGATTTGTCTATTTTTTGTGTTGCATTTTGTCGGGTTATGTAATGTTTTTCAGTTGTTTCTTGTAATTAGTAAATACTTCAGTTTTATCATGTATATCTTTTGTATAGTCATTTTATAAAATTTACTGTTTGCAAAAGTAAAAATTATTGAAAATAATAGGGATGTTTTGGTACCTGAAAAACCTGGCCGTTTTTGAACTTTAGGTCCTCGATGCTGTTCAACTTTGTACTTGTTTCGGCTTTTAAACTTTTGTATCTGGGCTTCACTAGTAAGTCTTGTTTGGACAAAATGCACTTCTGGCGTGTTAAAATTTTAAACTTGTTGATTTTTGTTAGCTATTATTCGTTTGTTTCTTTGTCCATTGTGTTCCTATTTATTTATGTTGTAGTCCTGTAATGTTGTGTTGTCATTTTAATTTTATATTTCACGTGGCCATAAAGGAGGGAGGTTTGGCATGCAACAAAACCAGGTTGAACCCACCATTTTTGCCTTTAAAAATGTCCTGTACCAAGTCAGGAATATGGCCATTGTTATATTATAGTTCGTTTCTGTGTGTGTTACATTTTAACGTTGTGTTTCCGTTGTGTCGTTTGTTTTCTCTTATTTTTGAGTGTGAATTCACATTATTATCAGACGTGTCACGGTACTTATCTATCCCAAATTCATCTATTTGGTTTTGATGTTATATATGTTATATTTTTTATTCTCATAGGATTTTGTTTAATTCTTAGTCTGTTTCTGTGTGTGTTACATTTAATGTTGTGTCGTTGTTCTCCTCTTCTATTTAATGCGTTTCCCTCAGTTTTAGTGTGTTACCCCGATTTTGTTTTTTGTCCATGAATTTATGAGTTTTGAACAGCGCTATACTACTGTTGCCTTTATTTACCGTTCTTGAACAACTGATATGACCCCTAGGTTTTGGTGTAGTTCGTGTTGCTCAAACGTCTGTTTTCTATTTTATGCTTTATATATTAATTTTTGTCCTTTTCCTTTTTTTCAACGGCGTTGTCATTATTTTTACTTGTGAGATTTAATGTCCCTTTGATATCTTTCATCACCATTTAATAAATAAACACAGAATGTTTGGCGACATTTATGTTACATTATTTAACCAAAATATTACATTCTTTATCAGTTTGCAAAATTTAATTCTGTTTTATCATTTAAATACAGGCAACAGTAGTATACCGCTGTTCAAAACTCGTAAATCCATGGACTAAAAACAACATCGGGGTAACAAACTTAAACTGAGGGAAACACATTAAATTTAAAAGGAGAACAACGACACAACATAAAAATGTAACACACGCAGAAAGCATTAGACAAAATCCGATGAGAATAACAAATATAACATCAAAACCAAATACACGAATTCTGGATACAAAAAATGAAAACATCATAATTACAATAGAACCTGTTTTCAACACATGTAAAGCATGACTAGCTGTTCAGCTAGGTAAACGGCTATTTACAAAAAACTGCATGTTGTCTGATATCTGTTTTTGAAATGCATATCGCCATGACGAGATTCAAAATGGCTGAACGAATTTATCGGAGACATATTGAAAAGGTAATAATTTGATAATAGTGTCAATGAAATGAAAATGAACCTGAATAGGTTGATTATATCATAAAAAGATCAAAACCAACTATATATATATGACAAGTCTCGTCACATAAGTGCTGTTTACAGGTAAAAACAATGAGAACAGGGTTTACACTTCCACCTAAGTCCTACACATGCATCTTTTGATTTATTTATTTTTTTCAAATTTCAGATCCCGAATTCATACAATAAGTGTTAATTATATTTATATGATTTGTTCAATACTATAATAAACAGAAAAATATCTATTTGTTTTAGATACAATCAGATTACGGATAAAACTTAATCTAGGTAACAAGATATGGTCTCCGTTTATTTACGCATTATGCTACCAATTTTGGAGTGAACTGCAAAACCATAATATATAGTTTTAAGGAACTAGAAACATTTAGAACTTTCTCAAAATCAACTCCTACATTAAATGGCAGCTTAGACCAAAGTTGAGCATACTGACTGCTTTTGATGCTTAAATGCATTATTTATCTTGTGTTTTCATGTTGACAAAATGCTGAGCTGTTTACTGCATTCTGCTTCTGCTGTTTTAGTTTAAGCTTTGTTTTTGTGATAGCATGTTGCTTGATATGTTTATTTGCTTGCTGCATGTTATGCTTATGATTTATTTAACTGTTTGTTGCTCATGCATGACGAGTAGTAGTAAAGTTCTGTTTACATGTGTGTATTGTCCATATTTTACATGTATTTGCTTTGTCAAAAATTCACTGTTTAGTTTAAAAGTTATTAAATCATGGCCTTAACAAATGCTTAAGGGGCTTGTAAAATTTGCACATTCATTATAAAGTGAATTTTGTGTTATGTTATACCAACAATATTAGGGATTTAGGGGAATTGTATATATGTTTAATTAATTTTGGCTATATAGTTTTCTACAGAAAATGATTTACCTGCAGATCTGTTATCAAAATTCTTACTATACCAGGACCTTAACTATTACTTAATGAATTTGAACAACTTATTCATGGTCTTGCAAATTTAGTTACTATTTATAATGACCCGGAAGGGGGGGGGAGTAAAAAGGGAGGGAATTCAAAAGGGCGGGGAGTTATTATTTTGAAAACCCTGAATTGCTACCAAGCTTATTGTGATCTTATTTACTTTATATATTTTTTACAGATGTCTAAATGTATGATATTCTTTATTTGTCAGTATGTTAAAAAATCAGGAATGACATACCATCATAGTATACTTAAAACATTTGACTGTTGGATAGAGTTACATATCACACCTATTGAACTGTTTGGTAAATGACTAGTTTGAAAATAGGATCTCTTAACTGTAGGGGTCTGTCAGAGGAGGTGAAAAGAAGAGATTTTTTTCAAGATATAGGAAAAGATATGATATAATTATATTAACAGATACACATTGTACTAAAGAAAAAGAAAAGCAGTGGGCACATGAGTGGGGTATAAGGCATTCTTTAGCTCTGGTTCCAGCCGCTCAAGAGGGGTAGCAATTCTAATAAAAAATAGTTTTACATTTACTATTCACCAAGAAAAAAAGGATCAGGAAGGCAATTTTATCAATCTAGATATGACCATTCAAGATTATCGACTTTCTCTTGTTGCAATATATGGTCCCAATGGGGACTCTCCAACTTTTTTTGAAAATATGAAAGGTCTAGTATATGGTATAAAAAATAGCTCCATAATTATGGCTGGAGACTGGAATGTGGTGCAAGACTTTGATAAGGATACCTCAAATTATAGTGCTAAAAACAATATAAGAGCACATGATAAAATTTTAGATATGATAGAGTCCCTGGACCTTGTTGATATATGGCGAGCATTAAATCCAGATACAAAAAAATTTACATGGCGTGGTCTTGGGCTTAAGCAAAGCCGTTTGGATTACTTTTTGATTTCATCTGATCTTGAACCATTTGTAAAAAATGTAGACATGGATATAAGTTACAGGTCTGATCATTCTCCAGTGTACCTTACCTTACAGTTTTACAATCAAATTAAAGGTAAAGGCACATGGAAGTTTAATAATAGCTAACTACATGATATGGTATATGTAACTGAAATAAAAAATTGCATTAGGGAAACTATAAATCAATACTCTCTGCCTGGGAATGACCTAGAAACAGAATTATCAGTAAACCCACACATGTTTTGGGAACTCTTAAAATGTATGATAAGAGGGAAAACAATATCATATGCCAGTTATATAAAAAAGAAAAACACAAAAACTGAAAATGATTTAGAACTCAAGCTAGCTAAATTACTTGAAAATTATGAAATAGACCCCTCAGAATTATTAAATTCAGAAATTAAAATTTTAGAAAATGAACTTGTTCACCAAAGAGAGAAAATAGTAACAGGTATTATGGCAAGAGCAAAGGCAAGATGGGTAGCAGAAGGTGAAAAATGCACTAACTTTTTTTGTAATCTTGAAAAATGAAATTATAATGAAAAGATAATTCCAAAATTAATTAAAGATAATGGGGAGGAAATTTTTAACCAAAGTGAAATTTTAGAAGAACAAAAATCATTTTATGAAAAACTGTACTCCTCAACAAATCCTATTCTTCATCAAGAACATACAAATCTATTTTTTGATGAAAATAATCCTTTTATCCGCAAACTTTCTGATGAACAGAGGTTACAGGCAGAGGGTAATTTGAATACTATTGAATGCTTAAAAACATTGAAAAATATAAAAAATGGTAAATCTCCAGGAATGGATGGATTTACAACAGAATTTTATAAATTTTTTTGGATAGACCTCCATGAGTTTATTATAAAATCTTTTAATTATAGCTTAGAAACTGGATCTTTTTCCGTTAGTCAGAAACAAGGAGTAATAACATGCATTCCAAAAGAGGGTAAATCAAAATTTCAATTAAAAAACTGGAGACCTATCACTTTATTAAATGTTGATACAAAAATTGCATCAGCTGCATTAGCAAATAGAATAAAACCTTTTCTTGGGGATATAATTAGTGAAACACAGCAAGGTTTCATAAAGGGGAGGTATATTGGAGAATGTACCAGGCTTATTTTTGACATTATGGAAAAGGCAGAAGATGATAATCTACCAGGTCTTTTACTTTTATTAGACTTTGAGAAAGCTTTTGATACTCTTGAGTGGTCATTTATATACTTGGCTTTGTCTTTTCTAGGATTTGGTCCTATTTTGTGTAGATGGGTCAAGACCTTATATTCAGAATCTCAGAGCTGTATTATAAATAATGGACATTGCTCTCAATTTTTAAATATTGGTCGGGGTGTTAGACAAGGTGATCCTCTATCTCCATATCTCTTTATATTATCTTTAGAGCTTATGAGTGCTGCACTTAAAAATAACCCAGATATAAATGGTATGAAAATAAATGATTCTGTGTATCTACTAAGCCAGTATGCAGATGACTCATGTCTCTTACTAGACGAGGATGAGAAATCTTTAGATAAATGTTTATATACTTTAGAAAAAATTTCTGAGTGTGCGGGACTTAGGGCTAATTTTGATAAAACAGAAGCCATATGGATTGGGTCAAAGATTCACTCAAGGGATAAACTAACAACTACAAGAAATTTGAACTGGAATCATTCAGGAAAATTTAAACTTTTAGGAATAAAATTTGATCTGTTCAGTGAAAATAAAACGCTTGTAAATTTTGAAGAAAAAATAAAAAAAATACAGAGCCTGCTAAATTCCTGGGTTTATAGAGATTTCACATATATGGGAAAGATCACTGTCATTAAATCACTAGCTCTACCTATTCTAATTCAATCATTGACAGTTTTGCCAAATCCTCCGGATGATAAAATAAAAGAAATTCAAAATATTTTTTTTAGTTTCTTGTGGTCAGGAAAACCAGACAAGATTAAAAGAAAAGTTATGATAGGGTTATTTGAAAATGGGGGGTTGAAAATGCCAGATATAAGATCCTTTTGTTATTCATTAAAGATGACATGGATAAATAAACTTTTAGACCCCTTGAATATATCCCCATGGAAAACATTGTTAATAGATCAATACAACAGATTAGGAGCAGACAAAATATGGTTGATGACCCCTGATGGTATCCAACAGATTTCTTCAAATTTTAATAATTTCTGGAAAGATATTTTACTAAACTGGAATATCCTAAACACTGTCACTAATGGCACTGCTGAAGGGATCATGAAACAATCCATATTGCTAAACAAGAGTTTGAAAATTAATAATAAAACTGTCTTTTACCAGAGGTGGGTTGAATCAGGAGTTTTCTTTATAGGTGATTTACTTGATGAAAACAGTAATTTTTTTACTTTAAAAGAATTCTGCGAAAAATATAATCTTAATATTAATTTCTTGGAATACCATTCTTTGCTGCATATGATACCAAAAGACTGGAAAAATTTAATCACTACTTCAGAGAAAATTACTCACATATCTAACGATAAATTTGAATTTATAAAAAACAATAAAAAGTCATGTCAGTTCTTTTATAAAAAATTCTTGTCAATGTATACAGAACGTCCTACAAAACAAGAAGACAAAATGTGTAAGGAACTAGGCACTCATATAGAAAATTGGGATTTCTTTTATAGTTTACCCTTTTGTTGCACTAAAAACAACAAATTTAGTATGTTCCAGTTTAAGATTTTACATAGAACTCTCGCTACAAATGCATTATTGCAGAAATACGGGTTAAAAGAAACTAACTTATGTAGTTTCTGTAATGAAACTAAAGAAACTATAAGTCACCTTTTTCTGGGAATGTATGCTAGTTAGAAATTTGTGGTTAGAAATTGCAGCACTTTTTCTAGTTGAAAATAATTTAACTTTAATTCTTAATGTGGAAAATATTGTTCTTGGGTCAGAGTCTTGGGATATTTCCCTAAACTTATTCACTATTCTAGTTAAATATTATATTTATACATGTCGCTTTAATACTTAATTACCGACTCTTAAAGGTGTCATAGCTATGATTAAAAATTCCTACCGAATAGAAAAAATATCTACCTCCTTTTACAGATCCCCTAGAGCAAGAGAGAAATTTGATAGTAAATGGGAATTAATTAAAAACTTAGTTCACATTTGAGGAGAGATCTTTCTATTTATGTACTTACTTAAGGCTTTATAATAGTTCATGTAGAATTAATAATATGTTGATGCACATCACAACTGGACAGTGATTTGTGTGCATCTTAAAAGTACTATCTATGTTTATTGCTATTGTTATATATATATATTGATATACTAGTTTTTGTTTGATTGTATTTGAATTATCTCCCCTTGACTTAGGTTGACATTTATTATGTGACTCTGTCCAACATGTTGTCCAATATGTTATCTGTTAATGATCTCTGGTGGCCTCTCCTGGTACCTCTCATGTTTTACATCACTGTATAGGCAGTGATGCATGTGGCTATGGGAGAGAGCTGATGCAATCAGTAACCTTATCAGCATATTCAGGTATTCTAATCCAGAGTGATAAAGGATGTGTATGATCCAGTAGAAAATTTAGAACAATTAGCATAACTAACTTTTTAATTTTAGACTGTTATTGAAAAATTTAATATCATTATATGTATTATGAATTAATTATATAATTATGTATCACAATATATACTTGGTGTATTTTCAGATGAAATAAAAATAAATTACAAAAAAACTATATGTATTGCCAAGCTACACCTGGGCTACCAACAATGTTGTGTTGTGAAATAATTGTGTCCTGAACCTGGGTAGCAATTCCGAAAGTTTTAACATTGCACATTTTATGTAGTTCTATTGTCCGGAAGTTGCCAGCAATTTTTCTTAAGTGCTACGGTTCTTCAGCTAATAGGAAATAATCAATAATCTCAACATTTAAAGCTTATTGTTTCCACTACAGATATTAATAAAGAAATTGTAAGATCTATGACATTGGTATATCTTAAAGTTTGAAGTGTATTGTATATGCCCTCGAACTTCTATAACATACTATTATGTTAATATTTTGTAAATATTTGCACTAAATCCTTTACGTTCAACCGAACTGTCTGTTGTAAAAGTAATGTACATATATCTGCCAGTCGTTATGTGGTTTGATGGTATATTTTTTCCATTATAAGATCCAAGGAGATTGCTGGATGACGCTCCATTGTATACCTTGAAAGAAAAATGCATAAATTATTAATAATTGTTTTTTTTTAATATGAAGAATGACAAATATTATTTGGTTTGTTTGAATTTTCTATTAATATTGAAAACGTTTAGTACGTTAATAGTTTGATGATTTCAACGAAGATAAAACAAATTAATACATTAACCGCATTAACCTAATCGTCTTAGTGAGATCTAAACTCTCGTTAGTACTATCAGATACATCTTTCATAAAACTGTCAGAATATTCTGCCATAGAACTAGTCTACTGTACATGCTGTAGTTCTGTAAAAAAAATCTGTTCTAGAGCAGTTATATTGGTTTAAGAACTGTCCAAAACTGTTCTCAGGTAGAACTTTTATAATCAATTCTAGGGTAGAACTGTCAAAATGTGTGCTAGGTTAGAATTATCCAAATAATTTCTAGGGGAAAATTGTTCTTAAGCATTCAGAATACGGAGAGTTAGTGAGTCATGCTATGTAGTCTTTAAAACGACACAGTTTAGGTGTATGTTTTTGGTCTTGTATTTCTAAATGTTTATTATGATTGTTTTATCAAAAATACTATTTCAGTTACTTTGCCTTTTTTAAAAGGTAAACCTTTTTTGGCTTTACAATGACCATATCATATTTTTTGTGTTAGTGTGATTATATCCCAATTCCAACTGACATTATAAAATCGTATCTACGTATACATTTCAAGCTTTATTTATATACAAAATATAGGCAAGAGTTCATCATGATAAAAAGCTAAAAAAAAAACAAAATAAAAAAACCCACAAAACAAAACAAACTTATAATTTTGTTATACCTACAAATAAGCAATACTACTTAATTAATAAGATTTAATTTGAGCATTAAATCAATTTAATAAATTGATATTATCGTCTGCTCAACTAGAGTTAACTTTTATTTAATTTTGAAGGACTTGAGAGTATTTCTTTTACCAACAGAATTTCATAATCAGTTTAACCGCTTTTATTTGATACAAAATTGCATGCTTTTCATGATTTCAACTGAAGGAACACAAAAAGAACAGACTGATTCAGACATAAGATAAGTACATATGTTTCATTGATACTTATAAATATTTTATACATTTGTATTTTTCGGATGATTTTAATTTCTGTAATTTGTAAAAGAAAGTTATTTCTTGCAAATAGTCCTCTAGCTGATGCAAACGAAGAAGTACTTTAGAAAGAAAATGAGTAAGTGGCCGTGTACCTTATGTAGTCATTTAATTGAATGAGCCGCAATTAGCTGCCTTAGGTGAGGTTAATGAAGTTTTAGATGAACCTCTTATGTTACCTCGCTTTATAAAGTTTACATATTTATAAGCCAAAAGTTTAATGATAACATTTGTACTTTTAAGTAAATTGATTTGCATCGTAACAATTTTAACAGCCAAACAAATAATGAAAACACAATTGGCATTGATGACGATATGATGGTTATTCAACACATATTGTTAAAAAAACATGCTATTAATTCTGTTAAAGATTGGACTGATTCTTTTATTGCTTATACACAGGGCTTGAAAGGTATCATGGAAAGACAAAGTGACTTTTCTCGTATATGTTTATAATAAGGAGTGCAGTGGCTGATCATCCTGTTGAAAAATAGTATTTTAATAACCAACAATTTCGTTTGAGGGTATCAAGGAATGATACACAAAAAGGGTCATTCATAAATGTTTTTTATGGTTACGCATTTTAACTACCATTACTCGAAAACAACAACAAGGTATCGTTGGTTATAAATGCTACGATTTTTAATTTAAGTGGTTTTTCAAATTAATGCAATTGCTAACACAGGCATGCATGTATCAAATGTGGTTTTAATCATCCTGGTTTAAGATGTTGTCGATTTATGGACATTCAAGTAAATACTGATCCATCAAGGTTTTTAGAGGAATAACATAGCAACTTTGCTAAACAACTCTGCTTATAGACAAAACCCCAAAGGAGGTTTTAACAAAAGATAATTTACTGTTTTCAGAGCAATATCAAGACCATGTATATATGGAGAGTTGTCTCGTTTGAACTCATACCACATCTTCCTATACCTATACCAGTTTAATATTTCTGCTCAACGAACATCTCCGGTTTATTTAATGAACTCGCGAAGCTTCTGGAATTCTATCCTAATAATGTAAGTGCGGTTGAACTTGTCTGTTAAAAACAAAAACCTACTGAAGTACAAAAAGTAATTGAATAATGAGATAATATTAGGTCAAGTGTCAGGCCCATCCAAACATCAACCGGTTTCAAATCTTCGGTGATCTCCTGTTGGGTTAGTTCCCAAGAAATTGGATAACTCATTTTAATAACCATCCGGATGAAAGTATTCACGATTTGATTGATACTCAGTTCACCAAGGTCACTTTATCATCATTTGACAATGCAGTAAAAATGTTAAACAAATGGGGAATTCAGCTTTAATGGCGATCATGGATATTAAATTAGCATTTCCTTTACTAATATGTAATCCCGGTCATTTTAATTTACTTGACATAAAACTAAATGGCCTTTACTATATACAGAACACAATGCCCATAGGATGCTCTGTTAGTTGTGCTACATTTGAAAGTGTTTCAACCTTTTTGCATTGGTCAGTAAAAAATAAAACGCATTCTGTATATTTGGATCATTATCTTGATGATTTTATATTTGTTGGAGAAGCTCATAAAGTCTTTAACACGTTTGTTGGCTTTTTTTTGTGCAAGGGCTCATCCTTCCGATAAGCAATTAGGATATGGCTCTTCTAAAGATGTAAAAACACCTTATCATTTTAAAAGATTGACCAAAGGAATACGAGATGATTTGCAAATGTGGCAATATTTTTTAAAATAATTTAATGGCTTTACATATATCCAAAATTTAGACTTGGTTTCAAATGCCGATTTTCATTTGTATACTGACAGTGCAGGTGTTCATTCATTGGATTGTGCAGTTATTTAGATGGGTCATGGGAAATTTTATTTTTCTATCGCTAGGGCTACAACGTCTGACGTGATATCTAGAAGTTCAGAGAAGGTATTTTCCTCGTATTGCTGTATGAGTGAGTAGCGCATAATACAGATATCAAGAAAATCATTATCAAAATTGTTGTCCTTCGGGATGGCCAAGTCTTCGAAGTACTTTGCAGAATATTTGGTTTGGTCATTTCATTTGTATTGTATACATTTTGATGGTTGGCAGAAATAAAAGAAGGTTGGGTATTGCAGTTTGCCTGATTCATTCTGATTAATCTATGACTTTTTTTCTGAATCCGGATTATCCATCAACTCTTTAAATGCTCCTTACGCATTTCGCGTCGTAGGTTTCTATGGGTCCAATATCGAGGCTTGAGTACGGAGGCAGTTATTCGTTGTTGTCAATATTTTTTTTCATGGAAAGGGCTTTGTGACGTTTGACGGAAAAAAGACATTCCTGCCCTCATGTAAACATAATAGATGAAAAACAATTATGATTTGAGTCGAACACAACAAAATGAACATGTTTGGAATGTTAACAAGTGCTAAAAAAACTATCCTTGGCCTAACACATATTTGCATTGGATATATTTAGAATTTTTCAAGATATGTTGATACATGTAATTAATAACCATAGTTTACGTAAACTTGACTTAAATCTTGATTGCAATTTTTTTTGCCAGTCAACTATCTAACTTTGACAGAAAACTTTCAAATGAAACCAAATCAGTTACTGTTATAATTGCTTTAATCGCATCAATTTGAACATGCTGAGACGAATGTATGGAATTTTAATTTGAATCAACAGTTTTCACAGATTATCATCTTTGGACAGAGCAGGCTGGGTTTGTAGGGGCTGATTTTATAGTAATTCAAGTGATCTTTTATGCATCTTCGTCGACCTCATTATAGTTATCAGCTAGTTAAAAATTGTGAAAAAAAAAACTGGATTAGTATGATTTGGCAATAAATAATTTGAGTAATACCCTTTAAAAGAGATTATTGATAACAAAATTGTGGAGTGACAAACATTTCAAATCATAAATCATCGAATTGATAAATTAATAAAGTATATAAAAGAAAACAAAACCACTTTCAATGTGATTTCCCTAGTCTGTTTTGTATCTGACCTTTAACAGTTTGTCAATTGTATATGAAAAACTTGATTTTTAATCTACCAACCTTTACATAATCACAACAGGTCTCAAGGTCGAAACTGGTAAATCTTATTTCGACTCTGTTTCTACTGCCAGCATCGATAGTCCAAGCTAAGTTAAGATTATCGGTATAGGTTGAAGGAAAGTCAGGAGAAGTAATCGTTTCAGTAAACAACACTACAATTGTATTAGACAAGAACATTTAATGGTCATATAGAAATGCCCATATATGAGAGTGGAATATTCAATTGTAAGAGAACACTCTATGTGCTTTAATTTTTTTTTTTAGATAAGTTAGTTTCAAGGAAGTGTATAGATGCATTTAAAAAGCAATTGATACAAACAAGTAATTTTGCTAGTGATCAAAACTGTAAAACAACATTTGGCTTAACATGCTTCTATCCACATGATTTTAAGGGTTTTATTTGCATGTCATTTTACTCATTTTGATTTGTCTTATCTATATTTGATCCTTATAAATTTTAAGTTGTGATTTCTATTATTACAACATGTTTTGAGATCTTCTACCTGTCAATGAACAAATATATTTGCTAATGTGAATTTTTACCATGATGCATGGTATATACGCTGAAGACTTAACAACAACTGTCAAAATAACGGGTAAGCAATCAAATTTCTTTAACATAATTACTGTATATTTCGATTAAATTTTTCCATGTATCCCTTTTTTAACAAATACCAAGCGTAGTGTTTGACATACATTCAAGACTTCATCAGGGGTTTTCTTACAATTATACATAGTTTGTGCTAAGCCTATTATATGTGGATGAATCCACTTTTTATTCATACACCCTGTCTTTGTTTAAAAGCTTTTCCTCTGAAGTGTTAACATATATTTTGCTCTGAATTTTTCAAATTTTAAAAAGTACAGCCAAACTGTTAAACAACAAATTAACTATTTTAAGTTCAATTTCATGTTTCGCTGAGTACGAAAGAGGAAAATAATATTATAATTTTAATATTGTTTAAAACCCTGCAACGTCATAATTGAATAGACGATACCTTCAATGAGTGATAGTATTGATTGTTGTCCAGTAACTAACGACATAACTTAATACTTCCTTCATTAAACATTTTTAAAGATCAAAGTATAACTATATTAAAAATCTGTCCACCGAAATTTTCTCATTTATATTCTCCTTGATACATTTACTTTTCAAATTTGATTTGATTTTTGTTTTTAAAAGAAACGAAACATTAATGATGGACATTGATCTTTTATAAGTTTGCCACTTGTTTATAATCTACATTCACCACTTTATAACTAGGTTATAAAATTACTTTCACATTGACTACCCTGGAGCCCAGATGGACAACTGCATGCATAACTACTACCCGATACAGAACATGTTCCACATCTACAAGGGTTTGATGTACAGGGTGTCACTGAAAATACCAAAAAATATACGGTGAGTTTTTTTCAGAATTAATTGAGCATAATTTTGCGTACTTGTTAATTTTTTTTAATTTGTGATGTTCATCTGCATAAATAATGGATATTTCAAAATGACACAGAGGTATTCGTTATAAATTGAAAGTAAGTGTCTTGTGGATACACAATTTTTTGTTTACCATTATAGGAAATATGACGTTTCTATTTAGATACCAAACATGAATAAAAATTTGTACACCATAGATCGTCAAACAACGCAATGATCAAAATAAAAATGACACAACACAAGTTTCATCGATAACGCAGTTAAGTATACGTAAACATCAGGTTTGATAAGTTTCATTCGATTATAAGTCATATCTTTCTTTTTTGAGGCAAACTATCAATCAACTTCCAAAGCTAATGAATATACTGTATCAGTTAGTGCAATACACAGCTTTATACCTCAATTCACGGGAAATACCATATCTGTTAGTGAATGGTATTGAAATGAATACGATATATGCTTCTAAGACTTCGTATATCGTACTACATAATTTGAAACAGACATATGCAAGAAATGAAAAATCTGGTGAAAAGTTTACCTTCACAAAATCTCCCTGAAAACCCAGACTTGCACGTACATCTTAAGTTACTATTCACAATGGAACAAGTTCCCTGGTTCAAACAGATGGTTCTACTGCAAGGTGTAACTGGAATACAAAAGTTATCCTTGTTAAGTTGATCAGTTAGGTATTGAACAACTTTCGTGTCCGTTATTTGTTTTCATTCTCTTCTGTTATTTTATGAATCAGGAATTGATGCCAAACCTTCACTTTACATGTTTAGTCGGGATTATATTCGCTCAATTCTGAGTTTTCTTTGAAGCTTTATGATTTACCATTGTTGACTGCAGTCATTTTGCATTGTAACTTTAAGTATATTGACTACATTTAAGAGTACTGAGATGATTCCTGAAATGATCTTTCTAAGAAATAGTACAAACTTAAAATGTTACCAGAAAAAGATAGAAATTTCGTAAAGTTCAAGCAATACATATGTATTTTTGCCTATTTGAAGATGATGTATAGATTTAAATAGTCTTGTACCTTCACAACGTGTGCCTGAGTATCCATTCTGACATGCACATGTATAAGTGCCATCCACATTGAAACATGTTCCTGAGTTTAGACAAGGACTACTTATGCACGGAGTTACTGAAACATACAAAAATACTTAAATTTCGAAAAATGAAAACACATGGATCAATTACTGAACAGGACCAGGTGCTACAAAAGGGAAGACTGGTTTGATAGTTGGTGTACAACACCAGTATATTAACTAACTTAAAATACGTGAGATCAATTTTAATACCAGACGCGCAGCTTTTTCTACCAAAGACTCACTAGTGACGCTCAAATCGGAAAAGGTTAACACGGTCAAATACAGTACGCAGTTGGAAAATATTGAAGACCTCAAGTTCCAACTGTTTTTTCCAAATCCAGGCAAGCTAATCTATTTCTTTGGTATGTGTGCGCACTTTTTCTTGAAGAAGGAAAAGTTGATTACTAAATCCTTACTTATACTTTTACACACGAGCAACTATAAGTAATACCCTAACTATAACATGTATAAGCTGGTTTTGCACACAGTAGAAAGTAACCATAAATCCAACCGATTTTTGTTGCTTGTTATCTTAATATAAATTCAAGTATTTACTTTCTATATCTGTAGACGAGGTTTATATTTGGGATAATTAAACTAACGTGTTTACATTATGTTAATTCTTGAAAAAATACTTCATGGCAACTATATATTACAAATCATAATAAGGACTGCAACATATTTATATATCAAATTCAGTAAATATGATACATTTAATGTATTTATGAAACTGCACATTAATAAAATTGAGAAAAGAAATGGGGAATGTGTCAAAGCGACAACAACCCGACCGTAGAGTAGACAACAGCCGAAGGCCACCCATGGATCTTCAATGTAGCGAAAAACTCCCGCATCCGTAGGCGTCATTCAGCTAGCCCCTTAAAAAATATGTATGATGGTACAGTGATAATGGACGTCATACTAAACTCCGAATTATATACAAGAAACTAAAATTAAAAATCATACAAGACTAACAAAGTATGTATTAAGTATATATTTTATTGCGTCTTACCTTCACATAAGTCTCCAGAATATCCTACGGGACATCTACAGGAAAAGCTACTGCTTGCTACAGAACAGTTACCATTGTGTAGACATGGGTTGTTTGAACATGGAGTTACTAAATGCAAAAGCAACCGTTTTCAACATTTAAGAAACTGTCGACACACAACTATATATCACTGTGTAACATGTAAACATGACTGAGGTATAAAGTCACACAATATCAATAAAATTTAGACATATAAAAGATATAACAGCTGCCAACTAGATAACATTTCTTGATCCATTCAAACTTACCAAACAAAAACTTGCCTAATTGTTGAACAGCTAACGGATACCTTATCATGTGTTGATGCGCCTTTTTTTGCTTCCGTAATCTTGATTGAGGCTTGCTAAAACCTATATCGTTTATAAATATTTAGCACAAAATAAGATACTTGAACCGCCCCTTTTATTACTGAGTTTGAAACCTCTGTTATTTACTGTTAATCAAATGCCATTATGCCAATACTTCGATACGTGCAATATCCAATACTTCTGTTCATGCATGAAAATACGACTAATGTCTTTTTTAGATTTCTTGTATTTAATCGGTTCAGATTAGGAAATGTTATCTCCACTAGCATAGTGCAATTTCGATAGATGATTTCATTTTGATCCTTTTTGTTGCCTTTTTCATTAATTGAACGTACCTATCATGATCATCGTGATTGGTGCCATTAGGGAATGCGTACCCTTCCAGAGCACAAGTGATCACCCCATAGTATTTGGTAGGAGTAATTTTGCTAAGTCTTAAGTTATCTAGTATTTAGTATGTTGTGCCTTTGTTATATGAGTTTTGTATGTTCCCTTTAGCCTTGTCCGTATTTTTGTCAACGAATTGGGTTCAGGACTTTCAAATATTCTATCACTGTGAGCAACATAATATAATCAAATTTCAACATCTTTTGTTGCTTATCTATTTCTTTAAAATTCATTCATAGACTTAAACAGTGTTTTCTATTTATCTGGTATATCATACCGGAGAATGTGATGTAGCGTTCTTTTGGATTAATTCACAAGAAAACCCTCTTGTGTAACCTATAGCACTATTTAAAAAAAATAAAAACTGTAAAAATTTGTTGTGTACATAAACATGTATTTTTATTTATTATGAATTGATTGTCTAGATTCAAGGAGTCAATAAGGTTTCAGACTAAATTTATGATCGGTGAATTTTTAATTTTCACTAACTGGTAGACATGCTATTATTAAAAACTCATAGTTTTAACCGAATTGATCTCGTTGAATTGTATTATACACATTGTCCATCGTCAAATGATCTTCTATTCAATCTGATTGAAAACGTTTTAAAACAATTGTATGCATTTGAAATGGTAGCAACTATGATGAACAGAAATGTCCACACAACACACAGAAATACCTTCACATGATGATCCAGAGAAGCCACCTCTACATGTGCACTGACAGACTGTTCCTGATAAAGTCTTTGTTCCTCCATTTCCACAACGAAACCCGTCACATGGATCAACTGTCAAATTATTACATATATCAAAGAGAACCAAATTTCATGCAATATAATGTTCCCACCGATATAGAATATTATAAGAACTGTTTGAATGAATGAAATTCCAAAAACAAAGTGTTTTGTTTTACAAGTATCTATACAGAAATATGAAGTTGCTGATGCCAATTTTTTGCTTTTGCTTTTCCCATTCTTTTTGATAGTTTTTTTCACGACATGCATGGTGAGTTGTCTCATTGGCACTCATACCCCATCTTCTTATATCTAATTGTCGTATAAATGTAATATCAAGGGGGAAAAAAACTTTGCCATTCGACAATAATTTGCAGATACGACTGGTGTTCAGTTGTATTGTACCATATGTATAAGCATATTAAGGTGGTACCTAACACTACAGGGAGATAACTCTGTAAAGTCAGCTAAACGTTTTAATTACCTTGTGTTGTAAAAGGAATATTAAGCTTTTCAATGATCAAAATTGGTGTTTGTCAAACTGCTATATAACCAGTGTAAATTTTTCTGACAAAACGGTTGGTTCATAATTTTTGAAATTTTTATATTTTTGTTAAAGGGTCAAAGTAAGTACTTTGACAAAATTTTATGAAAATTAAACGAGCCAAATTAATTTTAGTGCAAGTGTTGGGTACCACCTTAAATAGCCGTTTTAACGTGCCTGTCTAATACAAAACCTTTATTATAAAATATTGTTTCATCGTTTCCTGAATAACACTTACGATTTTATATTAACTCTGGCCATAATTTGTTTTACATAGAAATTGCAATATTCTTTGTTTCAGCAATATTACTAATATCGAAACAAATCTTGATAAATTTAGTCTTATATTATTAGTTTTGAAAATATTTAAGTTATTGTATTGATCAATAATTCGTACCTTCACATAATTTGCCAAAGTATCCCAATGAACAAACACACACAAAGCTGCCATTGACATTCAAGCATGACCCGGAATTTACACAAGGACTACTGCTGCATGGTGTCTCTAGAGCAAAATTTATTTACTTATATTTTTAAGTAGTTATTTTCAAATTTTTATATAGATTAACTTTATTCATTATTCACATTGATTAGAACATTGCATGGATAAAAATGTCGGAATTCGTGATAATGATACGGTCTCGAAATTACAGACGTAACTAACATGCATACCGATAAAAGTTTGCATTTTCGTTGAATTAACTTTTTTATTGTTGATTTTTTCTTCTCTAATTTAAGTATACATCCGATGTATACTCCGTTCATGTATAGTACAACTGATATTATGTATTAAAATGCAAATCTGACTAAATATTGTTTATACAGAATAAATGTCACCAACTTATCCTTGATCAGAATACAAATTTCATCTCTAGTTTATTTAGTACATCGCTTTGATTTCTGAAGAAAGTTTATAGCGGTTACATGGATGAAATTATAAGGAAATGCCTATACCAAGTCTTGAATATGACAGTTGTTTTTCTTTCGTTTGAAGTCTTAAGCTATTGATTATGCCGTTTGAAAAGGGACTTTCCGGTATGTTTTCTTTTTTTCATTCTTTTCAGTCATGAGTTTCATTTATATATATATATATATATATCTTTTTTTGAGAGCACAGGTGGTCGTGTGGTCTAGCGGGACGGCTGCAGTGCAGGCGATTTGGTGTCACGATATCACAGTAGCATGGGTTCGAATCCCGGCGAGGGAAGAACCAAAAATTTGCGAAAGCAAATTTACAGATCTAACATTGTTGGGTTGATGTTTAGACGAGTTGTATATACATTATGTACACAGCCATGTATCACCATCATTGATGGCGATCCGATGGATACATCTGTTGTAAAGTTGTCACTGACTCAGAAGTACTTATAAATATAATTATTTTCTGTGACTGTATATAACATTAATTTGTAGGATCCTTTACTATAGATAATTTAGCTGATCTGTAACAATAACATCTTCATGCCTTATATATCATGTACTGTAGTACGCCGCTAGATTAAAACTGACGAAGAAAGGTAACACACGGCCAGCGAAAGCTTTTTTTTTGAGAGCCCAGGTGGTCGTGTGGTCTAGCCGGACGGCTGCAGTGCAGGCGATTTGGAGTCAAGATATCACAGTAGCATGGGTTCGAATCCCGGCGAGGGAAGAACCAAAAATTTGCGAAAGCAAATTTACAGATCTAACATTGTTGGGTTGATGTTTAGACGAGTTGTATATACATTATGTACACAGCCATGTATCACCATCATTGATGGCGATCCGATGGATACATCTGTTGTAAAGTTGTCACTGACTCAGACGTACTTATAAATATAATTATTTTCTGTGACTGTATATTACATTAATTTGTAGGATCCTTTACTATAAACAATTTAGCTGATCTGTAACAATAACATCGTCATGCCTTATATATCATGTACTGTAGTACGCCGCTAGATTAAAACTGACGAAGAAAGGTAACACACGACCAGCGAAAGCTCTTTTTTTGAGAGCCCAGGTGGTCGTGTGGTCTAGCGGGACGGCTGCAGTGCAGGCGATTTGGTGTCACGATATCACAGTAGCATGGGTTCGAATCCCGGCGAGGGAAGAACCAAAAATTTGCGAAAGCAAATTTACAGATCTAACATTGTTGGGTTGATGTTTAGACGAGTTGTATATACATTATGTACACAGCCATGTATCACCATCATTGATGGCGATCCGATGGATACATCTGTTGTAAAGTTGTCACTGACTCAGACGTATATATATATATATATATACATCGTTAAACTTACCTTCACAGGAGTTGCCAGAAAATCCCTTTGAACAATTACAGCTATAGCTGTCTCCTGATATAACACAACTACCACCATATAGACAAGGCTGGCTGGTGCATGGTGTTACTGCAAATTTAAAAAAAATAAATATCAGTCTCACTTGTTACTTAAGAAGGAATATTTGCAATGTTATTTTAAGACTCTATTTTGTTCAACCCTCCATTTCCCCCTCAAAAAGGCCGGTACCAAGTCAGGAAAATGGCCATTGTTATATTATAGTTCGTTTCTGTGTGTGTTACATTTTAAATTTGTGTTTCTGTTGTGTCGTAGTTCTGTTATATTTGATACTTTCCCTCAGGTTTAGTTTGTAACCCGGATTTGTTTTTTCTCTATCGATTTATAAATTTTGAACAGCGGTATACTACTGTTGCCTTTATTGTTCAACATTCCATTTATATGTCATCATATATATTGGTGTATATCGTTGTGCCAATTGATACTAAAGGGAAAAACAATAACCCTCTGTTATATATTAGGACAAAGGTAGTATGCTCTTTAAGTTGTTACCCAACACCTTGACTAAAATTAATTTGGCTCGTTTAATTTTCATAAAATTTTGACAAAGTATTTACTTTAACCCTTTGCCAAAAATATAAAAATTTCAAAAAATTTGAACCAACAATTTTATCAGAAAAATTACACTGGTTACATAGCAGTTTGACAGACTAGTTTTGATCAATGAGAAACTTTAATATTACCTTAACAACACAACGTGAATAAAACGTTTAGCTGATATTACAGATTTATCTCCCTGTAGTGTTAGGTACCACCTTAATGTTGTATTTTATTGGGACTTCTTACGTTTCTTAAATTCGTGCAGCACCGATAAGTCTTTTGTAAATGAAACGCGCGTCTGGCGTAATCTTTTCTTATCGTTAAGTACAAATCGCGTAAGTCGAATGCTATTACCCTATCTTAAGATAAAAATGTATTGAGTTTTTCTAAAGTGTGGTTTAGGATAAATGTAATTTTATCCAAGTGTGTTAATATTCCGGACTTATAATCTATCATTGAGACGACCCCTCACTTATTCGTAGCCTTGCTTTTTCGAAGAGATTGGTACTACATGTCAGTTTGAAAGTACACAAGAAACTAAAAGTTTAAATAATTAAAGACTAACAAAGGCTAGAGGCTCCTGACTTGGGACAGGCGCAAACATGCGGCGGGGTTAAACATGTTTGTGAGATCTTTGTGAGATATATAACTTCTGTAAAGTGGGCGTGTCCCTATATATAACACAACACGACGTTGAAAAATTAATCTGAAACGTTTCCCCTTGACAATAGATGGAAAAATTGAAGACAAATGATTGCAAATAAAATAAATAGAGACATTTTTGAAAGGATAACGAATTATTTTTGTTGATATATATTTTATTTAAGGCCCAATGTAAGTAGGTTCTCACTATGGAAGATTTGTTTGCTGTAATAATCCACTAGTCTGCATTCCACACGTTAAGATATCAAATAAGATGAATACACAATGTGCTAGCGACTTAATAGTACGCTCTCACTCAATATAAATCCCATATATATCGTGTGTGATCAGAGGCACACTGTGTAACTAATAATATCACCTTATCTCATAAGAAAGTATCCATTTGTTTTCTTCTTTTTTTGTACATTTTATTTCATTGAACAGGAATAAGTTACGTCGCTTTACGGAACGATGAATATAATCAATATAATGTATATCATGTTATACTACATTATGTTACGATACTCTCAATATTCATTTCCGTAATGTCATAATTTGATTACTTTAATAATTATAAAATCATTGCCCTGTCATCCCGATGAGTTTACAATTTATATACTAGTATCGCTCATCGTTATAACTAGTGGTTGATAAGTCATACAGTTTTTTACTGGTTGAGAATTTTTTCAATTATAACAAAATTCAAATGGTTGCAATAATTAGCAAACAAAAAAAAAAAAAACCCACAGAAAAACATACCTTCACATAATAATCCAGAGAAGCCACTTCTACATGAACACTGACAAGTTGTTCCTAATAAAGTTTGTGTTCCTCCATTTCCACAAGGGAGACTGTCACACGGATCAACTGTGAAATTGATTAAGATATATAGTAGGAAGCTCAACCCCATATGCAATAACTTTTTAAGGAGGCTCGAGGGTATAAAAATTTCAAAAAAAAATCAAACATTTGTTTTTCATTACAAATTTTATTTATTTCCTTTTGTAATTGTTACTTTATCATATGGTATAAAAATCATTCAAAACAATCAATTCGTGTTGGCCCCAGATGACTTTCAAAATGTATACATCATTGAAAAAGTTCCAAATTATCTCCCTTTGGTGGAAAAATGCCATTTTTTGGCTCTAAAATTGAAATATCTTTTTCAACTCATCGGTGACCTATCTTTTTTAATATAATTTCCATATAAGCTGTACTTAAACTAAATTATTGTAAAATTTTAGCAATTTCTGTAATAAATTTCCTTTTTTTATTTCGATATTACCTTTATTTCTCCTATTACTTCAACCGAAAAAAGACGCTTTTACTAAAATGTATGCTTCTTTCGAAGGCAGATTGTGAGCGCAAATGAACGGTGACCCCACTTTTTTATTTTATTTTTCTATTAACTATAAGATAAAGTTCATTTATAGAAAAATATAGACAAATCCTATATAAATGATTTAGACCCGCGAACCCCCTTAACCACTAATTTCTGTTTTCTAATGTGAAGAATTTAAAAATTAAATAGAAGAATAATTTTAATGCTGATCAGAACTGTACAAATAGAGTTCTTTCAAATGTCTAAGATATCATAACTTATATCAACACAAATTTGTGTATATATTGGTTTCTGTGCTATTTGTTTTACATCTCCAGCGCTAGACTTTACACATCTTCAGCACAGGACTTTAAAAGACACTTTATAATCTGTGTGAGACCAACAGGGCTCCGTACTATTCTATTTAATACAATCAAAGTAATGTACCTTCACATAATTTTCCAGAGTATCCCTTAGGACAAAAACATAGATTGCTGCCATTTACAGTTAAGCATGATCCCGAATTCACACACGGACTACTGTTGCATGGTGTCACTGAAGGAAGACAAAAAAATTAAACAAAACAATCTAATTGTATCACGTAGTAATTATCCGTTAAATATAGATCTATTTCATTTATAATAACACTTTCACATCTAAAAAAAACTAATTCTATTCCAAGATTTGGAATCCAAATAAATATGATATTTATTATTTATAGATCGATATTGATACAATTTTCCTCTTGGCAATACATCCCGCTCATGAAAAAGACCACATATTCTTTGAAATATTTTGCATTGTTCAAACTGCTTTAAAACAGCTATTCATAATTCCTTATTTCATTTCATTTACGTTTCATATATTCATAATTCTATTTTGCTGTATTTGTGAACTGTCGTAAATTAATTTTAGGTGCTCGTTGTTATTCTGTGGTTTAAAAGTCGAAATGTACTATTATATAATTTCTTTATATATTTTCTGTCCTGAGTGTTCTTGAATCTATTTTTACTTAGTTTTTGTGACGTAATGTTGTCAGTT
The DNA here is from genome assembly GCF_963676685.1 of Mytilus edulis. Taxonomy (NCBI): domain Eukaryota; kingdom Metazoa; phylum Mollusca; class Bivalvia; order Mytilida; family Mytilidae; genus Mytilus; species Mytilus edulis. The sequence continues at coordinate 81,892,147 of NC_092349.1, forward strand.
TAACGGTATTTTATAGATTGTCATATAAGCAGGAGGATTTGGCTTACCATAACATCAGGTTCAACCAACCTTTTGTTTTCTAAAAAATAATATGTCCTGTACCAAGTGGGAAATATGGCAGTTGTTATCAAATAGTTAGTTTCTATGACCTTCAGGGCGATCAGTTTTGTAAAACAATTTATAATAACAATATGCAAAAATAATTTGGACGATTTTATACTTAGGACTGCAATATGGAATTATGTTGCATTCCTCCAAAATTTGATTTGATTTATTAAGAGGCAAAGAACAGACCTTGGTTAATAGATAATGTCTATCGTTGTGTTTTGAAAAAGTAATTAGTAATCTGACTTATATTAAGAAGTTGGTCAAGTTATTAGATACAAATGATCAACATAACTTAACACCCCAATTAATATAAAATAATTCAATTTTAATATTTTAACTTTTTTTAAAATTCACGCTAATTGTAATTTAAAATCTGTTAATCTCTACTTGTATTTAGCATGTCAATCTGAAATACATTAATTGAATTTTAATCACTGAAATCGAAGATATCAAAGTAAACATAATGTGGGAGGACAATTGTTTTACAATATTTAGCAACTTTACAAAAAAATGCAAATGCAAATGCAAAGGAATATGCATGAACTGCAAACTTGATAATTTTTAAAAAATATTACGTAACTTGTGTCACCTTGGGCGAGAGTGTAATACCGAAGTAGGATTCAGGGGCCGGTTTCACGAAGCTATCCTAGGACATGTCATAAGACATATCTTAGGACATGTCTTATGATCCTCTTATGACTATCCTAGGACATATCTCAGACCTCGTCTCGAAGCTGTCTCAGGATCATCTTAGCTAAGACATCCTAAACCTGTCGCAAGTTCTTTAAATTTTCAAATATAAATATGATCTACGGAAAAAAATCATGTAAATGTAGTATGTCTTACCATAAATTATTCTAAACGTATTGATTAATATAATGACATAATTTGCAAAAATAAATATAAAAAAATAAAAGTAATTTATATATAGATTATCTTTAAACAATACATCAATATAAATATGAAATTTTCAATGTAAAATTAAGAAAAAAGAATATAAAATTATGACATTGTTTTGGTACAAGTGAGTTGAATTCAATTTCGACTTTATTGGTTATAAAAGGTTAAGAGATAAAATCGTGCAATTTTTATATCAATACATCGAATTGTCATTGTTGACAAATCCTGATAATCCGTCAATGTATATATGTTTTAAGCAGGAACAGGAGAATAAATAATTAGATAATAATAAGATATTTTTGTAGCTTGCTTGTTTTAATGTAAATGTATGCATTATGCTTATCTATTGTATAATGCATGTGCTTTACTATGTGTGCTGTGTAATCTGTATGCTTATGATTTATTATTTGTTTTTAAATATCTATTCGGTTAAGAGCTCCGTAGAGCTCATATTTACTATGTTAATCTGTACATATCATGCCCGACTAAATAAATAAAATTACGTAACTTACTTATTTACATGTCAATTGCATAAACTAGTACAATTGGAATAGGGAACTGGCTATAGGACAGCTAGTTTGACACTGATACTCATTCTTCATATAGTAATAATAAAAATTGTCATGTCTTGTTTAATGATCATAGGTTTCAGATAAATATCTAAGACAATCATACTATATTAACAACATGATAAACATACGAACCTGATGTAAAACTACATTCTGTAAGATTGCCCTCACATCGAAGGGTTTCCGGTCGACTATGACTCAGTTCTTGTATTGTTTGATTCATTAACGTCAGTGACTGACTAAATGAAATCATAGTTTTCATCAACGCAGCTTTTGTTTCATTCAGCTTGTCATTGTTCTCTGTATAAATATCGTTCAACTCTTCAATTTGACATGCCATGTACCTCTTTATGTTTTCAAGTTCATTTTTCCAATATTTTTCTTGATTTGTCAGATCTACAATTTCAATTTCAATATTCCTAACTCTTTTAAGTAATTCCTGGTAATTGTTTTTCATCACGGTAACTTCCGCTATGAGGTTTTTCACCTTAACTACATCATTCTCCGAACTTTGAGTAGTAACACCAATCACGTATTTGGTGCAGTAGCACGAGACTAAAGATACTATAAGAACTAACTGCATTTCCATTTCAGCCAATTAAACTTGTAAATAAGGATTCTTAAATTCACATTAACGAGATAATTTCTTTCTTTGCAAGTAGAATGTTGCACACAAGACGTTGAATGAGGAAATAATGAGCCTATCATGTACAGAAATATATTTTACACTTGATAAGCCAAAACGTTGCAAAAAATCCAATTTTCGTTACCCTCTTAAGATCACAATATAGCTGAGTTGAAATTACATCACAATTATTTAATATTTCCGTGAAACACTTTTACTGAGTCCACTTGATATTATGTTACTACTTAGAGCTTCAAAATTACAAAAAATACGTAAAAACAGTAAAAAAGTAAAATTAAACAATGCAGAAAAGAATGGAAAACCCGAAATCTTGAGCAAAAACTCTCTCAAAGTTAAAATCTTTAATTAAATGACAGATTTAAAATCTCATAGCTAAGTTGAAATTACATCACAATTATTTTATATTTCCGTGAAACACTTTTACTGAATACATTTCATATTATGTTACTATTTAGAACTTCAAAATTACAATACATAAGTAAAAAAGTAAAATAAAAGTATGCAGAAAAGAATGGAAAACAACTGTAAGACATCAATAACCCCTTTCCTTATTTCTTACATATAAATAGACCATGTATCTGAAAACTGACCTACGCACGAACACTTAATTTGCAGACTGAACCATAAGAAGGGGATCAAGGTCAAATGACTGCAATATCGTTGGTCGTAAGACAATAAGTAAAAAGGAAAATACCATGACTGCATAACCTTAAAATGACGACATGTTATTCTCAACAAATACAACTGCACAAATCTGCGCACCATATGTAGTCGACCAATTCCGCATAACACGAAGTGGACCAATTCCGCAACATTGATGAATACACATTTATAAATTTATGCACATACAATTTGATGAACTTACCCATGCGTGAACAAATCTTAATGGTATATTTAAGTAGTTATTACAAAATGTGTGTACTGCAAAAATGCATATGAAAGATGTAAAATGTCAGACAATAAGCCATTAGTATAGAAAACGTGGTTTGTCAATCTATTCTGCCGATATGACCAGGGCCCAGTTTCACGAAGCTGTTTTAGGACTAAGACATGTCTTAGGATGGTCTTACGACATATCTTAGTCCTAAGTGGGTTTCACAAAGCGGTCCTAAATTAGACCTCTCTTAAAGTTGGTCATTAAGTTAGGACAACGCGAGAGGTGTTTATGATGGTCTTAGGTAGTTATACGTTTATTTATATGAATTACATTCATTTTTTATATTAATTTTGAAAAAAATATCTTATTATTTATATCTAATTATCTATTCTCCTGTTCCTGCTTAAAACATATATACATTGACGGATTATCAGGATTTGTCAACAATGAAAGTTCGATGTATTGATATAAAAATTGCACGATTTTATCTCTTAACCTTTTATAACCAATAAAGTCGAAATTGAATTCAACTCACTTGTACTAAAACAATGTCATAATTTTATATTCTTTTTGCTTAATTTTGCATTGAAAATTTCATATTTATATTGATTTATTATTTAAAGATAATTTATATATATTTTTTATATTTATTTTGCAAATTATGTCATTATATTAATCAATACGTTTAGAATAATTTATGGTAAGTCATACTACATTTACATGATTTTTTCCCGTAGATCATATTTATATTTGAAAATTTAAAGAACTTGCGACAGGTTTAGGATGTCCTAGCTAAGATGATCCTAAGACAGCTTCTAGACGAGGTCTGAGATATATCCTAGGATAGTCATAAGAGGATCATAAGACATGTCCTAAGATATGTCTTATGACATGTCTTAGGATAGCTTCGTGAAACCGGCCCCAGATTTGCATTGATGTAACAACTTTATAGCGTGATTGGAAATTCTGTTCAATAATGAACATACATTTTTTCCATTCCACAACAACCAAAAAGTTTATTTTGATAAAGTGATGAATTATTTAGGAATATTAATTCTTAACATTCGACTGAAGTCATTTTGACAAAAGGACAAAACACAAAGTACAGATAATAAGGTTCTAAATTGTCTAGCTAATCGAATGTAAGATAGATATGGAGCTAAGATATTTTTAAAAATGTTCCGATATTTAAACAAAATTTTCCTCAACTTATGTTTAAACAATGACAAATTACAAACGTGAGCTATCAATAACCCTCTGCTGAAACACGTTCATTATATAATACAAAAAATGATCTATTTAAACTTTAACGCTGGCTACTTTTTAATTTGCGAAGTTGAAAAAAGAAACTAAGTGGAGTGACTTGTGTCATACACTTAACCTAATTTACAGACGTTTTTGCATACTTAACTATTTGAAGTACTGTTTTCCATCTTCCTTGTTATGATATAAAATAGATGGGAGAAACCCTAGCATTTGTTGAATTGCCTGCTAGAATTACGTACAAAATTTATATGTGTGTTTACTATATGGTGTGTTGCGTTATGGAGCTGTTTAACACTTATAAGAAATGTTAGTTTGCGCGTCTAGATTTGGTCATGACTATAGAACAGTTCATTATTTGGTAAAACAACATCAATCGACCGAGAGTGAAATACTCTTCATGGTGTGCCCACCCAAAGATATGATTTTGGAATAATAAAATATTAAATATTTAGATTGCACAAGTCATGTCTTCTCTGACTGTTTATGACGTTAAAATAATAAATCCCTGGGATGTGTGTTAGTTGATTATAGTGTCTGATGCATGATTTTTTTTATTATTAATTGTTTTTGGCTTTTAACTAGCTGTCAGTAACTGCGAGTACTCTCAAATCGTATTTTCTTGTTAATTCGACCTGTTGATACTATTTATAATGTTTTTTTGTTATTTTATATTAATATGGATCTTGTCTATATACATTATTTGGAATATCTTCTAATTTTCACTTCATCATACAACATTTGTATGAACTTCAGGATTAATCTCCTTAAATATATACAGGGAAGTTTTAGCTAGCTCTAATTGTATAGTTTTATTGTTGATATTCACCCTAATTTGTATCTAGTGTTAAGTTATTAATTTATATGACAGAACTTTCTTGGTATTCCTAATTATTGGGAGAATTTAATACACATACGTAGTATACCTAAAACGACAAAGTTATTTTCATTTACCTGTAAATTATTAAAACTGTTTTCTTTTTCAAAAGTGATTATTTTCGAAGGGTTTCACACTGATGCCTTGCCATGGCTTTGTTTGGACTTGTTAGAACATCACTACACCAGGTGTTGAAAAACTGTTACATAAACTAAATCCACACAAAGCAAGTGGTCCAGATAACATCAGTGGACGTTTATTAAAAGAACTTAAAGCACAAATAGCACCTATCCTTACCACCATATTTAACAAATCTCTGGAATCGGGAATAACACCAAAAGACTGGAAACATGCAATTGTTGCACCAGCATTTAAAAAGGGCGAACGATACAAGGCTGAAAATTATAGACCAATTTCACTCACTTGTATTTGTTGTAAATTGATGGAACATATTGTGACAAGTAACATTATGAACTATTTAGAGGCAAATAACATACTCTACGACTTCCAACATGGTTTCCGAAAATCGAGATCATGTGAATCACAACTAATTCAATTTATACAAGAACTTCATAACAACAACAGCAAAAATATACAAACAGACCTCATTATTATGGATTTTGCCAAGGCCTTCGATAAGGTTCCCCACAAACGTCTACTCTACAAACTAAAATACTATGGCATTCAAGGGAACACTCTAAAATGGATTCAGGCTTTCTTATCAGACCGTACGCAAACAGTGGTAATAGACGGAATAACATCAAATACAGCACCAGTAACATCAGGGGTCCCCCAAGGAACCGTCATTGGGCCTATACTCTTTTTAATTTACATTAACGATTTTCCAGAATACCTCGAACACAGCAAATTACGACTCTTCGCTGATGATAGTATTATATACCGAGAAATTACATGTCAACAAGACTGCACAAATTTACAAAAAGATCTTAATGCAGCAGCTAAATGGGAGGCTGATTGGCTCATGGCCTTCCATCCAGGAAAATGCACAATCTTAACCATCACACAAAAAAAGAAACCATTTAAACACGATTACATCCTACATAACCATATTTTAGAACCAGTAACATCTGCAAAATATCTCGGCGTAACCCTACAGTCTAACTTAAAATGGAACAATCACTACGACAACATCATATCAAATGCAAATAAATCTCTTGGCTTTCTGAGGCGAAACTTAAAAATTTCTAACACCAGTATCAAATCCCGTGCTTACCAATCAATAGTGAGACCAAAACTTGAATATGACTGTAGTCTATGGGATCCACACACAGCAGAATATAAAAATGAGCTTGAAATGGTACAGAGCGTGCGGCCCGATATGCATGTATCAATTACCACAACACCAGTAGTGTTACATCCATGTTAAACGAACTACAATGGCCCTCACTCACTGAGCGCCGCCTCAAAACCAGACTTATCATGTTCTACAAGGTCATCCATGGACTCATTGCAATCCCATCACTAGTCCTCATACCATCCGATACTAGAACAAGAAAATTACATACCCAAACATTTCGGCAAATATCCACCTCTAAAGACAGCTACAAATGGTCATTCTTTCCACAAACAATCATCCAATGGAACTTGTTACCACAAGTTGTTGTAGCATGTCAAACCATTGAAACCTATAGAGATCAGTTGACTCCAACTGTTCTCCACAACATAATTTAATTCTATAAATAACAATGTACATACTTTTTAATCACTTGTTGTTTTCTTTCATGTAAATATCACCAAGTATTCCACAAATTTAAAAATAAATTTTTATGCCCCACCTACGATAGTAGAGGGGCATTATGTTTTCTGGTCTGTGCGTCCGTTCGTCCGTTCGTCCGTCCGTCCGTTCGTTCGTCCGTCCGTTCGTTCGTCCGTCCGTCCGTTCGTTCGTCCGTTCGTTCGTCCGTCCGTCCGTTCGTTCGTCCGTCTGTCCCGCTTCAGGTTAAAGTTTTTGGTCAAGGTAGTTTTTGATGAAGTTGAAGTCCAATCAACTTGAAACTTAGTATACATGTGCCCTATGATATGATCTTTCTAATTTAAATGCTAAATTAGAGTTTTGACCCCAATTTTACGGTTCACTGAACATAGAAAATGATAGTGCAAATTTCAGGTTAAAGTTTTTGGTCAAGGTAGTTTTTGATAAAGTAAAAGTCAAATCAACTTGAAACTTAGTATACATGTTCCCTTTGATAAGATCATTCTAATTTCAATGCCAAATTAGAGAATTTATCCCAATTTCACGGTCCACTAAACATAGGAAATGATAGTGAGAGTGGGGCATCCGTGTACTGTGGACACATTCTTGTTGTTCATATTTTTTAATCATATACTCCGCGCATGCAACAGTTCGTAATCTTCAATCAATGAAGCTGTAACTGTATATCAGAAGAAGAAGAAGAAGAAGAAGAAGAAGAAGCTAAAACTTCCCTGTATATATTGAAGGAGATTAATCCTGAAGTTCATACAAATGTTGTATGAAGAAGTGAAAATTAGAAGATATTCCAAATAATGTATATAGACAAGATCCATATTAATTTAAAATAACAAAAAAACATTATAAATAGTATCAACAGGTCGAATTAACAAGAAAATACGATTTGAGAGTACTCGCAGTTACTGACAGCTAGATAAAAGCCAAAAACAATTAATAATTAAATTTAAATTAAATTTGCTAGTAATCAAACATTATGATGAGTATTTTCAGGGGAATTTTCTATTCTCGTTCTCTCACTACACTGATATTGTTGGAAAAGTCACGAGAGTTCCGACATATGCACTTCCGAATGTTTAAATTACCTAAAATGGGTAATTATGGTCCCGGCTATGAATTAAGGTCCTGCATAGATATACGATCCCAAATTATGAGTTGTAGACTTGTGTTCGTAACGTTACTGAAATACGTATTTATGAGAATAGAAAATACAACCAGAAATGTCTTTTTTGTGATTATAATAAACCAACAGAATGAAATACGTGTGTATCTGATAAGTTGAAAAAATAATCATATAGTTGAAGATTATGCCGGTATCATTGCAGATGTCAAGGGTTGTTGTAACTTTATGATATTTGAGCTGTGTAAAATAGGTTTAGAGCAAAGTGTCTCTCACAGAGGGACATATAAAGGCAACAGTAGTATACCGCTGTTCACCGTAGTATACTGACATGTCAGTCATACGGTTTAGAGTATAAGGAAAACACTTTAGATTTAAAGGCCCCTTTCTCTTATTTCTTTCTTACTAATTTATATGTTGACTGAAAACTGCCAGTTTACTGATTGCGGCAATGCCCTTTCTGTCAGTTTTCATGGTAATCTCTTAGATATAGCAGTAAAATTGTTAAAGCGGCAAAATTGAAAAAAACAAATAATAAGGAAGGGACATGTAGCAAGTCTAGCTGGTCGTATATGCGAGATAATCTCATCGAAATCAGAGGCCCCTTATGGAATTCGTGTATGATTAATGCAAAGACTTTTTACAAGTATCACCCCAGACGTTGCTTGTCAGCCCCTTCAAATTTTTAAAATCCTTGATCCGCACCTGTACATGTAAATATGCCTTTTTGAACATTTGCATAAATTATACATATGATATGCATGTGCACATAATGCAACTTATTTATAATACATACATTTTACAATCATATACATATCAAGATATTGTATGATTTTCAATAAATTAACTCACTACCCACCATGCAGAGACATTAATCAATTCATATTCATGAATACACCAGTTACATTAACATAAATCGTTTTGCTTTTAATATTTTTCGGCAATGTACATATATGGTTTGTATATGCTGCAATTTACACCCGCACTTTACAGCTTAGTTGTTTGAATCCAGCTTGTTGTCTGATTATTTTTGTTAAAGAAATCGACCGTGAGAGTTCAAACGCAGACCGGGAAGAGTCGATTTATTCACAGAAAAGGGGGACCGATGGCACCCCTGGATCCCTCTATGTACATCATTGGCTTTCAAATATTCGGCTTTGAGGTAATATCAGAAAAGCGCTTCTGACTCATCAAATATGTAAGGTGTTGTTTTTATTTTTAAAATCTCCGTTGATAAAATTTAGAAATAATGGAGAAACTAAGATTCAAACACCCTCAGGCTAAATTGTCTTTTTGAGAATTTTGGTATTTTTTTAGGTCCCGTTTGCTCATGTAGCTCTGAACGGGTTTAGATGTTATTTAAAAAATCCTTTTTTTCTTTTTATTTTAGGGTTCCAGATAAAGGTATATGAGACAATATCTGAAAAAGTCTAATGTTTGGCAATAAGGAAAAAACAAACAAAAATTCTTTAGACCCGGTATTTTAATAGCATAAATAGAAGAACACACATTGGGGACCTAGGAACTGTTGTCTGTAATTCAAACAATTGTTTAATAAGGAAACAATGGCAATTTTAAAAATGGTACAAAAAAATCCAGTTTTTTCCTTTACCAAAGTGAATCAATTTTAAAAAGTTTCTAAATTTACATTTTTCTTTTCTCTTCAAATTTGCAAAATTTTATTACATGCTATATTTATAATATAAAAAGACTAATTAGGGGCAAGTTTCTTATATAATATATCATATATGTGAGAATCGGACGCCTGTTTAATTAATTTGGATATTATTTGAATGATTAAGTTTTCAAAAAAAAACACGGCGGACAATATGATTTTAGGGGGGGGGGATGTTGAACATTTAAATTACAATATTTTATAGGAAGAAATATAAGAATGAGTGTTTAATTGGCAGGATTGGGTACATTATATAATTTAGTTTATACTGAAACTTAAATTTTCAAAAAAGATGGTCGAATAAAAACAAATAATTGCCATGTGGTGAAGTGCGGGACATGGAAATTAGACTTTTTCAGTATTGTCTAATATCCAGAATAGATCTCTGCATAATAGTTAATTTTATGTCTTTATTTAAAGATGCGATTTAATATATATTCATGAATTGAAAAAAATACATAAAATACATAAACGTAAATGTTTTATATAGTTTGTTTGTTTGACATGATTATAATCGGGTTTATATCTTGAATCAAGTGAATAGAATAGATAAAAATCTAGTGTCATGTTAAAAAGTTAGTAAGACTACATATTGTTTTGCTTTCGGATAAAAAAGGGGGACGACGAGTGTATATCCAATGTTGAAGATGGTTTACTACAAAGTTGTACCCCTCCTCCTCCTTTTTTCTACCTAACGGAAATCAATGTATAGTCTTACTTACCTATTTACACGACGATAACTCCATTATATTTGGTTTTTATCCTTTTTTGAACAACCGACACTTTAACGGTTTTGTTGTTTTAATCCAAATAGTTGTCTCTGATTTTTCAAAGAAATTGACAGATTTTAAACACGGACCACTATAAGGACCCAAAAAATGAAAGGTCATTCAAAAAGAAATATTGAAACGGAGTTACAAGAGACTTTATTTGCACAAGTTCGTGATATATGTACAAAAGCTGGGTAATTGCAGGACAAAGGCATTTAAGTTGTAAAGCAAACCGGAGGGAAAATATAATACAAGCCCAAACGAAATAAATATAAGCAAGTCTAAATTGAAAACAACGTTCAAACCTATGATTGCGTTGGATAAAAACCGCAATTTTTATACGTGTGCATGTATAATAAATTTCGTTGTAGAAGGGTCTAATTACAGCACAAACAACATTTTCTAAAAAGACCAAAAAGAGTGAAAAAATATATTTTAACAAAACGCATTTGACTACAACTGATGTTCTTAAACCATGCTGACTGTCATTAACGATTGCCAAATAAATTGATCACAGGGTGTAACAAAATGGATCTCTATATCAATTTAATACCAAGTAGAAAACAATAAACTTGCAACAAAGATTGTAAACCACAAACAAGAGGCGCTTCAATTTTCTTTACACCATATCCGGATATCGACAGTCAATGTCTCTCCAGTGATGTTAAGGATCGGAAAAGTAGGCCATATAACTTACCTCAATTTATGATAGACTCTTGAATTTTAAAGAGTCGAAATAGAATGGACAGATGATATTAACCGCAGAGAAAATATAATACAAACCCGAAAGAAATAAATATAAACAAGTCTTAATTGAAAACAACGTTCAAACCTATAATTAAGTTGGATAAAAACCGCAATCTTTATACGTGTGCATGTACAACAAACTTGTTGTAGAAGGGTCTAAATACAGCACAAACAGCATTTTCCAAAAAGACCAAAAAAGAGTAAAAAGTATATTTAAAAAAATGCATTTGACTAACAGGTAGAACAACTGATGTTCTTAAACCCCACTGACTGCCATTAACGATTGCCAAATATATAGATCTTTACAGGTGACTGGTTCAAATAAAGGAGTTGGATTTGGTATTGTTGGGGGACTTTGCCAGAAGTTCCATGGAGATGTGTACCTTACCTTAAGAGACGAAAGACGAGGACGAGACGCTGTTGGTGAGTTGGAGAAAGCAGGGTTATCACCGAAGTTTCACCAATTAGGTGTATCAAACAAAAGAATCATTTACACAATTAAAAACTTTCTTGAGAAATTTACGGTGGCTTAGATATACTCGTTAATAATGCAGGCATTTTGAAATCATTTCATGCAAAGGAGGAAGACAATAAGTCATCGAGACGAATTATGTAAGCGTTGTCAACATTTCGGCAACCCTTTTTTCTCTCCTTAGACCAAATGCTAGAGTCGTCAATGTTTCAAGTAGAATGGGCAACTTTACAGCTTTTAATATGAAACAAGATACAAAAGTGAAGTTAGCCAGTCCAAACCTTACAGTGAAAGAACTTACTAACCTTGTTTGGGAATACTACAATCTTTTTGATTCTATTAACTTTGATCCTATGTTTTATATTGGACAATTTACATATGGCGTCTCCTAATTGGAACTTAACCGGTTGACGAGTATATTACAGCGTGATATGTCTACCGATCAGAGACACATTTTGGTGAATTCATGCTGTCCTGGGTATGTAGACACATACATGTCCGATCATAAAGGCCTCCTGACGGTAGATCAAGGAGCTGACACTCCAGTCTATCTTGCACTTCTGCCAGCAGACCAGAAATCAATAGCAGGTGAAATGGTTTGTGAAAGGGTGGTAGTAAAGTGGGACCAACGGGACTAACATCCTAATCCACTGATAAAGTCTTCTTTGCCTTCTTTGAAAAGTTTATTATGACTGAAACTTATGCAAAAATTACAATTTCAATTCAGTATTGCATAACTATTTAAGCAAAGTAACTCCTGAATAGAATTCAAAGCAAGAAACTAAAGCTACAAAACGATTAAATGATTATAATGAATAAATAAATAAAAAAAAAAATGTTTTAAAATAAATGATCAAAAGAAAATATTGGTTAAATAATAAAACAAATGCTTTTACTATCAAGTTTTAGCTTTTTCCCTTCTGTCGAGTAATGTGACTGTCTCGAAAAAGAAAATATGATAAAAAACAAGACAAAATGATTACAACACGTTATAAATGTCATCCGCCCGATGCGCCTTTCTGGACTTGCCTTCATCAGGAATGCTCAAAGCCGAATATTTGTAAGGCTTGGATATAAGAGCCGAAACATTGAAGAGATATATGACCAAACTGACACGATTGAATACAAAACAATATAAGAAATATCACGGTAGGTATTTATGTTGTTTTTATCTATCTATTGAATCCAGCTGATCATTATATTAGCATAGTTGACACAGTTGTCCCCAACATAGCCCTTAATGATAACTATTCAGTATGTATGACGAGAAAAATTAACCAAAAAGATGTGCCAAGCTTACGACATAAACAAACAAGATATCGATGTTTAAAAACTTTTATGAAAACATGTTTTTGGAAGACTGATTTAAATAAAACAAATAGAACACAAATAGAACACATTATAAATGTTCAATCTGTCATGGATATGTCAATTATTTTTGTCAGTAATTAACAAACATGCGACCATTGAAGTGAAAGAAATAAAACATGTAAGGCAACCAGATTGGTTTACAGATGAGGTGAAATAAGCTCAAAATCTTTTTTCTTACCAAAGCAAAGTGGACTGGGATAACTTCCGTTATTGGCACAATAAATGTACAAATTTGTTAGAAAAAACTTAACATTTCTATTTCAAGCAGACAATAGAAAATAAAAAAAAAAAAAAAAAAAAAACCTAAGAAAACTCAAAGATTTAAAACCTAAAGTTCAAAATAATATTCAATCTACCATGACTTTCATCAATAAGAATAGTTATCAAGGTACCAGAATTATAATTTAGTACCCCACACGCACGTTTCGTCTACATAAGACTTAGCAGTGACGCTCATATCAAAATATTTAAAAAGCCAAACAATTACAAAGTTGAAGAGCATTGAATATCCAAAATTACAATAAGTTGTACCAAATACGACTAAGGTAATCTATGCATGGGATAAGACAATCCTTAGTTTTTCGAAAAATTCAAAGTTTTGTAAACAGAAAATTTATAAAAATGACCACATTCTTGATATTCATGTCAACACCGAAGTGTTGACTACTGGACTGGTGATTCCCTCGGGGACGAAACGTCCACCAGCAGTGTCATCAACCCAGTGGTGTAAATAGTTATCACAGGTACCAGGATTATAATTTAGTACGCTAGAGGCGCGTTTCGTCTACATAAGACTCATCAGTGACGCTCATATCAAAATTAAATAACCTTGTTTCTTTGATCTTCTTGTTTTTTTGACAAGCGTTTGACGGAACTCATATTCATATGAAAATAAAAAGAATTTGGAAAGGAGAGGTGCACAGTTCGTTTCCATACGAATGCCGACTCTTTGTTGAAAAAGTCCACCTCTAAATTCAACAAATATCTTGTTAATAAAAAAAGACAACATACTAATTGTCCTCTGTGTGGAAATATCTGACTATTTGATGAATATTTGACATGCTTCCTTAGCCCAATTTAAGATCTACTTTCCGTTTAACAATGGTGGTTTAAACTTTGCCATCATGTGAATTAAAAAACAATGGACATCGTACGTTATCATCTCACTTGGGTTTTATCAAACCAAGCTAAATTGAAAGCTGGAATTATAATTCAACACTTATAATTTCAAAACGAGGTGTCAGTGAAATAAAATCTGCTGTCACCCTGATCCATGATGTATACCAGCATCTTTACGAAAATTGTTAAAAAAAATAGGGCTTCTTTAACAGAGTTTGATGAAAGATGAACATACCCCGCAAGGTAAAATACGCCAAAAAAAAAACCTAAAGTTTTGCTAAAGCGTTGGTTTGAAGTTCTTCGGACAAAAGTTTAAAAAAATATGTGACGAGCAAACGAAATTTCTTTGATTCTTTAGTTTTCTTAAAAAGGATTTTTTTAGACGAGTGCTCTACAAATGAAACGAGCGGTATATTTTTTTCAAATTGTGCGATTTAGAATTATTTATGTACATGTTATAACTTGGTTACCCATAGAAAAACGAGGAAAAAATAACCCTTATGAATTTTGTAATTTGATTTATTTGTGCCTGTACCATACCCGACTTTCCTCTCAAAGTGGTTTAGTTACCTTTGATTATTTTCTTAAAAAACAAATTGTCTTTTCATTTAACTCCACACATGTATATACTTTAAGGAAGCATAGCAGATGTAGTTTTACAAGAGTAATAGGTTCATTAGGTAAATGACATCTAATAAATAGAATATGTTTATGTATCCCATAAATTGTCACTGAAAGATATTTAATAATTTTTGATAACATTGTTTTTATAATATGGTAATGATTGTCTATTGAATACTTGGCATCCAGTTGGAACAATCTATCCATATCTGGGATCAACATGATGAGTGAGATGAGAATATCTTGCTTTGTACTAAAACGATAGTTTTATTGCTATGCATGTAGATCTCAATGTATTAAAATATTTCATTAATACACCACATTAACATGCATTTATCTGGTCTTATTTATTTGATCAATGTAAGAAAAATACTTCGTAAATCAACCTTTTGCGCCTTTATTGTTTTTGAAAAGGCTTACGACACTATACAACGGGATATTTTATGGTATTTATAAACTAAATAACATTGGTGTTGCCCAGACTTTTTGTTCTGCTATTGAGTTAATTTATACGAACGTTTTATGTTCTATAAGAATAAACGGTCATTTCACGGACTGGTTTGATGTAAACTATGGCTTGAAACAAGAATGTTCCCTCTCACCTAATTGTGTTCAACTTGTATATAAATGATTTAGTTACATTTCTTAAGTTCTTTGGCTGTGGAGTAGAAAAACGTGATGAACAACTGTGTATTTCATTATATGCTGATGACGTTGTTATTATAGCAAACGATGAAAAAGAGTTACAACTTCTCTTAAATGCTTTATCGCCATGGTGTGAAGACAATTGTATAACAATTAATGCAAACAAGAGTAACGTTGTACATTCTAGACCATCATCGATATCTAGATCTGATGTAATTTTTAATTGTAATGGTCATACTATTAGGTTTTCAAGTAATTATACTTATCTTGATATCGTTTTAAACGAGCATTTAGACTATAATACTACTACAAAAGCCGTTGCATCTTCAACAAATAGAGATTTAGGGTTGGTTATAGCCAAGTGTACTTTTTTAGGTGGTGTTTGTTTCGATGTAATTGTAAAATTATATGAAAGTTTGGTTTGTCCAATAACATAATATGAAGCAGGTATATGGGGTTGTAAAACATATTCTTGTATTAACTCCATACACAATAGGGCATGTGATTGTTTTCTTGGAGTAGAAACATATGCACCAGTTGCTGTAGATGTCCTGTACCAAGTAAGGAAAATGGCCATTGCTATATTATAGTTCGGTTCTGTGTGTGTTGAATTTTAGAGTTTTGTTGTGTCGTTATTCTCCTTTTATATTTGATGTGTTTTCCTCAGTTTTAGTTTTTAACCTGGATTTGTTTCTTCTCAATTGATTTATGAATTTCGAACAGTGGTTTACTACTGTTGCCTTTATTTAGGTACAGCACCTATTTTTGATTTTTTTTTAAAATAATTTTTGTTTATATGACAATGAATATATTGTACATGTATGATACAATGGCCATATGTTTTCCATTTTGTAATATTAAGAATTGTTCAAATTGAATTTTCACGTATGGGGATATAGGGAATATTATTGCAAATAAACTCACCATAGATACCAGGACTAAATTTAGTATATACGCCAGACGCGCGTTTCGTCTACATAAGATTTATCAGTGAAGCTATAATCCAAAAAAGTTAAAAAGGCCAAATAAGTTACGAAGTTGAAGAGCACTGAGGACTAAAATTCCTAAAAGTTTTGCCAAATACAGCTAAGGCAATATACACATTGGATTCAAATTCAAACGAAAGAAGAAACATATAGCCAGGGATATCTGATAATGATATGCCTAGGTCTGTACGACATTAGCAGAAACACCCTTTAAAAAAAGCCGAGACTGTTCGCTATTGTATTAATTTTATACAATAAAGAACACATACTAAAGTCTTTGATTCTTTTCTAAGAAAACACAAACTCAAATTACAAGCAAGCGAGTCACAAACATAAATATTAAAAAAGTATTAAATAACAAGAAATAATTATATATTGAGTAAACCAATTCTAAGTAACTCTAAATACAGTAGTAGAAAATTCATTACAAAGGATTATTATAAGATATCATGAAATGGTACTGGATCCTACGGATTTTAATGTTTTTTTATGTGTATATTACTGGAATCATTGGAACCGAATATAAGGGATTACAATATAATCAGTGATAAACGATTTTCAGTTTCTAACGAAGATCGGCTGTATAAAGGTTGGCAAACAATACTGTTGCACAAGTTTCAGTTGTAAACGACGGTGATTTTTAAAAGCATACATTTGATTTGATATATACAAAATATTGGAGGGGTAAACAAATGACCTAAAAATGGGAGTCAATGAGCAAATATTTTTAAGGCAATCAAATGGATAGAAACCAGATGATTCCGAAAATCTGACAAGAATATCAAAACATGACAAGCAAACATCCTTAAATTCTGACTTTTACTTTTCCAGCTCGGAATAATTTATACATATACATGTATACCAATACAAATACAAAACATAAAGTATCTATGAATCAGTTTAACAATATTCCTACTAACTCATCGTGATCGATCAATTGAATTTATACACACTCCTTCCTATTCTTAATTATGTTCTAGGTTAAGTTATAGATTATAAGCCGCTAGCAAGTAAAGCCTACATGAAAATAGATAAACATTATATGCAACTTATAATAATCTCAAATAGAAAGCATGTATCCTTTAAATCGGATAATGTGTACAGTGTTTGCACTTTCGCACCTTAGTTGTTACAAGCAGTACTATACCCAGTTAATGTAATTGATAAGTTTATATATACAGTACTATCCACACCGAACTCCTACATCTTCACCATGATTACAATTGTGAACTCCCCAGGACGAGGAACTACAGCTTGGTAATGTTGATTCATATCCAGTACAAGCCAAGTCATCCAACCATATTTGTCCACTACCTCCTCCAGCTGTATAGGATGTTCCTGACCGACTTAAACAAAAGAAAACAATCGTTACACATTTAGCAGTACATAGCATTAGAAATCGACTGTGAAGAAAATTTTGTTGTGCTCAATACAAAAAAAAAAACCAAATACGAACAATATCGGTTCTCACTTAAAAGTTTGCAGCTTACACATAATATTAAAATGACGGTGTTTTAACCTGTGGTATTTGAATGTCAATAAACTGCACCAACAGTAGAAGATTATTCAAAATGTCTCTTTTTAATTACTGTTTATAGAAGCAAAATTATTTGATAGACATTAAGTTTTCTTCCACTACGCATTAAAGATGGATTTGAAATTAAACATGATCTCAAAATTTTTATATTGTAATATATTTTTATTGTTATACTCCCCCATGGTGTGCCCAGTGTTTATACAAAACGCTGACATTATCAATTTTATTAGGTTTGTGTTCTATATAGATACCGAAATAACTTCCTCAATATGGAAAGTTTTTGTTCCGTAGGGTATAATGTTGATTGTTTGTTTAATCCTGTATTGTATGTGAGCATGTGGTATATTTGTGAAAGGTTACAATTAAGCTTGTATTATTTTATTTATCGTACTGAAAAACATATCTGATCAAATAATGATTTATCTTAAGGATCTGTTTTCCCTTCTGGAGCACCTGAGAACACTCCCAGTTTTTGGTGGGGTTCGTGTTGCTTAGTCTTTAGTTTTCTATGTGGTGTCTTTTGTACTGTTGTTTGTCTGTTTGTCTTTTTATGTTTGGCCATGGCGTCAGTTCAATTTTGATCTATGAGTTTGATCTATGATTTATGAGTTTGACTGTCCCTCCGGTATCATTCGCCCCTCTTTCATTATCTTTGACATTGACATAGTAAAATAAAAATTGAAAAAATCCCAATTCTGAGACATAACCATACATATCAAGTAAATTCATTATCCATGTTATCATGTTTATAGAAATTTAGATAACTAATATTCAATATTTTTTGTATGCCAATTTTCGAGGATGTCGCGAGACGGTGAATCGTGAATTTCAATGTACAACTAAGTATAAAATGTCTTTTGGGTTGTATGAAGACTTTTCGAAAATACCAACATCATATATCCACAAAACGTGGTATCGATTTAAATAGATGAATAATTTATTTTATCTTCTATTCGAGAACCACTTTTCTAAACTCTTTACAGTCTTCTTTTAGTAAACCTGACGTTTAAGTTTTTCCCTATATATTAATAGGGATCCGCATATTATATGCGAAAAGAAAAGATCTAAAGCAAGATGGGAGTTCAACTTATAAGAAATTTGATTAAGCAATGGAATCAAATTTATAAAAATATGTTGGTCTATTTGTTTTAACTTTTACCTCGAACTTTTAAGTTGTGACCTAAAATAAACAGGTACATGTACCTTCCTCTAGGTATTAATGAACGTATATCTAAGCAATATTGTTTTCCGAGTAGAATTATTTCAATAAGAAGGAATCAATGAAAATAACTGACGGACTGACTTAACACTTGAAAGTTGAAAACGATGTACTCCCGGCTTTGTTGCTAGAGGGTATACTATAAATCATTCTATATTATTTTGTGGACAGATTATCCAAGGAAACAATTTAAATATTGCAAGTTCATTTTTACTATTTATAATTTACCAAACAAATTCTTGTAAATTACATGAATAAATGACACGACAGAGAATAATAAGGTACCCAGATGACATTTTAAGTATTTAGAGCTTACTTTTTAAACTACACTAGCATACCTGAAGCCGATATTTGCACACGCAACTCTCGCATCATTTGAATCAAATCCATCATCACAGACTGTTCCCCATCGATAGTTATGGTATACCTCAATTCGACCTTGTGTTGGATTGGAACCAGCAATACGTACTGCATATATACATATTATGTGTAAGACTGTTGTCAACACAGTTACCTTTTCTTGTGAAATTGTTTAAACATTTCCATATTTTATGTGCTTTAGAAATTATCATATTGCTGCGTTGGATGCATACAAAAATGTCACAGTGATATACAGTAAAAACTGCATTAGAGCTTCCTTACAATTTGACAAAAGATACACAAGACCCGTTCGAGGGATTCTTTATTTTGACATTTGAATTCTGTTTATGCTTTCATCATGTTCATGTGAATTAGATGGTGTTTCGCCCCAGTTGTTTTTACATCAACGACTATAACTCTGCATGAAACAACTCGACTCGAAGTTTTATACAACATCGTAAATGTGAATGAGACAACTCAATGAAATTGTCCAAACATAGACATGTCAAAAGATAAATCACATTTAAAAAGTGTGCTTAACTACCTTTCACCTGATTATCTTTCCCCTCAAACAACCACTGAAACAAATGTGTGTAATCTTGGTTAACATAAGCAACAAATATGATGAAAGTGTATTTAGAAATGGTTTTCTTTATATCAAGATGTAAGATGCATAATTGAAGTACAATCTGCATACAACATAGATTCACTTAATTTACAAACAAATGCTCATTTTACCTGATTGAATATAGTCTCTCGGTGTTATTTTGGAATAAAATACACGACTCCTTTTCGTTCGTTCGTAACTTTCGTCAAAAGATATGAAATATCTATTACACGAAAGCTCTACAAAGCCATATGCCACGCCTGTCGCGAAAAATACCATACATAAATCTTAACATATCGAAACCACTGAAAATTTTGCAATGTGCGCACCCGCATAAACTAATTTGCCTTAAATAGAATAAACAAACACAGTATTCTGTTTTATATTTGTTTACACTAACACGTCAATTACTTACTTTATATTTCATACTATCTTACTGCAATTTTTCTTTTGAATCACTTCCAAAAAAAATGTTTTGAAACGACTGAATAAAAAAATCCTTTAAAATGGTGAAAAATTTCATGAATTTTTACCTTTCAAAGCCTTATCATTATTTCGTAGTCAATATACTTTTATTGCCGATATAATAAAATAACATTGAATTAGGAATTTAAATACCTATTATTATCATGTAAAGTTCCCCTGTTAATCATAAAGATATGAATACAAGTATTGAAATGTGAAAATAAATTACTTCTCCTGCTTCTTTGGCAAATGTCCTTATTTCCGTCATATCCACTCGAGCACAGACACCACGACGTTACACCATTGAAAACACAAGGACCATAGGTGCATGATCGATGATAACAGGGTGTTCCTATGGTATGGAAAAAACACGTAAGAAAATACTTTATTAAAGCACAAATTACACCCATCAGAGGGTCAAATGCATTACAATTACATGTATAACAACAATATAATGACAATGAATGATGGCATTCTTATTCATATTTCGCCTTCGGTCTCAAGTAATGAATTAGCTGAACTTCTCTATGAGGGGTGAAGCTTACATGTAATATCTCTGTTTAAAGAACCAAACTATAACCACCAGACCATAGCTGGCCAGTGACCTTGACCCTAGTATATAAGCACCTGTTCCATAATAACTTGTCATTATTTTTCTAGAGGGTGTGAAGTGAACACTTCACTTGAATTGTTTTTATTTATTTTATTTTTATCTTAGATTTAGGGGAAAGTTACTAAAGTTACATTTAACTTGTTTACGATGTACGACAAGTTCTAATGTCATTTTGTTAATTAGAAATAATAATTCCTCAATTGTCTACGATGTATGACAAGTGTTGATGGAAATTAATTTAAAAATTTCTTGTCTACGATGTATGACAAGTGTCGATGGCAATTAATTAAAAAATTTATTGTCTACGATGTATGACAATTTTATATATTCATTAAGTTTTTTCCTTAGTACGATGTACAGCACATTTGCTACTTAATTCATACTCCTGTTTGTTAAACAGGTAGATATTTAAAAGTATTTCTATTCACCTGAAGGTTGTGAGTACTCTTCAGATTTTACACGTGTTTTACCTGCACAGGTACACATTGTATTATTGCAATGGCTGAATTTGATTATGCAAATATATTGCTTTTGCAAGATGTTTAGAATGATGTTTACACTTACAAGGGTGATGGCTATGGTTTTTATCACCTCTGGGTTGTTTTAGAAATTAAAGATGATAAATTTAATAGGAAAACAAGAGGTATTTTGAATAAATCCTCTTCTTAAACAGTTCAATAAAACCTAGTAGTTTTATAATAGATCATTATGGCATTGCAATTGGAAATAATTGATAAAGCAACAGAACCTGTCAAAAGTAAGTTTTAAATCTAGTGCTACTTGTATAGCTTCAAAATCTACTTGGTTTGTGAATATTTCTCAAGATAGTGTTGTTGAGATTTAAGATAGGCATGTATATTGATGCATTGACTCATTATTATTAATGTAGTAAAGAACCTGTATGAATCATGAGGTTAGAGACAGTTTCTCTGCCTTCAACTCAAGCAGAGTTTGTAGAGAAACCTGCTGCTTTATTCGAATTTTGCCAGTAGAGGCTTACTTTAATGAAGATTTAGTTCTAAATTTTGATCTGAACTACTGTAGTGATACTGTGCATGTATTTGGGCCATGGCTGTTGATAGTCCAGCCGGAGCTGAATTTGATACGTCTTTTGATCCTGCATTAAGGTTTTCAGAAGCCTTTAAGGCTTCTCTTAGTGAGATTAATGGTCCATTATCTCAGCCTGTTTGTTGAACAGTTTAATCATGATTTTGCTTGGAAAACCCCAAAATTTTTTAAAAAGGCAGAAAACTGTGTCTAAGTTTTCTTCTGGACTTTCTGTGACTGTTAATAATACTACCATGTCAGTAAATATCAAATCAGGAAAATATCAAGTTCATGGAGGAGTAATACTATCACCCTGAGAACTGTGAGAATCCTAGTGTTTTTAGGATAAATAAAAAGATCGAAATGGCACTGCCTAGACAGGCCAACTCTGTGGTTTCAAAGATGCAGGAAACCCAGAGATACTTTATTAAGGGGTTGATCATCACCCCTTTTGTTGTATGAATGAGCCATTGGATCTTGATAATACAAGGATTTTATTGTAAAATTCTATTTGTTTGTTTGACCATGGGTTTCTGGTTAAACGCATAGGAGATGCTCAGAAATATCTAGATGATTAAACTTTTATGTAATTCTGATGTGATAGTTGATTTATCACGTTTTTAGTTATGATTGTATGAAGCAAACTTGGTGATTATACAAAGATTCTAAAGCAAATTCTAGATTCCTTGGAAGAGGTTCCAGGTCTAGCAATTAATTTACTCCCAGCTGTTATGGGAAAGGCAATATCAGTCTTTTAACTGCGGAGGCTCTGTTGGTCAACAGGGCGTATACTAGTAGGCAATTCCCTTCATTGAGAGGGAGAGGTTTCCCAAAAGGGAACAGAGAATCTCAAAGAGGTCACATTTCTCAACCAGTTGCTATATACAGTAGATAACTTAAATATTATGATTTGGAAAATGTTACTAATGATCTATTGATATTATATTTAATAAGAAGTGGTTATAATATTATTTTTAATGATGTACCACAAGGTTCATCATTTTTTGATAAAATACATTTCACCTTTCATAAGGATGAAATAATTTCAGAAGTCCAAAAATTTTATAGCTAAGGGAGCTATTTAAGAGGTTGATCGATCATTGGAAAATCAGTTTATTTCCTATATTTTCTTAGTTCCTAAGAAAGATGGGTCTTCAAGGCCTGTTATCTATTTGAAAAATTCATACAAACTTAGCTTATGGCTAATCAGCATTTGGAGCAGGACCATTTATCTTTTGTTTAGATGTAATTCTTAGGGATAATTATCTATTATATAGAGAGAGCTAACATCAGAGCTAACATCTATAGATCTGACAGATGTATATTTAAGTATCATTTATGATTATATCACAATTTCCTGATTCATGTGGAAAGGACATTGCTATTTATGTTCTTTGTTTTGGATTGGCTTCTGCATCAAGAGTTTTTACTAAGGTTTTAAAACCTGTCTATGTATTTTTATGAAATAATGTCACTTGAAGTATATACATGCTATAGTTTATACATTGATGATTCTTTTATTATGGATCAGAATTTAGAATGTATTGTGAATTCAGAAGAAGTGGTGCAAATTCTTGATAAGCTGTGCTTCGGAATAAATTTTGAGAAGTTGGTACTCATTCCTTGGAAGCACATTGTTTTCCTTTGTCTCATTATTGATACTGAGCTATTTAAGTTTTTTCTGACAGATGAGAAATGGTAAAATTATCTTCCTTGGTAAATTCTTCTTAAATAGAATTGTGTAACTGTATTATAGATGATTTGCGTCATATATTGGTCTTGTGGCACTTGCTTTTAATGCAGTATCTGTGGGAATGTTACATTGCAGAAACATGGCGAGAAATAATGTTGAAACTCTGTATAGTTGTTACAGTGTTTATTATCATCAATAGGTGAAATTTTTAACAATTTAAAATCAGAAATTAAAAATTGATTTATAGACCCATCCAAATAAGTTTTTGGATTGGACCAGATGCCTTATTAGAAGGATTTGGGATCCAAATTTGAAGAAAATTTTTCTGTTGGTAGATGGAGCTTCTTTAAGAACATGCGCTCATTTCATATAGATTTCATAGAATTGTTGGCTATATTTTTCTTTTGGAGAGAACTTTTTAGTCACAGAGAGTTATACAATCAGAAAATACAATTTCAGTAGCTTTTATTATGCAATAGGAGGTATAACCTCTTTGTCACTTAACATGCTTACTACAAATATTTCATTATTTGGGCTTGGTGTTCAAGAAAGAACATTTTTATCACAGCTCTTTATATTCCTGGTAAGAAAATTTTGATGCTTATCATATGTCTAAAAAATTTACAGATTCAACAGGATGGCAATTGAAAGAAGATATATTTGTTTTGTTGTTATCACGTTTTCATTTTCAAATCTGTAGATAATTGTTTCATTGTCTTTTGACCAACAAGCTCCGTTCAGAGATGTTTGTAATTTTCATGGTCAGAATTAAGACCTTATATTTTCCCATCTTTTTCATTGTTGGGGATAATTATAAAGAAAATTATTAGTGATAAAGTTCAGAAGGCTCTTTTGATTATTCCTTTTTGGCCTGCTCAGAGTTGGGTTTCTTTGCTAAGACCAATTTTAATTTATTTGGCAGTTAAACTGCTAAGCATAAAAATAAGTAACAATGTTGCATTCTGAAGAATGCTTTTCCGTCAGGAAGAGACTTAATTTAACTGTATATTGTAAGAAATATAAGTGAACCAACACCTGAAGGGTTGATTGTGCGGTAGGGTAAAAACATGTGTATTATATTCAGGAATCACTTTAATATAAACAGGAGATTTCAGAATCATTTGTAAAATATATTTACACTTCATGTTGGAGATCATGCATCTATGATCAAGCATTATCAATATTTTTTGAGAAATTTTATTATTTGGTGTGTTCAAAGAGTACCAATTCCTTATCACCATCAAAAAAGGATGTTATTGATTATTGAAATTTTTTGTTAACACAAGCTTTCCATATTCAGCATGTTTAATGTGATTTTTACTTTTTCTATGTTGAAACAGACTTGATCCTTTAAGAAGTAGATGTTACTAAATTTGTTTGTTTACTACATGTATATGTGAATGGTTGCTTAAACCTGAATCTACAATTGAAGAGTTAGATACTCTTTCACTGTGGAGATGAATTTAGTGCTATCTTTTTTAAGTTCTTTATATTCATTAGAGGATTTAACATCCAAGACTGTCTTTTATACTTGCATCTTTATTTGCCTTGACTACAACTGCCAAAGTACAATCTTTATCAGCTGTAGATTTACATTCTATGTCTTTCATTCAGAGACATGGCACTTTATTTTTTCATATACATGAGTTTTTGAAAAATACTAGATCTGTTAGTTAGTCTACCTAATGAGGTGATCAAGGGTTTTGATAAACCAAAACTTTGTGTTGTTAAGACAATGATTTATCATGTTTTGTGTACAAAATATGTGAGAGAATTCATCTAAGTCTTTTCGTAAAGTTTAGATAGTTAGAGAGAGTTCTAATTTTAGCCGAGGTAAGGTTTTACTTTACTCATTTAGAGGAACCTCTTCATAAGTGCATTTAGCTTCAGGATGTTCTATTAAAGACATTTTGGCAACAGCTTAGTCTGGACATATGGTAAAACTTTTTATAAGTTCTATAACAGGAAAGTGAATAATATCAGTACTAAAACACTTTTCTTCAGTTGTAGTTACTGGATGATCTTGTGATTTCTATGCTTTATTAAATGTTGGCATTTATATAAAAATTGATTTTAGTTTGTGTCTACACTTCAAACAAGCTAATACATTACTTGAGACCGAAGGCGAAATATGAATAAGAATGTTCCTTCATCCAAGCATATCTTGGATGTGCAGGATGAAGGTCATTTTTAGAATATGAGCCTGAGGCTCGAAAGTAATTAATTCCCATCCTAGGGATTATCAGTCAGACCCACCCTTTTCAAATGGGTTTTATATTTGGTCGACACAAACTTGCTATAAATTATGACAAGTTATTATGGAACAGGTGCTTATATACTAGGGTCAAGGTCACTGGCCAGCTATGGTCTGGTGGTTATAGTTTGTTTCTTTAAACAGAGATATTACATGTAAGCTTCACCCATCATAGAGAAGTTAAGCTAATTCATTACTTTCGAGCCTCAGGCTCATATTCTAAGAATGACCTTCATCCTGCACATCCAAGACATGCTTGGATGAAGGAACATTTACTAGTATGCATGATATCAAATGAAAAATATCATTCGAGTAAATATAAATGTAGATTTTTAAAAACTTTTGTACAAAGTGTATAAATAATTATTTTGACGCTGTGCTATCGAGACATTAACATTATATCAAGTGTAACACTGCTTAGATACCCTGTTCAGTATTCAGTTTTTATTTTATATATATAAATAGGGGATGTTTATGATTGCCAATTAGACAACTATCAAGTTCAAAGAGGTGGATGTAAGAAATCATAGGCAACCGTATAGTCTTCAAAAAACAGAACACCAATACCGTATAGTCGGCTATAAAAGTCACATAAATCAATTATTTGATATGATATTTTTTTTAATTCATTATTCAATAAAATGTAAACCATTAAAAAAGTTAAATGACAAGTATATTGACTTCTGAGGAAAATTAATAAAAGAAAGTCCCAAATCAAATGGCAAAATCAAACGAATGAATAACAACTGTCATATTCCCGACTTGGTACAGGCATTTTCTTGTCTTGTATCAATGTCAAAAATAGGGATAAAGCAGTCAACATTATGTAATTATCTTAATCACTATAAAAACAAACAAATATATACAAAAACATTTACAATAGCAGAATATCACAATGACGGGATGAAGAAGTACAGAGCCACGTGATTTGAAATAAAAGAACACAAAAAGGCATAAAGACAATCATAGAAGCAAACATGAAAGATAAGAATACATCAAGAATGTGTCTAAAGTACACGGATGCCCCACTCGCACTATCCTTTTCTTAAAAGGTTTTCTTTTAATTTGGTAATTATCTAATTTGGGATTAAAATTAGAAAGATCATATCATAAGCAATAAGTGTACTAAGTTTCAAGTTGATTGGACTTCAGCTTCATCAAAAACTACCTTGACCAAAAACTTTAACCTAGACGGACGAACTAAATCACAGACGGACGGACGGCGAACGGAGCCACAGACCAGAAAATATAATGCCCCTCTACTATCGTAGGTGGGGCATAAACATAATCATAGAACAAAAGCACAATGATGGGATGTATAAGGACATAGTCACGTCAAATGGATACCGTCAAAAACAAACCAAACAGTAAAACTAATATTCATAAAGACAAATAAAAGAATACGATAACACGTAATTAAGATGATAAACAAGGTGATTACCAATAATCTATACTCAAGACCATCATGTTATAATTTTGAATTTGGTACGGAATATTTATCAAGAAGTACCTTTCGATGAATTTTTCTTCTAGGACGAGACATTCTTTGATCTACCGTTGGTTCATCAAGTTTCTTTTAGATATCAAATAAATAACATAGGAGATTTAGAAAAACAATTTCACGATCAACATATTAGTCGGTATCTTTGAATTATGAAACGTCAAAAATTGAAAAATTATTTGCATTAGCCAATTCAATAAATAGGGACAATAACAGATGTAATTCTACCAGAATATAAAATACACTTCATATACAACCGATGCTAAAACGGCGTCGTATTGATGTGAGATCGTTTTAATCAAGTGCTGTAAATTTTAAGTGAATGTCATTTAAGACACTTAAATGCGCCTGTTTCAAAATCGAATATAGGAACATTATGATACTGCATTTTATGTTTTTGTATTTCTCTCTTCCCACAAAACAACAAGCTAACGAATTTACCAAACATGACATGTACAAACACACTTACTTTCACAGCGTGTTCCAGACATTCCTGAAGGACAACGGCATGAGAACTGTCCGCTGGCTGATACTGTACATGTACCTCCATTAAGGCATGGACTGGACATGCATGGTGTAACTGGAATTGTATGTAAATGATTTTAGATTAGGTGAAAAAAAAATTCAAAATGTTTATGGAATTACTTGACAGTATAATAAAATATCCGACCGTTATATAAAACAAAATGAGTAAATGAGCAATCATTATTGTGAAAAAGTGCAAATTCAGGCAACGGTTTTGTTTATTTAAATCTAATTCTTATGCAACTTTTTACTTTTAGAAATATACATATATATATATTCCGCTGTTTGGTCGGGTTGTCGTCTCTTTGACACAATCCCCATTTCCATTCTCAATTTGATCGATAACAAGGAATGTTTAACGTTAAAAAAATTGTACACAAAGTTATTGTCAGATGAACAATTCATTTACTTTTGTAAATAAGTATTTCGTTATAAGAATAAACTGACAAATTAACTTTTTTGCCTCCAACATGTAATCCTTTGAAATTAAGTTAGGTCGACCTTACATATTACAAAAAAAAAGGCGAATCAGTGATATGTTTTTGTGTTCTGTTGTTCCTTTTAAAATTATTACACGATGATGATTGCTGTACCCATATTTTGACTATTTTACTTATTATGTCTGTTCAGTTCACGCATCATTGTAAATATAACGGAATTTGATGAGACTGTCATCAAAGGGAAGCGGTTTAGCGTTATAAAAATAGGTTTAATCCACCATTTTCTACATTTAAAAATGCCTGTATCAAGTCAGGAATATGATAGTTCTTGTCCATTCGTTTTTGATGAGTTTTGTCATTTGATTTTGCCATGTGATTATGGACTTTCCGATTAGATTTTCCTCTGAGTTCAGTATTTTTGTGATTTTACTTTTTGTTTGTTAATAACTTTCATCATCAGTTCAATTGAAGAATAAAAATATCACACCAGAAAATCAAGGCAAAACATGAATAATACAAAAATAGAGAAAAATATAGTTAATATTTTCAGTGGGTCTTTCAATCTCAATTGTGTCACTACATATATGAATCCCTCTTAGGAAGCTTTTAAAAGTTTGGTGACTATTAGGAAACTATACTTGAAATAAAGAGTCCAATAACAGTAAAACTGTGAATTATTCAGTTCTATGAATAACATTGAGAATCGAAATGAGGAATATGTCAAAGTGACAAAAACCCGACCGAAGAACTGAGCACAGCCATTCCATCAGCGCCAGTATATCTTTCCAAGTTAATATGATATTCTAAACGTTTACTACCATGATAATCTTGATGAATTGGTGATATCTGCACAGAAAGCAATAGAACATCGATTTCAAAGTTGTAAATTTGTTAACTTTTTTCACCTGATTACGGACACCATCACGAGTCAATTAAACATTGTACAATATCCATTTTACAATTGACCAATGAAATGTTCTAATTGTCGTACTGTAATCCTGTCCTCGATTGTGGCATCACGAAATTTGTATAAATTTAGCAACATGACGATTGACACTAGTGGATCAGATATATGTCAACCCTACCAACGCAGCTGATATAGACTCAGCTTTTAGTTGGTTTCTCTGTTTTGTTTAATGTTTAGTGTTGTCTTTTTTTTTTTAGAATTGTTAAATTTTTCGTCGTCGTTTGTATTCCTATCGTCTTTTCAGTTTCATTTCGACGTTTGAGTGTCCTCTTGTAATTTTCCACCTATTTCTATTCACTTGAACTTACTGAAAACCAATGATATCATTTATCATGCCAATACGAAAAAAAAAAACTTTTTTGTCTCATGTGAGCCTCAGGAACTGATATTTAAATTCCTACAATATACTCCAAGTTGTTATTCATAAGTTATATAAATGTAACTTCTAATATATATTTTCAACAGAAATACAGAAGTCCACATAATTTTTAACCTTAACAATTTCATATCAAAATCCTATGTAGTTTGAACATTAAAAGCATGTCTTTTAGTGATATAGATAATGAAACATATTTTAATTCTTTTAGATAAATTGAAACGAAAAAAATAAACAAACCTTCACAAAATGCACCAGAGTATCCAGTTTTACATAGGCAACGACATGTTGTTCCTGCTTTACTTTTTGTCCCTCCATTCCTGCACACAAATCTGCTGCATGAATCAACTGCAAATATAAAAGTAGAAGAATAAAAAGCAAGCGTTATTGATCTTAAAATGCGGAATTACCTTTTGGTAAGGGACTAACATTATCAAATGTGATATTTGTAACCGAGAAGACATTTTCAACAATTGAATTATTCTGATTATCGTCTGAACAACTGCAATTTTCATTAAGTTGAATTACGTAGGGTTTTTACTTTTTAACAAACAGTTTAGAAATGTTGTATAATTGCCAATTCTACAAGAATATACCAAAAATTTAAAGACACGGTTAAGGCACAATCGCACATCACAGTTAAGTGTGCGAGTAAAGAAAGCTATTACGTACACATTCGAAGATCAAGATATATACCAAAATAATAGTTTGATACCGGTTCTAGGCATTTTAAGTCAACAAGCAAGGAACAAAAGGGTGAAAAAATAATATGACAAGTTGGATAACATTTCCCTCCCAAAACTATTTACTTTCGTTCATCTTTAGATGTAGATCGTCTGACAAAACTCCACATGACATCTGTTTTTAAGTCCTAACTTGTATAAAGTAAACAGATACATTTTGACAATAAGTTTTAGTTCAATTACCTTCGCATGTTCTGCCCGAATATCCCGTACGACATACACATGCATACGTCTCGCTTGTACTGAAACACGTTCCCAAATTTCTACAAGGATTATTTGAACATGGTGTTACTGAAACGGAAAAGATGTAGGAAATAGAAAACATTTTTAAAATGTGAAGAGTATTTCGTAGTACAAGTGTTTATCCATGCTTTTCTTTGTTATCAGAGAATGCATAAAAAACTTTAACAAAAATTGGAACATTAATGCTATATTTGTTTTCTTACAATTGCACGTCGTGATTAGCAATCTCAGTAATTATATTGAAATATGTTGTTCATTGACGCAAAAAATGTTTTGACCAAATCATGTTGCTTTTAAACATTGCATTAAAGAATAAATTTGGCAATGCCAATTTCTTATTTACCCCGTAGTTTCCAATTTTATTTGTACAAACAATTTAGGATTTTACCTTCGCAAGTTTTCCCAGAATATCCCGTTGGGCAGTGACAAGAAAAACTATCTGTTGTCATAGAGCAGCTCCCATTGTGAAGACAGGGATTATTTGAACAATGGGTAACTGAAATATAAATCTATCCAGATTTTTTATATTCGAATTAACTTCACAACAATTTTGTTCAACTTCGAAATCCACTTTGCAAATACTATGAATTTGGCGATACAACATTATCGTCATAAAAAATGCTTTGTATATTATTTTTTGCAACCAAATGCAGTTATCACATCTTTTGGGGACTTTATTTTAAATTTTTTTTTTTTTTTTACTTTTTTTATAGTGTCGTGTAATTAGGTAAAATTTAGTAATGAATGATTCTACTCAACATATACATATATAAAATAGCTTTACTTCAATATGATAATTCCTAAATATATGCATATACAAAAATTATTTATAAAAATATGGATGATAATATAAAAAAGTATCCACCATCTTTTATTTATTACCATCGTCTGTGTTGTTTTGGTGAATATTTATGAAGACTTTCTTAGACATACATACATGTTGTATCTTTGTGACGCTTTACCCGTCTCAATTCTCAATATAAGGTTATTTGTTTAAATGTTTTTTTTTTATCTTTTATGTTTCTCTCCTTTTGCTTGCTTAGTATTTTTTATTGGTGCTATAATAATACAACCCAGCTTGTGAAATGTGTAAGTCATTAAAATGAATATGTGAATGGTTTTAGGGTTTTTGTTAAAAGAAACTGTTTACGTTTTCCCTAATGTTTAACAGGACGAATTGTTAGATGTTCGAAATCTACAAAGTGCTTTTTTATCGATACAAAGTTGTGAATTTCGACTATTTGAACAGTAGTCAGTGCATCTGGACTGACATGATTTGAAATGTATGACGTAGAATCCTAAAATTCCTGTTTGATGACTTAAGAAGTAATTAGGACATTAATTATTTCATATTAACTCAGCTAACCGTTTGAGGTCCTTTATGGCCACAAAGTCTTGACATTTGAACGTATTTTTACGTTCCTGGTTTTGTTATGTTGAGGTTTTAGAGTTTCATGTTGAAAGATTTGTACAATCGTGAGCTACATGATGATTGTCACATTTGGAGCATCTGCTTTTTTGTTTTGAGGCAATTGTGATCATCCAAGGTGTTTGGCGGGGTGCTTGTTGCTTAGTCTTTGTTTTTGGGTTGTTTTGTAATTTTGTAAACTGTTTCTTTATCTATCGGTCCTTCTTGTCTTTTTTTACTTTTGCGTTTTTTTTTCGGCTAATGAGTTTGCATGTCCCATTCGTTTTTTTGCCTCTCTTCTTATCCCGAAAGAGTTTTCGAACGCATGACAGGTGTAACTTGTAATGTGCATTATTTAATGTGACCTCGAATATGTAATCGATATATATTTGTGAAAAGTTAAGACGCCATCTAATTAACTACAGAGTTGACCTTCTATGACCATATAAGCGATGTAAACATAAACATAGATATAAATAGATTAAGCAACTCGTGCAATTGGATTTTTATAAGTCTGTTAAATTTTGTATTATATATTAAAAATTTATGTTTATCATCGTTTTTACCTTTATAAGAATGATTTTTTGTGGATCGAATCAGTCAATCAAATTATTTACCTTTGTTTAACTTTCAATGTTGACATTCTTTTCCTTTAGATAACCGTACACGGACAATGCATGCGTTATTCTACCTCTTTCTACGGGGTTAAAATGGAGTTCACATGAATACGGATTTAATGAGGTCGAATTATTCACTTGCAAATGAATAATTCATTATCAATGTTTGACAAAATTGAACCATTTTAGCTGATAAAAGCAAATTATTATTTTACTATTTCACTTTCATTAATGATTGAACCAAAACAATCATACTTTAGATTTTTTATATACCTCGTAGCTAGTGCCCCTTTAACAATATCAATGAAAATATCAACAATCAGACGTGAACTTTTATTGTCAATACTACGTTATAAATTAATTCGGCGATATGCAAACTTCACATGATGATTAATAAAAAAATATAAAAAATTACCAATTCATAAGCTTTTAAAAATTATTAATATTTGTTCATCCTTGTTTTGATTACTGACAAGCAGTAAAGTAAAACACTAGGGGAAGCGCAAAAATCGAAGGTACTAGTAACGTGTGGTAAAATGATACAGCAATACTATACTACCTCTTACAAGCATAAGTTCTATAATACGATTTTATGGCCTTGTACTTTCACTATATTCATCGTCCATTATGGATATCAATTTTATATGTTAAACAAATTGTAGGCGTGTGAAACAATTGTATACAATTAAAATGAATTATTGGTGGTGTTCATGTGCAACAGAAATATTATTATTGAAAAATTAATACCTGCGCAGGTTGGTCCAGAGAAGCCACTTCTACATCTACATTTACAGGTTGTACCAATAATAGATTTTGTTCCTCCATTAGCACACGTATGACGAACACACGGATCAACTGTAAAAGGTATTAAAGTATAAACTACTACTAAATTCAAGATAAAATGATAAATCTTGATTAATGAATTCATTTTTTCATTCTAGCTGAGGATAACGTTGCAACTCAATGCAAAGCTTCGATGTCTTGTTTAGGATTAAATGTCCTTTAGAACTTTATTTCAAGCGTTTTCGATGCATATTATATAAGATTTCAGATTTTAAAATATTTTAGGTTCGTGCACATAATTAAAGACATAAAAATGTCGGGAAAAATCGCATCTAGTGACGTTACATTTGTATCTTTTACGACAACGCAGTATGATGATTGTGTGTAAACAGGAATGACAACTCCTAGTACTTAACCACTTAACCATCTGAACATATAAAGAACGGATCAAATTTATTTACAACCACTGGGTCGATGTCACTGCTGATGGAATTTTAATTCCCCGAGAGTATCACCAGCCAAGTAGTCAGTACTTCTGTGTTGACTTAAGTTATCATTGATATGTTCATAATTATAAATTAACTGTTAACAAAACTTTGAATTTTTGACATGCTAAGGCTTTTCTACCTCAGGAATAGATTACTTTAGCTGTATTTGGCAAAACATTTAGGAATCTTTGGTCCTAAATGCTCTTCAACTTCGCACTTTATTTGGTGTTTAAACATTTTTTTATTCCAGCGTCACTGTGAGTCTTTTGTAGACACAGCACACGTCTGGCGTATAGAAAAAAATTATTCCTGGTATCTATGATGAGTTTATTTATTAATATATCATGCGTTTGCCGATAATTGCTTACATCCGTTTTGAAATAATTTGGAGGACTGTTGTTTTATTGACAATCAAATCACAACTCCTTAGTTTTATAAGTATTCACCAAAAGCACATTGTTTGAATTTGCCGCAATGTTTAAGTCTTACAATTTCCCGACAGACTAAACAGTACTCAACATGTTTGTGGTCATTCTTATATGAACTGTTCATCAACCTCAGCTTTTAAAGTCAAAGTTGGTCAATACGTGCATGATAAAAAATTTACCAATACTTTGAACATTGCATCTGTTATATTGTGGTTATGGTGTAATATATTTCTGTGATTGTACCTTCACACAGGTTGCCGGAGTAACCAGTTGGACACACGCATGCATGGCTTCCATTAACAATTACACATGTCCCTGGAGATACGCATGGACTACTGTTGCATGGTGTCACTACAACAAAGTTGAAAAATATGACTCCTAATAATTTTAAAACAGTTATCATCTCTTTTGTCACTTGATTTATTATGTAATACATTGGAACATTGTATCAACTACGTATAAGATAATTCATAAACATTTTGATCTTGTTTTCGGTTTCATATTGAAAAATTGAAACCGTTTCGTTAGCCGTAAAGTAGCTAGCTTGTTTTCCTGGATCGCACTAGGTCACTCTTCAATTTTGTTTGTTTTTTGCAATTTCTGCCCATAAAATAAGAAAGACGGAATCGTTTTCGCTTACTGTAGAATTGTAGACTTCCTTAAGCTGAAGTAGTTTTTGGGATCTAGAACATATTAAATTCGCTTTGATCGTGTTGTTTAGCATGAAGAAGGGTAAACTCTGTTGATCTTGACAATTATTTGTTTTGTACATGTTTTAAAATTTAAACAATAAATCAAACATAAAACACTATCCATTGATATATTCTAACCAGCCTTTTTTATTTTTATAAATTTTCAAAGTGATTGTCAAATCATATCTTCATATTACATCCAAAGTTTTGGTTGAATATACTGCTGGAGGTTTTTAATCTTGGTACATATTTACTTGGTTAAATAAAAAATCAGTTATTAATTTTGTTATTGCTTCTTTATTACTAATTGGCTCGTTTATGATAAGATATATCAAATTTCTTACAAAGCTTCTCAGAGACATAAACAAAAACATGTTCACTCTTAAATTTCAATTTTAGAAATGTTAAGAATATCCTGTTACTAAAAAGAAACTAATTTTAGTGATTGCTGAAATCGGCAAACTACTATTTGTCTGTATTTATAAAGTTAGAAAAAACAAAATGAGTGAAGGGTAAATATTTTCTAGAAGGAGAATAAATAATTTACAAAATCTACAAATTCATTTAACTACCGAAGGAATCATTTTTCATTGTATGAAATATTTATCAGAGTAACAAACTATTCACTTATAGTAGTCTACTCATTTTAAATTTCTATTGTCTATATTTTGTTGAACTTACCTTCGCATAGTTTGCCAGAAAATCCATCTGAACAATTACAATTGAAGTTGCTTCCTGATAAGGAACA
Source organism: Mytilus edulis (assembly GCF_963676685.1). Lineage (NCBI taxonomy): Eukaryota > Metazoa > Mollusca > Bivalvia > Mytilida > Mytilidae > Mytilus > Mytilus edulis. Next base: position 81,928,396 of record NC_092349.1, read on the forward strand.
ATTGCCCTCATGCAAACACGGATTATTGCTGCAAGGTGTAACTGAAAAAGGAAAATATTATTTTTTACTACAACTCCGATTTTTCTTTAGATTGTATCACTACTATACAGACTTGTCATTGAACTAGTGATTAACATAAGCAATGTGAATGATGCAAGTAGTAAAGTACGAATTGCTAAACCCTATGACACATCCGAGCTCATATTTGATTTGTGTTGGTCATATTTAGTTTTTATGTAGTGTTTGTTTACTTCTTCTCTCGTTTTTTCTTCGTTCTATTTATTGCCAAAGGGGAGGGGAGATGAGCTATCTGTATAAAACTGAAGTCATGTGCTCTTCTGATTGGTAGATTATGTTTGTAATAAATATATTTTGATAGATGGATCAAAACTAGAGTTAAAAAAAACAAAATGCTAAATGTACTATTTTGTTTTACAACAGGGTTGAAAAGTAATGGGGGTCAGTGAAGGAATTAATTGCAAATCTACAGTGTTTGTAAACAAGGTCATGTGAATGCCCAGAAATGCCACATGACCCTATGTTTTTATTGTTGCAAAAGATAGGGCTACATTTGTACTTTCATGACTGATTTATGAAATTTTCTAATTTCTAACGGTAAATCAGGTATAAATTTAATTCAAGACATAGATTTGCATTAAAGTCAATGGGAGATTTTTTACTGAATTTACCCCTAAAACTCATAACAGTAACAAGTATCTGACCGCTTTTATCATGCATCCTTTTTTGAACATATAGTGTATAAGCTGCATTATCTGTTTAGTTTAGAATTACACTAAATTCATTCAAGTCGTTCGGAATAATTTCATGGAATTACCTTTATCAAATTCATCAAAACGTTTAAACTTAAAAATATTATGTGACTAAAACCTTCATTAATGGAATATTTAAAGAAATTTCAGCTCAACGTTGCTTCAGTCCGCTGTTTGAGCTTTATGCCATTTAAAACAATTATATAAACAATTATCCTACTTTTCTACATCAAAACTGATAATATAAAAAACTAGAGGCTCCAAAGAGCCTGTGTCGCTCACCTTGGTTCATGTGAATATTAAACAAAGGAAGCAGATGGATTCATGACAAAATTGTGTTTTGGTGATGGTGATGTGTTTGTACATCTTACTTTACTAAACAGTCTTCCTGCTTACAATGATCTCTATCTATAATGAACTTGACCCAGTAGTTTCAGTGGAAAATGTTAATAAAAATTTTCAAATTTTATGAAAATTGTTAAAAATTGACTATAAATGGACAATAACTCCTTAGGGGATCAATTGACCATTTCGGTCATGTTGACTTATTTGTAAATCTTACTTTGCTGAACATTATTGCTGTTTACAGTTTATCTCTATCTATAATAATATTCAAGATAATAACCAAAACAGCAAAATTTTCGATTCAGGGGCAGCAACCCAACAATGGGTTGTCTGATTCATCTGAAAACTTCAGGGCAGATAGATCTTGACCTGATAAACAATTTGACTCTGTCAGATTTGCTCTAAATGCTTTGGGTTTTTGAGTTATAAGCCAAAAACTGCATTTTCCCCCTATGTTCTTTTTTTAGCCGTGACGGCCATCTTGATTTGATGGTCTGGTCACCGGACACATTTTTTAAACTAGATAACCCAAAGATAATTGTGGCTAAGTTCGGATTAATTTGGCACAGTAGTTTCAGAGGAGAAGATTTTTGTAAAAGATAACTAAGATTTACGAAAAATGGTTAAAAATTGACTATAAAGGTAAATAACTCCTAAAGGGGTCAACTGACCATTTAGGTCACGTTGACTTATTTGTAAATCTACTTTGCTGAACATTATTGCTGTTTACAGTTAATCTCAATCTATTATTATATTCAAGATAATAAACAAAAACAGAAAAATGTCCTTAAAATTACCAATTCAGGGGCAGCAACCCAACAACGGGTTGTCCGATTCATCTGAAAATTTCAGGCAAGATATATCTTGACCTGATAAACAATTTTACCCATTTCAGATTTGCTCTAAATGCTTTGGTTTTTGAGTTATAAGCCAAAAACTGCATTTTACCCCTATGTTCTATTTTTAGCCACGGCAGCCATCTTGGTTGGTTGGCCGGGTCACCAGACACATTTTTTAAACTAGATACCCCAATGATGATTGTGGACAAGTTTGGCTAAATTTGGCCCAGTAGTTTCAGAGGAGAAGATTTTTGTAAAAGTTAACGACGACGGACGACAGACGAAGGACGACGACGACGACGACGGACGACGACGGACGACGGACTCAAAGTGATGGGAAAAGCTCACTTGGCCCTTTGGCCCAGGTGAGCTAATAACATGTGGTATAATTGTCAATGACACAACTCTCCAAAAGGGACCAAATGACACAGATATTAACATCTATAGGTCACCTTACAACCTTCAACAATGAGCAAAGCCCATACCGCATAGTCAGCTATAAAATTCCTCGACATGACAAATGTAAAACAATTTAAAAACGAGAAAACGAACCGCCTAATTTATGTACAAAAAATGTACAAAAAACAAACATGTAACACATAAACAAACGACTACCACTGAATTACAGGCTCCTGACTTGGGACAGGCACATACATACAGAGTGTGACGGGGTTAAACATGTTAGCGGGATCCTAACCCTTCGCCTAACCTGGGACAGTGATTTAACATTACCACAGAAGAACGAACTTTTATAGTCAGTTGGATACAAATAGAAATAGTACACAGAGTGGACGTGGCCGGTTATATGTATATCCCAACAACTGAAGAGACATTTATTGTCGAAATCCGGATCTGGTGTACAAAAAAAATATTGACACCTTATGTTTGTGGCATAACATCGTGGCCACAAGTTAATTATTTTCTGTTTAGTATTAAATTTATATTAAGATCCATTTTGTTACATCTTGTGATCAATTTTATTTGGTAATCGCCAATGGCAGTCAGCAGGGTTAAAGAACATCAGTTGTTCGACCTGTTAGTCAAATGCGTTTTGTTGAAATATACTTCTTCACTTTTTTTTTATCTTTTTGAAAATGTTGTTTGTGCTGTATTTAGACCCTTCTACAACAAATTTTTTTTTACATGCACACGTATAAAAATTGCGGTTTTTGTCCAACGCAATCATAGGTTTGAACGTAGTTTTCAATTTAGATCTGTTGTAGAAATGTCACTGACTCAGACGTACTGATAAATATAATTATTTTCTGTAACTGTATCTTGCATTAATTTGTAGGATCCTTTACTATAGATAATTGAGCTGATCTGTAACGATAACATCTCCATGCCTTATATATCATGTACTGTAGTACGACACTAGATTAAAACTGACGAGGAAAGGTAACACACGGCCACTGAAAGCTTTATTATTTGTAAAGCCCAGGTGGTCGTGTGGTCTAGCGGGACGGCTACAGTGCAGGCGATTAGGTGTCACGATATCTCAGTAGCATGGTTCGAATCACGGCGAGGGAAGAACAAAAAATTTGAGAAAGCAAATTTACAGATCTAACATTGTTGGGTTGATGTTTAGACGAGTTGTATATACATAATGTTTACAGCCATGTATCACCATCATTGCTGGTGATCCGATGGATAAATCTGCTGTAGAGTTGTCACTGACTCAGACGTACTTATAAATATAATTATTCTCTGTGACTGTATCTTGCATTAATTCGTAGCATCCTTTACTATAGATAATTGAGCTGATCTGTAACAATAACATCTCCATGCCTTATATATCATGTACTGTAGTACGCCGCTAGATTAAAACTGACGAGGAAAGGTAACACACGGCCACCGAAAGCTTTATTATTTGTGAAGCCCAGTTGGTCGTGTGGTCTAGCGGGACGGCTATAGTGCAGGCGATTTGGTGTCACGATATCTCAGTAGCATGGGTTCGATTTCCGGTGAGGGAAGAACAAAAAATTTGCGAAAGCAATTTACAGATCTAACATTGTTGGGTTGATGTTTAGACGAGTTGTATATATATAATGTAAACAGCCATGTATCACCATCATTGCTGGTAATCCGGTGGATAAATCTGTTGTAGAGTTGTCACTGACTCCGACGTACTTATAAATATAATTATTTTCTGTGACTGTATCTTACATTAATTTGTAGGATCCTTTACTATAGATCATTGAGCTGATCTGTAACAATAACATCTCCATGCCTTATATATCATGTACTGTAGTACGACGCTAGATTAAAACTGACAAGGAAAGGTAACACACGGCCACCGAAAGCTTTATTATTGTGAAGCCCAGGTGGTCGTGTGGTCTAGCGGGACGGCTAGAGTGCAGGCGATTTGGTATCACGATATCTCAGTAGCATGGGTTCGAATCCCGGTGAGGGAAGAACAAAAAATTTGCGAAAGCAAATTTACAGATCTAACATTGTTGGGTTGATGTTAAAACGAGTCTAAATTGAAAACTACGTTCAAACCTATGACTGCGTTGGATAAAAACCGCAATTTTTATACGTGTGCATGTAAAACAAATTTCGTTGTAGAAGGGTCTAAAAACAGCACAAACAACATTTTCAAAAAGACCAAAAAAGTGAAAAAGTATATTTAAACAAAAGGCATTTGACTAACAGGTCGAACAACTGATGTTCTTTAACCCTGCTGACTGCCATTGGCGATTGCCAAATACAATTGATCACAAGATGTAACAAAATGGATCTTGATATAAATTTAATACTAAACAGAAAAAAAATTAACTTGTGGCCACGATGTTATGCCACAAACATACGGTGTCAATATTTTTTAAGGACACCAGATCCGGATTTCGACAATATATGTCTCTTCAGTGATGTTAGGGATCGAAACAGTATTTGGAAGGCCATATAAAGAGTACCCTCATTTTTTTGAAAAAGTACCCTCATTTTTAGATAAACTCTTGACTTTTAAGAGTCAATTTAGGATGAACGGATCATATAAACCGGAGGGAAAATATGATACAAGCCCAAACGAAAAAATATAAACGAGTCTAAATTGAAAACTACGTTCAAACCTATGATTGCGTTGGATAAAAACCGCAATTTTTATACGTGTGCATGTAAAACAAATTTCGTTGTAGAAGGGTTTAAAAATAGCACAAACAACATTTTCAAAAAGACCAAAAAAGTGAAAAAGTATATTTAAACAAAAGGCATTTGACTAACAGGTCGAACAACTGATGTTCTTTAACCCTGCTGACTGCCATTGGCGATTGCCAAATAAAATTGGTCACAAGATGTAACAAAATGGATTAATATAAATTTGATACTAAACAGAAAAAAATTAACTTGTGGCCACGATGTTATGCCACAAACATACGGTGTCAATATTTTTTAAGTACACCAGATCCGGATTTCGACAATATATGTCTCTTCAGTGATGTTAGGGATCGAAACGGTATTTGGGAGGCCATATAAAGAGTACCCTCATTTTTTTGAAAAAGTACCCTCATTTTTAGATAAACTCTTGACTTTTAAGAGTCAATATAGGATGAACGGATCATATAAACCGGAGGGAAAATATGATACAAGCCCAAACGAAAAAATATAAACGAGTCTAAATTGAAAACTACGTTCAAACCTATGATTGCGTTGGATGAAAACCGCAATTTTTATACGTGTGCATGTAAAACAAATTTCGTTGTAGAAGGGTTTAAAAATAGCACAAACAACATTTTCAAAAAGACCAAAAAAGTGAAAAAGTATATTTAAACAAAAGGCATTTGACTAACAGGTCGAACAACTGATGTTCTTTAACCCTGCTGACTGCCATTGGCGATTACCAAATAAAACTGATCACAAGATGTAACAAAATGGATTAATATAAATTTAATACTAAACAGAAAAAAAAATAGCTTGTGGCCACGATGTTATGCCACAAACATACGGTGTCAATATATATATATTGCCTAACAATGTAATTTTAACACACTATTTGGTATGTAAATATAAGAATGTTTAAAATATTTACAAAATGATGAAAATAAACGCAATTTTTTGCTAGACCAACTAGCTTTATCAAGCGTGCATCTATCCAGGTGAAATCGGATGTAGATGATAAGAAACTTTTGCAGCTCAATGTATATGTTGCTTTTAGCTGCCTTGAAAATAAGAAAATTTTGCAGCTAAATGTCTATGTTGCACTTGAAATTAGCTGCCTTGAAAATAAGAAAAGTTTGCAGCTGATAAAGTTTCTTACTGTTGTAGTCATACGGATCAATTGTTAGTTTAGCAACATATCTTTATTATAGAATGAAATTGGTCGTTTGTGATATAGTCCTTTTATTGAGTTTATACATTGAGTTGAATCAGAAAGACAGAGTTTAAAACTCTAAAATGTCTTTATACATGCATATGCTTTGTATTCAAAATGTTAAAAGCATAAAATTGTTAGACACTATAATCAAAACAAAATCCCCTTTTAATTTTCCTTTTGTAACCAAATACAATATGAATATAGCTTAATTATCAGCAAATATGCAGATGTAATAAACTACCAAATCATTAAACATTAATGTCTTTCTTTACAGTATTTGAAATGTAAGCTAGAAAATATGTTTGCAATACAGAGAACTTCATCATTGTACGATTTTGTACGTCTACTAAAATATGATCAATGTCAATTTTGCTTGTACACTTTGATACGACCCTTATCATAGGAAGGCTACCCGTGGTCCCTGAAATTGGCATGAGAGTCAATATTAATTATTTTTTTATTGTGTTTATCAACCTTATACATATGTTGTTTTTGTGATTTGTTCTCGAATACCGTTAAATAACAAATTGTGTACCTTCACAATATCTGCCAGAATATCCTATCGGACAAACACATGCATAGCTAGTATCAACATTGAAACATGATCCGGAATTCTCACAAGGACCACTGCTGCATGGTGTCACTGGATAGAAATTGAAAAAGAAACAACTCAAGTGTAAAGCATAATTTGTTTCACATTTTATATTTGCTACCTATATTTATCATAACTAAATCATAGAATATGATTTGTTATGATTTTTTCATTATCTAAGAAATAATGTTAAATATTCATAGTTTAATTCGTTATCCAGAAATATCTACACGTTATCGAAGCAAAACATCACATTCAGTTAATTAAATCGCAACTTCAAATTGTTGAGATATGAAAATAAGAAGTATGTGATTGTTTTATTGTTGACATTAATCATATGTAGAAAAATTCAAAATGACAGATTTTCTGTTTCAAATATATTTTGTCAACTAACCTTCACACAATTTTCCCGAATATCCATTTGAACAATTACAACTAAAGCTTTCTCCTGATATAGAACAACTACCATCATATAAACAAGGCTGGTTACTACATGGAGTTACTACAAATAATCATTAAAATAAAAATTGTTGAGAAGGTTATGTGAAAATGTCTCGACACATTCTTGACAGTCTTAAATATGTCTTGACACTATCTCACCAGTATAAATTTCGCATGAAATGTGAACAGACTTATTCTGCACTGTTTATGACTTTCTATTGCTGTTATATACTCCTTTTTATTATGGCTAAACTAAACTTTGAAGACTCAAGGATTAATTTGGTATAGTAAGATACCCTTTTAGTGCAACTAAGTCTGAATACCCTGAATAATCCCTCATGTAGTTTAATTTTGATTTTTTTTTTAAACATTTAATTAATTGTTTTGATTAAGAATATAAGTCGAAGATACTGACAAACAGCATTTAGATTTTTGCCGTTCGCAAAACTGCCAGTCAAATTTGCTTAGATAAAATAGGTGTCTTGTAGGTAGTTTTAAAATGTGACCATGTGTCTCTTTTGGACCCCACAATACATCTTTTGGGTTTGTGTGGCCAAAAAAAGAGTGGGGATTGAATTTCTATAATTTTTCTTATAAAAAAAAATATTTGTGATATTTACTCCCTTCTGAAAAGAAAAAAAAAATGTTAAGATCTATATTATGCATGTCTGTTTGAGATCCACTTCATGAAACTAATGATTTGTATATAAATCATTGATGGGACCCATTATAAATATATTTTTTTTTGTTATTCCTGGAGTAGATAATAATTTTCTTTAAATCTTTGGGAATTATTCAATTGGTTTTTATGTTAAGATAATTTACTTTATAATTTCGATGAAGAAAATGCATTTTAATTCATTTTTTCATCAAAATGATGATTTTTATTTTCATCTATTAACAAACTTTTTAAATTGAAGTGACATGGTTGGTAAACTGATAAGTTGTATGGCTGATTACAGATAAAGCAGTAATTTCTATTTGACAGTTGCGTGTACTCTGAGGTGTGGATTCCCTAATTTTATTGGGAACATCCTGGCCATGTGTATTCCAACAGATGACATTACACAATTTTTTGTTAAATGAATGATTTGTATATCATCATGATTTGCTACTTATATAAACCACATTTGGTACAATAATTATTTACCATATCAACATTGGATATTATGAATGTTGAATGAAATATGTCTACAGTATGATTGGTTTTAATTATTTAATTTATAAGATATAGGAATAAAATGTGTGATTATTTAAAAACCCACATTTAAATTATTTTATACTTTATAATTCATTAGCCATATTTGCATTTGTAAAAATATTTATATGGTACCCAAATTTTCAATTATTTTACATGCCCAACTTTTATTTTTGTTGTAAGAAGTGTAACTTGAAACAACAGTATATCATATAAAGAGAAATAAAAATTAAAGTTATATCATGACTATTGGTCATGATTTGTAAAGCTCAGAACTGTCAAGTAAATTTAAGACACAATTCAAAATTTTCAGATTATGTCAAGCCATACTGAGAAAAAATAAGAATGTCGAGAATATGTCGAGAAATTTCAAGACAATATTCAAATGTCAAGAATTTGTCAAGAAATTTTAAGACCATATTCAGAATGTCGAGAATATGTCGAGTAAATTTCATACAAATTTAATATAAATGAGAATTTGTCAAGGAAAATTAAGACACAAGTCATACTTTTAGAGAATGTCGAGTAAAAGGTCATTCAAATTAAGACAAAAACTGGTCTTTTCAGAATTTTAGACTTTTGTAGTGGTATTTGTCACATTGTTTTGGATTTTTGGATCCTCAATGCTCTTCACCTTTATACTTGTTTGGCTTTATAACTATTTTGGTCTGAAAGTCACTGATGAGTCTTATGTAGACGAAACGCGGGTCTAGTGTATTATATTATAATCCTGGTACCTTTGATAGCTATTAAGATACATAAATAGTGTTTCTTTTTTTGTGATTGTGTTATAATCCATATTGTTATTTTTTTTCTAGCCGATGATGCATATTAGATCACATCAACTATGTAGTCGAGTACAATTTCGGAGTAAATGCGAATACCTTAGTTTTGTTTGTCCTGATAAAAACTGAACATTAGTAAGTTATTGTTACCGTTATTGATATAGGATAGTGATTGCATCCATTCATTTTACCTTTGAAAATACAATGGTAGTAACTAACACGTTCACCAAAATATATAATACCTTCACACGATGAACCAGAGAAGCCACTTCTACATGAACATATACAGGATGTTTCTGATACAGATTTTGTTCCTCCATTTGTACAAGAATACCCGTTACAGGGATCAACTGAAATTATTTAAGATATGTACAATTTCAATACTATTGTATTTTAAAAAAATAAGTTTTATTTCAAGTTAAATTTACTATTTTAAATAGTTCTGTTAAAATCAATTCAATTGTGTCAGTTCTATGCATAACTATATATACTATTATGATTATGAATGTGTTTGATACTTAAGCATCCTAAATCGAACATATATCTCATTGTGTTGTCCAAATGCAATATGATTACAAAATGATTTTTATGAACAATAATTATAAGACTTCTGGCATTAAGGTTTAAAGGAAACCATTTACATCGCAATAAAGATGAGATAAGAAACTATATCACCAAGAAAGCTAATATCAAAACAACTAGGATAAATATTCGTATGCTCATTTCATGATATTCGTATGACCACTTTCACTTTCACGACGGGTGGAACAGGATTTGCTTCCCCATTCGGAAAACCTGAGATCACCACGAGTTTTTGGTAGGGGTTCTTGTTGCTTAGTCTTGAGTATTCTATTATGTATCTTGTGTACTATCACTTGTCTGTTTGTCTTTTACTTTTGTAGCCATGGTGTTGTTAGTTATTTTCGATCTATGAGTTTGACTGTCCCTCTAGTATCTTTCGCCACTCTTTTATTAGTAAATGTAGTGACACTATAACTTTTATTCGTACCTTCACACAATCTACCAGAATATCCTGTCGGACAAACACACATATAGCTGCCATTCGTATTTAAACATGATCCAGAATTGACACACGGCCTTCCGCTGCATGGTGTTACTGAAGCAACATTGACAAATAAACCTCTTGAATGTATTGTTTTCACAGTAGATCTCATATCCAATCATGGATCTGTTTTACTTTTAGCCAAACAAGACACATGATATTATGATTTATGCTGCTTCAGGTAATAAAGTGTGATAATAAAGGTTGAATACATTTTGTTTGTAGAATGCATTCGTGTACATAATTTATACCACTGGACCAATACCACTGCTGGTGGACGTATCGTCCCCGAGGGTATGACCAGTCCAGTAGTCAGCACTTTGGTGTTGACATGAATATCAAGTATATGGTCATTTTAATAAATTTTCTGTGTGCAAAAGCATGAATCATTCAATATACTAAGCATTTTCTTATCCAAGGCATAGATTACCTTAGCCGAATTTGTCACAATTGTTTGAATTTTGGGTCCTCAATGCTCTTCAAATTTATACTTGTTTAGCATTTTAACTATTGTTATCTGAGCTTCACTTATGAGTCTTATGTAGACGAACTGCGCGTCTGACGTATTAAATTATCCCCCTGGTATCTTTGATAATATTTAGCTGAATAGAAAGTTTTTGTTTTAGAAATGTTATTCTGACCAGAATTTTATTTATATAGAAATTGAAGTAAACATTGTTTTATCAGTATGACCTATATCGAACGAAATCTTGATAATTTGAAGTTAAAGTCATTCGTACCTTCACATAATTGTCCAGAGTATCCCCATGAACAAACACATAGAAAGCTGCTATTTACATTCAAGCATGATGCAGAATTTACACAAGGATTACTGCTGCATGGTGTAACTAAAGCAAAATGAACTTTATAATGTTTAGTTGTTCTTTTAATTTTTAAGGTAAAGTATCAGTAAATAGGATATGTTGCAGAATTTTCTAAAATTTCAAATACAACCTTAAGCTGCTAACTGAATACTACAGATTTTGTTTTCTTTTGATATGGGTGAATATATAAAAAGCACAATGATCAGCGAAAAACTTTCTTGAAATCAGAAAAATCTCATATTTCTATTTCATAGATTAAAAAGAAACTGTAGGTTTAAAAAAAAGTTCTGTATCAAGTCAGGAACATGACAATTGTTATCGTATAGTTTGTTCCTGTGTGTGTTATATTGTCGTTTGTTTTTGGTCACTTCGGCAATCAGTGTTTCTATTGTTTCGTTGTTTCCATGTACTATATGGTATTGTTTCCTTGTGTATTTCTCTGTCCTGAATGTTTGTGCATAAATTTGTACTGTTTTCCTGTGATGTACTGATGTCATGTTAGGGTGATATGTAACATTGCCATAAAAGTGCGAGTTTTGTCTAGCCGCAAAACCAGGTTCAACCCACCATTTTCTCTTAAAATGTCCTGTACCAAGTCAGGAAAGGAAAATGGCCATTGTTAAATTATAGTTCTTTTCTGAGTGTGTGACATTTCAGTGTTGTATTTCGGCTGTGTCGTAGTTCTACCTCGTACATTTGACGTGATTCCCTCAATTTTACTTTGTTACTTTATTTGTTTTTATCTCGAACGAGTTATGAATATCGAACAGCGATATACTACCGTTGCCTTTATTTATGTAGTTGGCACTTACATTTCTGTTTTAATGATGTAAAATATAAATATTGTCAACGACTTGGTTTTTTGTCTTATAATCAATGTGTTACCTTGTTGGTAGCGAAAACCAACGTTTTTTGGCCTGCAACGTGATGACGTTATGATTATTTTGACGTTTGTGGTGACCCTATTTTTGTATTGCATCATTAAAATGGAAATTACATTTACTAAGAGATTTGAGGATTTTAATACAAATTTTAAAAGATTTTTCGCCCTGCTTTCTATACAAATATTCATCAATGTTGTAAGAATTCAATCATTAATATTTCAAATGAATGCATAATTGTTTATGTTCAGCTGTGGTTAATCGAGTCCGATTTGTATGCAAAATTTTACTGAAATCTGTGATATAGAACATATACTGTAACTAGACCTTAAATTGATCAGACCAAGTGTATGATAATTATAACATTATTCATATTTATTAGTACATTACATAGGAAAGAATTTGAAAATTTATAATGTAATATATGATAATGATAAATGTTGTTCATTACTCGAATCAAATTCATTTTGATAGTATTTATTTCTTTTAAAAAAGCACTACCAGCATTAAGTATATGCAAATTTCACGGAATATTGTTTATACAGAATAAATTTCGTCAACTTATCCTTGATCAGAATACAAATGTTATATCTAGTTTATTATATCGCTCCCGAAGAACGTCGGAAGCAGTTATATAGATGAAATTATAAAGAAATGCCTATACCAAGTCTTGAATATGACAGTTGTTTTTCTTTCGTTTGAAGTCTTAAGTTATTGATTATGCCATTTGCTAAGGGACTTTCCGGTATGTTTGCATTTTTTTTTATTCTTTCCAGTCATGAGTTTCATTTTTATATATATTTCGTTGCATTTACCTTCACATGAGTTGCCTGAAAATCCCTTTGAACAATTACAGCTATAGCTGTCCCCTGATAAGGCACAACTACCACCATATAAACAAGGTTGGCTGGTGCATGGTGTAACTGCAAACAATTTGTAAAATAAATGTCAGTCTTCCTTAGCCTGTTGCTTTAGTATGAACATTGCATTATTATTTAAAGAATCTATTTTGTTCTACAATTCATTTATGCTCTTCAATGACGTCTTTTATTTTGTCTTATTATGTTTCCTGAATTCGTGGGTCATCGATGATTCTTTTGTACACGAAACGCGCGTCTGACGTTATCAATTATGACATGCAATATACGATCGCGTAAATCAAATGATATCAATAAATCATGAAAAAGGGGGATGTATTAGAAAAGACCAAATCAAAGCAGAAATTGAGTACTAGTACATGAATCTTCGATCGGTGTATAAAGCGGTTTGTTATGTCATACTGGTAAGAGGCATTTACGAACAATTAAGTATCACGAAAATAAAATGGTAGCAAAGAAAACGTTGAAAACATACCTTCACATGATGATCCAGAGAAACCACTTCTACAGGTACACTGACAGGATGTTCCTGACACTGTTTTTGTTCCTCCATTTTCACAGGGGAAACCTTCACATGGATCAACTGAAACATTTATTAAGATATCAAGGTGCTTAACCTCATGTGAAATAATTGTAACTTTGAATTTAAAGGCCAGACCGAAAGTACAGTTTGAAATAATAGATGATTGTTATACGAAAGGTTTAATTTGTTCCAATGTTCTGGTGAGATTTTATACAATCGTTATAAACTGGTTTATTTCAAGTCCTGGAATAGATACTCGATCAGTTCTGTTGAAAATAATCTCATTAAGTCTCGATGCTATAACAGTTAACATTGAATTGACACAGTCAAATTAAGAACAGCAAGAGTATAACACTAGCTTTGGTATTGCCATCATATAAACTGGTTTATCGAAACCCAAACTAAGCGTATTTGTCTTATACAAAAGTAAAGATATGCAATGATATCTAAATGGTAATTTCCTTAATAAACCACTCTTGCAATATATACAAATGCCGTTTGATAACATAGTGATGTTACCGAATTTAACAATTTTCGCATGATTGAAGGCCGTACCATTGCCATTAATTGCTGTGATCAAAACTTTGTTTACAGAGAAAGTGCAATTTCTAAGATAATATGATTAATAACAAATACATTTTGGAAAATATTGTCTCCTGTGGTAATTCTATTAAATAATGATTGGTAATTTTCACCTTCACATAATTTTCCAGAGTATCCCAATGAACAAACACATATATAGCTGCCATTGACATTTAAGCATGATCGAGAATTTACACACGGACTACTGCTGCATGGTGTCACTGAAATAAATGTATAATATAGTATTTTTTTTCACGTGCAAATATACTTTATTTTATTGATAACAGTTGACAGCATAGTAAATAGAACATAACCTATACTGTCGTATTCGTAGGTTTGGTTAGCATAACGAATATACATTATTATTAATACTGTCTTCATATCGTCAACAGATCTTGCTTAGTAAAAATGTCGTTTATTCTTTGCATTTTGCAAATTGCTTTAAACAACTATTTAAAATTATCATATATCTTTTTAAGTTACATACTAACCGGAGAAACGTATTATGCCCCTTTGAAGGGCACTTTACTAGTTATTTTTTCACGTTTATTAACTGTCTTTTCTGTTCGGTTCTATAAACCATCCTCATCATTTATATTGATGAAACCGTGTTTTTCAAATTATGCCATATCTTCTTAGGATATTAATAGATTATCGTTGGTCATCTCAACAAGATCGTTTTTCTCGCTTGGGCCGGTACTGCGAAAGTAAGAAAAGCAATCGTGTGGAGATGAACAATGCAAATCTGTTTATCGCTTTTTAAACTATGACGACGTTGTTAATTTCATTGACAACTGCACTTGCACCCTAGTATTTGTTTCTATCATTAATGTTTCATATCACTCTACTGTTCTGAGAAAGGAATTCGAAAGTAAGATCAACGTAAAACTTTGTGAAATAGCGATGAATAATTATGATCTTACCTTCACATAGTTTACCCAAAAATCCCTCTGAACAATTACAACTGAAGCTGTCCCCTGATATAGAACATCTACCATCGTGAAGACAAGGCTGGTTACTACAAGGTGTAACTGCAGATAAAATTAAAAAATCAAACAAAACTCCCCTGTAACTTAAATGATTCACTGAGTTACGGTCTTTTTCATAGATTTTTGAAGCAAAATCGGATATATCAAACAATGAACAAAGCAATATATGCCCTCAATTTTAGAAATAGTTTATATATATTTTTTAATCAGTCAATATGTGTTCTACATAAAAATAAGAGGTAAAAACATAGACTTTCATGTACTTTGAGAATCGCATGAATTCCGAAAAGGAGTTTTTTATTACGTTTTTTGTTATTAAAAATTTGTGAAAAAGATAAACAACTCCCCTATGTTAACCATGTCATCAACATTTGTTTTTCATGTTTTCAATACATTTACAATTATTTCCCTCAGTTGTAATTAGTTGCATAGCTCAAGTAGTAAAATGGGCATTCAACTAAAAAACAAAAATACAATTTTAATGTTTTATTAGCTTAGATAATGCCCAATTCATATAAGATCAACTGGTTAATTTACTTATGTTAAACTTAGTACTATTAATTGATATATCACTGTGTATATACTTCGAAAATTCATAAATTAAAGTTTGATAGGTTCTACTGATTTACGTCCTTTTTGAAAAACTACAGGTAACGAAAATGAAATGGTTTGAACAACAGAACCGTCCACATAAAACAGCTATACCTTCACATGATGATCCAGAGAAACCCCTTCCACATGAACACTGACAGGTTGTTCCTAATATAGTTTTTGTTCCTCCATTATCACAAGTAAAACCGTCACATGGATCAACTGTAAAATTATTTCAGATATTAAAGAGTGCATACTTGTATTTGAAATATTCCAATCGTTATATGAACTGTTTTAATGTTTGAATTCTAAAAAGAAACCTAACACACAAGTTTCCACTGAAGAATATATAGTCGAGGAGATGTTTTACCTTGTTTTCTTATAATGTAGTCTTTCCACACGGTGTACATGTTTTTGTTAAATATACGATCAGGTCAATGAAAAACCTTGAAATTGTAAATTGATGCTTTTGTGTTTTGCACTCATTAATAAAAAAGCAAAGATTTGAAGGCTTCGATTCGACAAAATATTTCAGATACGACAGGTGTTCAGTTGTATTGTTATCATGTTTATTGGCACATTAAAGGCCATCGTCACGTATCTGTCTAATACAAGACTAAACAATAGGTCATTTTGTTTCATATTCAATTTACTCCTCGCATAACACTTCCAGTTATAAATTAACTCTGTCCAGAACTTTATTTTCATACAAATTGCAATTATCTCTTTAAAATGTTTCATCAATACCATTAAAATTAAAACAAGCCTTTTTCAATATATTTTTATTTTATTATTCACTTTTGTACAAACAGTGATAGTAATGATGAGTTATTTCTACCTTCACATATTTTGCCAGAGTATCCCAACGAACAAACACAACCATAGCTGCCATTAACATTCATGCATGATCCAGAATTTACACAAGGATTGCTGCTGCATGGTGTCACTGGAAAACAATTTAAAAACAACAACATTAAAATGTCTCATTTTGATAAACATCTACTTTATCAATCAAAAATAGAAAAAATCGGTAGGCTTTCAAAGTTGTTTTTTCATTGTTATATATTATTGATGGGTTTCCAAGCGAGAGAGTGTTTATAAGCTACAAACTTATCAAGGGCGATACGATTAGATGTGACAGAAAACATACTCGAATTTTAATGACAACGTATAATTAATTTATCACCATTTTTCCTATGACGTTGTTCGTGTTAACACGGACAACAGAACCTGCACCTTTATTTTTAGCGAGATGTTTCTATCTGAAGCGAAAAGCATAACATAGAATATTCTCACACTAAAGGATAAAAGCAAGCTTACGAAAATTATATCTTCATTTTATAACATTTCATCTAAAAAAAAAAAGCTTGGTATTGTCAAAAATGAAATCTTGTTTACAATTAAGAATTTTCATTAGCATATATACTTTGCTAAACGTACCTTCACATGAGTTGCCCGAAAATCCCTTCGAGCAATTGCAGCTATAACTGTTTCTCGATATAGAACAACTACCATCATGAAAACAAGGCTGACTTGTGCAAGGTGTTACTGCAAATAATTTAAATAGTAAATTTCAGCCTCCCCTGTTAGTTAGATAATTTCTTTATTGGAAAATATTCGAAATATTACTCATATGATAACATGTATCAGGGGAATCGGAAAATTGTTGTATACCGTTGTGATACACCATATTTTAAAAAAAGTAAAATTAACCCGGTGGTTTAATATGGGCAAAAACAGCTATGCTGTTCAACTAAGAACTTTATTTTGCATATTATATTTTTTTCATAGTGTCACTGATACGTCTTTTGTGGACGAAACGCGCACCTGGTCCGAGTACACAGTTATTTCGTAGTGCATTTCCTTTAGACAATAAATGGAAAAAAAAAAATCCCACCTGCGCTTTCTCCATAATATTTTTACAGTGTGTTGTACTACTTTTGGGACAAATTATATCAAAATTAAAGAAAACTTCATCAGCTCTAACTCAAAATATGGACAATTTTATGTGAAGGGGGGCTTGAAATCTTTTGACAGCTTCCGAAATGCTAATTTTTGACCTTTTTCAACTGGAGCAAATCACTACTTTACATCATAATTCATGAATCAAATTTTTTTACAGTGTAATTTTATCCCCCTTCTTGCTACTTGAGGCATAACACATAAATAAATAAATTTGGAAGGGGTATAAAAAAAATTGACAAGTAACACACTGTCCACAGTAGGGACTATATTCGTGGACAACGAAAATCAAGGGACGATAACTGTGTACTCGGACCACCTGGTTTCAAATGTAATTACCTCAGTATCGTTAATGGGTATTTGCCTTTTTTTTCAGTTTTTCAACATGTCCAATTCCCGTAAACTGATTAATATCTTACCTCCTATACATTTTTGGGATTATAAGTGTTTAATAGCGTACACCTGGATACCTTTGTATTTAACATTCGGTAAGTTGACGCGTTTTAAATTAAATACACGGTTAATAGTAGTGTAACGGCTCTGTATAAAATACAGCACGTAATTGAAAAAACCCTGAAACGTTTCTTAAGGTAAATATCACTTTGAAACTATTAACATCACCTTATCTTAAAAGGACGTATTCAATTGTTTTTCTTTTATTCCACATACGCTATTGATTTCAATCAACTGAAGTTGGTTGTATCGCCACATGTGGAGCAGGATCTGATTACCCTCCCGGAGCACCTGAGATCACCCCTAGTTTTTGTTGGGCTTAGTGTTGCTTATTCTTTAGTTTTCTATGTTGTGTCATGTATACTATTGTTTGTCTGTTTGTCTTTTTCATTTTTAGCCATCTCGTTGTCAGTTTATTTTCGATTTATGAGTTTGACTGTCCCTCTGGTATCTTTCGTCCCTCTTTTAAGGAAAGATGTGTATATTAGTATACTGCATTATGTTAAGATACGCTCAATATGCATTTCTATACATTCTAAACGTACTATTATGGTTAATATGATAACTTTAAAATTATTGCTTGTCATACCGATGAGTTTAAAATTTATTTATCGGTCATCGTTATGGATAGTGGTTGATAAGTCATACTGGTTGAGACATTTTACATATATAACGGAATAAAAAGTGATGCAATAATTAGCAACAAAGAGTCCACATACAAAACAACATACCTTCACATGATGATCCAGAGAAGCCACTTCTACATGTACACTGACAGGCTGTTCCCGAAACAGATTTTGTTCCTCCATTATCGCAAGGAAAACCAGCACATGGATCAACTGTAAAATGATTAAAGATATATATCAAGGTGTTTAACCCCAAATAAAATAACATTCTTACCACTCATTTCTGTTTTTTTTTTTATTGTAAAGAGTTTAAATTCAAATAAATAAGATTTCGTATTAACTGAGATCAAAACTGTTTTTATTGCTATCTTTCGATTATCTACTATAATATAACTTATATTTGATTTTGATATATTTTGTTTTCTATGCTTTTTCTATATGTAAATAAATCACAACAGTACTGAACTCCGAGGAAAAATCCCTATTAAAATGGTAAAACTAAAACCTCAAACACATCAAACGAATGGAGAACAACTGTCATTTTCCTGACTTGGTACAGGCATTTTCTTATGTTGACAATGTTGAATTGCACCTGGTTTTATAGGTAGCTAAACCGCTCACTAGTATGACAGTAGCATCAAACTGAATATAATGAAAATAATATGATCAGTATTTGTACCTTGACATAAATTGCCAGAGTATCCTTTAGGACAAACACATAGATAGCTGCCATTTACTTTTAAGCATGATCCCGAATTCACACACGGACTACTGCTGCATGGTGTCACTGAAGCAAGAGAGAAAAAGAAAACCACATTCTAATTGTATCGCGTAGTTTATTACACGTTCATATATATCCATCATATTTATAATAACAATTTTACCGCAAAAAACCCACCCTAAATTATGATCTATTCAAAGATATAGGAACCCAAACAAACATTATATTTATTATGTTTAGATTGATATTGTTACAGTCATCCTATTGCAAATATACCCCGCTCATGAAAAAGACCATATATTCTATTTTTTGCACTTTTCAAACTGCTTGAAAACAGATATCCAATAGTCCCTATATACTTTGTTTACGGTTCATACTTACCGGAATAACGTATAATGCACTTGTAGTGGGCGATGTAATATTTTCTTTTTAACAATAATAAATAAACACATCATAGATGAACTAGCTTTCCCTTTTCCTTAATCAACAATTAAAATTGCATCAAGTACAAAAACTGCTTCTAAAAAATGAAAAAAATGAAATAGTGTTTTCAAGTAGTGCCATGTAAACAGAAGATGTGGATTGCGAATGAGACAACGCTCCATGAGTGAACACATGACAAAGCAATTAACAACTATATGTCACCGTAAGGCATTCAACAATGAGCTAAGCCCATACCTCATAGTCAGCCATGTGTGTTTCAAATATGTTATTACTCACCTTCACATAATTTGCCCGAATATCCCTTGGAACAATTACAACTGAAACTGTTTCCTGAGATAGAGCAACTACCATCATTTAAACAAGGCTGGTTACTACATGGCGTTACTGCAGAAATCAATCAAATTAAATCATGTAGTAAAAGTTGCTAATCAAGTAAGAGGCACATATACACTGAGAGAATTGCATGAAATCCAACAGTAGTTTTTATTATGTTTAATGTTGGAACTTTAGGAAAAAGATAAGCAATCATCGTTCGTAAACAATGCTTTCTGCATATTAAAATTTAATTTACACTAATTTAAACTTGTTTCTCTTATAGGGATTTCTTTTAGTTCAATTGCTTGAACTTATAAAATGAGTATCGGACTAGATGAAGATGTATCCTATAAACACAATGTCGTATTCAAATTATGTCAATTTACATTTAAATTAACTAGTTGATATTCTGATATTAAAGTAAGGCTATGAATCGGTTATATGGTTATATTTTTGTTTTACAATTTACAAATTATAGTTAGGTCTATCATATGGATCGAAGAAGTCAGTTAATAATTGTATTATGAAAATGAAAGAAACTTGAATTAACATAAATGCCCACATTAAAAAGCTACAAATACCTTCACATGATGATCCAGAGAAGCCACGTCTACAAGAACACTGACAAGTTCTTCCTGATACAGTTTTTGTTCCTCCATTATCACAAGGAACACCATCACAAGGATCAACTGTGAAATTGATTGAGATATATATCAGGATGTTCAACCCCAAATGCAATAACATTCTTACCACTCATTTCTGTTTTTTTTTTATTGTAAAGAGTTAAAAATTCAAATAAATAAGATTTCATATTAACTGAGATCAAAACTGTTTTTATTGCTATCTTTCGATTATCTACTATAATATAACTTATATTTGATTTTGATATATTTTGTTTTCTATGCTTTTTCTATATGTAAATAAATCACAACAGTACTGAACTCCGAGGAAAAATCCCTATTAAAATGGTAAAACTAAAACCTCAAACACATCAAACGAATGGAGAACAACTGTCATTTTCCTGACTTGGTACAGGCATTTTCTTATGTTGACAATGTTGAATTGCACCTGGTTTTATAGGTAGCTAAACCGCTCACTAGTATAACAGTCGCATCAAACTGCATATAATGAAAATAATATGATCAGTAATTTGTACCTTGACACAAGTTGCCAGAGTATCCTTTAGGACAAACACATATATAGCTGCCATTTACATTTAAGCATGATCCGGAATTCACACACGGACTACTGCTGCATGGTGTCACTGAAGCAAGAGAGAAAAAGAAAACCACAATATAATTGTATCGCGTAGTTTATTTTACGTTCATATATATCCATCTTATTTATAATAACAATTTTACAGCAAAAAAACAAAAATAACATTAATTATGATCTATGAAAAGATTTAGGAATCAAAAATAATATCATATCTATTATGTTTAGATCGATATTGTAACAGTAGTCCTGTTGACAATAAAAATCCTCTCATGAAAAAGACCATACATTCTTTAAAATAGGTTTGCACTTTTCAAACTGCTTGAAAACAGCTATTCAAAAGTCCTTATGTACTTCGTTTACGGTTCACACTTATACCTGAATAACGTATAAACACCTGTAGTGGGCGATTTGATATTTTATTTTTAACAAGAAGAAATAAACCAATCCCTTTTCCTCCATCAGGAAATAAAATTGCTATCAAGTACAAAAATTGCTTCTAAAAAATTAAACAGGGTTTTCAAACAGTATCATATCAAAAAGAAGACGTTGATTTCCAATGAGACAACGCTCCATGAGTGAACACATGACAAAGCAATTAACAACTATATGTCACCGTAAGGCATTCAACAATGAGCTAAGCCCATACCTCATAGTCAGCCATGTGGGTTTCAAACATGTTATTACTCACCTTCACATAATTTGCCCGAATATCCCTTGGAACAATTACAACTGAAACTGTTTCCTGAGATAGAGCAACTACCATCATTTAAACAAGGCTGATTACTACATGGCGTTACTGCAGACAACAATCAAATTAAATCATGTAGTAAAAGTTGCTAATCAAGTAAGAGGCACAGATACACTGAGAGAATTGCATGAAATCCAACAGTAGTTTTTATCATGTTTAATGTTGGAACTTTAGGAAAAAGATAAGCAATCATCGTTCGTAAACCATGCTTTCTGCATATTAAAATTTAATTTACACTTATTTAAATTTGTTTTCTCTTATAGGGATTTCTTTTAGTTCAATTGCTTGAACTAGTAAAATGAGTATCGGACTAGATGCAGATGTATCCTATAAACACAATGTCGTATTCAAATTATGTCAATTTACATTTAAATTAACTAGTTGATATTCTGATATTAAAGTAAGGCTATGAATCGGTTATATGGTTATATTTTTGTTTTACAATTTACAAATTATAGTTAGGTCTATCATATGGATCGAAGGCGTCAGTTAATAATTGTACTATGAAAATGAAAGAAACTTGAATTAACATAAATGCCCACATTAAAAAGCTACAAATACCTTCACATGATGATCCAGAGAAGCCACGTCTACAAGAACACTTACAAGTTCTTCCTGATACAGTTTTTGTTCCTCCATTATCACAAGGAACACCATCACAAGGATCAACTGTGAAATTGATTGAGATATATATCAGGGTGTTCAACCCCAAATGCAATAACATTCTTACCACTCATTTCTGTTTTTTTTTTATTGTAAAGAGTTTAAAATTCAAATAAATAAGATTTCATATTAACTGAGATCAAAACTGTTTTTATTGCTATCTTTCGATTATCTACTATAATATAACTTATATTTAATATTGATATATTTTGTTTTCTATGCTTTTTCTATATGTAAATAAATCACAACAGTACTGAACTCCGAGGAAAAATCCCTATTCAAATGGTAAAACTAACTAGAGGCTCTAAAGAGCCTGTGTCGCTCACCTTGGTATATGTGAATATTAAACAAAGGAAGCAGATGGATTCATGACAAAATTGTGTTTTGGTGATGGTGATGTGTTTGTACATCTTACTTTACTGAACATTCTTGCTGCTTACAATTATCTCTATCTATAATGATCTTGGCCCAGTAGTTTCAGTGGAAAATGTTAGTAAAAATTTACAAATTTTATGAAAATTGTTAAAAATTGACTATAAAGGACAATAACTCCTTAGGGGGTCAACTGACCATTTTGGTCATGTAAACTTATTTTTAGGTCTTACTTTGCTGTACATTATTGCTGTTTACAGTTTATCTCTATCTATAATAATATTCAAGATAATAACAAAAAACGTCAAAATTTCCTTAAAATTACCAATTTAGGGGCAGCAACCCAACAACCGGTTGTCGGATCCATCTGAACATTTCAGGGCAGATAGATCTTGACATGATAAACAATTTCACTCCGTCAGATTTGCTCTAAATGCTTTGATTTTTGAGTTATAAGCCAAAAACTGCATTTTACCCCTATGTTCTATATTTAGCCGTGGTGGCCATCTTGGTTGGATGGCCGGGTTACCGGACACATTTTTTAAACTACATATCCCAAAGATGATTGTGGCCAAGTTTGGATTAATTTAGCTTAGTAGTTTCAGAGGAGAAGATTTTTGTAAAAGATTACTAAGATTTACGAAAAATGGTTAAAAATTGACTATAAAGGGCAATAACTCCTTAAGGGGTCAACTGACCATTTCGGTCATGTTGACTTATTTGTAAATCTTACTTTGCTGAACATTATTGCTGTTTACAGTTTATCTCTATCTATAATAATATTCAAGATAATAACCAAAAACAGCAAAATTTCCATAAAATTACCAATTCAGGGGCAGCAACCCATCAGCGGGTTGTCCGATTCATCTGAAAATTTCTGGACAGATAGATCTTGACCTGATAAACAATTTTATCCCGGTCAGATTTGCTCTAAATGCTTTGGTTTTTGAGTTATAAGCCAAAAACTGCATTTTACCCCTATGTTCTATTTTTAGCCATGGCGGCCATCTTGGTTGGTTGGACGGGTCACCGGACACATTTTTTAAACTAGATACCCCAATGATGATTGTGGCCAAGTTTGATTAAATTTGGCCTAGTAGTTTCAGAGGAGAAGATTTTTGTAAAAGTTAACGACGACGGACGCAGGACGACGACGGACGCAGGACGACGGACGCCGGACGCAAAGTGATGGCAAAAGCTCACTTGGCCCTTCGGGCCAGGTGAGCTAAAAACTCAAACACATCAAACGAAAGGAGAACAACTGTCATTTTCCTGACTTGGTACAGGCATTTTCTTATGTTGACAATGGTGAATTGCACCTGGTTTTATAGGTAGCTAAAGCTCTCACTAGTATAACAGTCGCATCAAACTGAATATAATGAAAATAATATGATCAGTAATTTGTACCTTGACACAAATTGCCAGAGTATCCTTTAGGACAAACACATATATAGCTGCCATTTACATTTAAGCATGATCCGGAATTCACACACGGACTACTGCTGCATGGTGTCACTGAATCAAGAGAGAAAAAGAAAACCACAATATAATTGTATCGCGTAGTTTATTTTACGTTCATATATATCCATCTTATTTATAATAACAATTTTACAGCAAAAAAAAAAAAAACAAAAACAACATACATTATGATCTATGAAAAGATTTAGGAATCCAAAATAATATCATATCTATTATGTTTAGATCGATATTGTTACAGTAGTCCTGTTGACAATAAAATCCTCTCATGAAAAAGACCATACATTCTTTAAAATAGGTTTGCACTTTTCAAACTGCTTGAAAACAGCTATTCAAAAGTCCTTATGTACTTCGTTTACGGTTCACACTTATACCTGAATAACGTATAAACACCTGTAGTGGGCGATTTGATATTTTATTTTTAACAAAAAGAAATAAACCAATCCCTTTTCCTTCATCAGGAAATAAAATTGCTATCAAGTACAAAAATTGCTTCTAAAAAAATAAACAGGGTTTTCAAACAGTATCATATCAAAAAGAAGACGTTGATTTCCAATGAGACAACGCTCCATGAGTGAACACATGACAAAGCAATTAACAACTATATGTCACCGTAAGGCATTCAACAATGAGCTAAGCCCATACCTCATAGTCAGCCATGTGTGTTTCAAAAATGTTATTACTAACCTTCACATAATTTGCCCGAATATCCCTTGGAACAATTACAACTGAAACTGTTTCCTGAGATAGAGCAACTACCATCATTTAAACAAGGCTGGTTACTACATGGCGTTACTGCAGACAACAATCAAATTAAATCATGTAGTAAAAGTTGCTAATCAAGTAAGAGGCACATATACACTGAGAGAATTGCATGAAATCCAACAGTAGTTTTTATCATGTTTAATGTTGGAACTTTAGGAAAAAGATAAGCAATCATCGTTCGTAAACCATGCTTTCTGCATATTAAAATTTAATTTACACTTATTTAAATTTGTTTTCTCTTATAGGGATTTCTTTTAGTTCAATTGCTTGAACTAGTAAAATGAGTATCGGACTAGATGCAGATGTATCCTATAAACACAATGTCGTATTCAAATTATGTCAATTTACATTTAAATTAACTAGTTGATATTCTGATATTAAAGTAAGGCTATGAATCGGTTATATGGTTATATTTTTGTTTTACAATTTACAAATTATAGTTAGGTCTATCATATGGATCGAAGTCGACAGTTAATAATTGTATTATGAAAATGAAAGAAACTTGAATTAACATAAATGCCCACATTAAAAAGCTACAAATACCTTCACATGATGATCCAGAGAAGCTACGTCTACAAGAACACTGACAAGTTCTTCCTGATACAGTTTTTGTTCCTCCATTATCACAAGGAACACCATCACAAGGATCAACTGTGAAATTGATTGAGATATATATCAGGGTGTTCCACCCCAAATGCAATAACATTCTTACCACTCATTTCTGTTTTTTTTTTTATTGTAAAGAGTTAAAAATTCAAATAAATAAGATTTCATATTAACTGAGATCAAAACTGTTTTTATTGCTATCTTTCGATTATCTACTATAATATAACTTATATTTAATATTGATATATTTTGTTTTCTATGCTTTTTCTATATGTAAATAAATCACAACAGTACTGAACTCCGAGGAAAAATCCCTATGCAAATGGTAAAACTAAAACCTCAAACACATCAAACGAATGGAGAACAACTGTCATTTTCCTGACTTGGTACAGGCATTTTCTTATGTTGACAATGGTGAATTGCACCTGGTTTTATAGGTAGCTAAACCTCTCACTTGTATAACAGTCGCATCAAACTGAATATAATGAAAATAATATGATCAGTAATTTGTACCTTGACACAAATTGCCAGAGTATCCTTTAGGACAAACACATATATAGCTGCCATTTACATTTAAGCATGATCCGGAATTCACACACGGACTACTGCTGCATGGTGTCACTGAATCAAGAGAGAAAAAGAAAACCACAATATAATTGTATCGCGTAGTTTATTTTACGTTCATATATATCCATCTTATTTATAATAACAATTTTACAGCAAAAAAACAAAAACAACATAAATTATGATCTATGAAAAGATTTAGGAATCCAAAATAATATCATATCTATTATGTTTAGATCGATAGTGTTACAGTAGTCCTGTTGACAATAAAATCCTCTCATGAAAAAGACCATACATTCTTTAAAATAGGTTTGCACTTTTCAAACTGCTTGAAAACAGCTATTCAAAAGTCCTTAATATGTACTTCGTTTACGGTTCACACTTATAGCTGAATAACGTATAAACACCTGTAGTGGGCGATTTGATATTTCATTTTTAACAAGAAGAAATAAACCAATCCCTTTTCCTCCATCAGGAAATAAAATTGCTATCAAGTACAAAAATTGCTTCTAAAAAATTAAACAGGGTTTTCAAACAGTATCATATCAAAAAGAAGACGTTGATTTCCAATGAGACAACGCTCCATGAGTGAACACATGACAAAGCAATTAACAACTATATGTCACCGTAAGGCATTCAACAATGAGCTAAGCCCATACCTCATAGTCAGCCATGTGTGTTTCAAAAATGTTATTACTAACCTTCACATAATTTGCCCGAATATCCCTTAGAACAATTACAACTGAAACTGTTTCCTGAGATAGAGCAACTACCATCATTTAAACAAGGCTGGTTACTACATGGCGTTACTGCAGAAAACAATCAAATTAAATTATGTAAAAAGTTGCCAATCAATTAAGAGGAACATACAAACTAAGAGGAATGTATGAACTCCAACAGTATCTTGTATCATGTTTAATGTTTGACACTTTAGGAAAAAAATAAGCAATCATCTTGTGTAAACCATGCTTTTTACATTCTAAATTTTAGATTTCACTTATTCAAATTTGTTTTCTCTTATAGAGATTTTTCTTAGTTGCATTGCTTGAACTAGTACAATGGGTATTTGACTAGATGCA
Organism: Mytilus edulis; assembly: GCF_963676685.1. Taxonomy (NCBI): domain Eukaryota; kingdom Metazoa; phylum Mollusca; class Bivalvia; order Mytilida; family Mytilidae; genus Mytilus; species Mytilus edulis. Next base: position 81,956,021 of record NC_092349.1, read on the forward strand.
GTTGTATCATAAAAACATAACGCCGTATTCAAATTATATCAATTTACATGTCGATTTACTTGTTAATTTGCTAGTATAAAAATAAGGCTGTGAATCGATTATTTGTCACTGTAATTGTACTTTATCAATGTTCATATACATCATTGATTTATAAATGGCAGTTTGGTCTATATGTATTGTCAGGGTTTGTAGATAATTGTATTTAACGAAAATGAAATGAAAGCAACCTTGAGTAACAGAAACGCCCACATAAAATAATCAGAAATACCTTCACATGATCTTCCAGAGAAGCCACTTCTACATGTACACTGACAGGCTGTTTCCGAAACAGATTTTGTTCCTCCATTATCGCAAGGAAAACCAGCACATGGATCAACTGTAAAATTAAGTTTCTTAGCATTGATTACACTCAAACAAAACAAATTTTGCATACGGTACATGTTCATATATTAGTTTTCAGTAATATATATTCTTTCGTGTGCTCTTTTCGTGTCAATCAAGTGCTCCAACATTTTAATATTAGTATTTTAATTTTATCTTGACCATAACAAGATTTCAGTCAGGCAGGTTTTACATGTACGCCGCACACGATCAATTTGACGTGCTGATAATAGGAACTCTCTTATTCGAGCTAAAATATCTACTATTTTGACTTCTTTAAAGCAGCAAAAGGCTAAATGGCGCAAATACAAAATTTCAATCCTGGTATCTATGATGAGTTTATAGAATTATCATTTAAAAACCCAGGGCTAACAATTCAAAACCAAATATCGTTAAGATAAGTTCTTTGTAGATGCTTTGTGGTGCCCGGTGTGAGCAAATTCGTAAAATAAATCTTGGATCAGACCAGATAAGGTAAAATAGCAAAAATCAAAAGCTCAAACATATCAAATCAATGGAAAACAACTGAAAGTGTTTGAAATTTTAAATGTCTGTTTCTGTGATTTAAATTTTGAACTTTTGAACTTTCAGGATAAAGAGCAAACACTTGTAGGCTAGAAGTCGGTTATATTACCTTCACATGTTTTTCCTGTATATCCCATTGAACAAACACATGCGTAGCTGCTATTTTCATTATAACATGAACCTGAATTTAAACAAGGGTTACTGCTGCATGGTGTCACTGGAACGAAGTTATATCATAAAATATTACATGATACAGGTACAATGTTCACATTTTATATAAATTATGATGTTATTACCAGAACAACCGATGCAGTTCATTTTGACAAATATGAAGCACATAGAGTTGGCACGAAGATAGTTTGACTAAGGGGAAAATTATATGATCGAGATTGTGAGACAAACTCTATTTCTCAAATTTCGTGTTTTTTTAACATTCCTTGAGCGTTGAGGGAAAACATATTTCTCCTTATCAGTGAAATATCTGTTCTCGGTAAAAGATTGGTCGAAATTTAATTATGCCGTTAAATTTTTGTTAATTTCTTCTGAATTTTCTGTTGTGAGGTCCCGGGAAAAGGCGACCATGCATGATGACGTCACATATAAAGAACACAACTTTCTGCAAGTCTTTGAAAAGGAAGGATATAAATCATTAGAGAAACAGATTCCACAACTATAACTCGTGTATTACGATATTTCTACCCTCTTATAGTTAAATTGAAATAATGGAAGAAAACTCGTCAAGATTTGCGCTTTAAATATTAAAATTAAATGTCTCGAGTAAATATCGTAACACACATGTTGTAATGATGGAATCTAAATATAGACCTCATTCAGATTTGTTTTCTCACCTTTGACATTTTTTCCTCCCAAAAAAACTTTCGGGTAAAAACACTCGTAGTTCATGGTGCCTGAACAACACAATTTCTATCTATACAAAACAATTGACGAAATGCTTATATGATAGCAACAAACGAGAACTACCAAGTTACAGGCTCCTCACTCAGGACACGCCCACATAGACTGTGGCTGAGTGTAACATCTTTTCTCCCCCTTGCGACAGTTAAGTATCAGCACGGAAAGATAACAAGCTATAACAGAACAAACTATGTCTTCAATAAAAATGAAATTAAATACTTACCCACACATGATTTGCCTGAATATCCCGCTTGACAGTCACAAGTATAGCTTTTTCCAAATATAGAACATTTACCACCATGCAAACAAGGCTGATTGCTGCAAGGTGTTACTGCAAATAGGAAAAATATCGGCTGTTAATTGCTCTGTGATCGGGTTGTTGTCTCTTTGACACATTCCCCATATCCATTCTCAATTTTATTGGTTGATCCCCTTGTTGCTTACATATTACAGCCGATTTCAATTAGTGTGTAGGCAAAGATAATATCTTTGTCTATCTTGCTTGCTAGCTGAAACCGTGAAGTAATTGTTAGGTTAGATAAACTATCCTTCGTAAAGAGAAGACTAGTCCGACAGATAACCAATCCATCAGTCTGTAGGACTAGGCTACTTCGAAAGGAGGGTAGTATACCTTACCTAGCAATGATTTCACGGTTTAGCTAGCAAGCAAGGTAACCAAAGTTATTACCTTTTAGCTATATACTCATTGAAATCGGCTGAAATGTAAAATTAAATATTTAAGCCATGTTGATACAATTCAGTATTATTAGCAATCAAACATTTTTACATCATTATTCTTGGATCTTCTATCGAACAGGTTACAAACTTGAAATTTATATAATATATATTTTCTGATAAAACTCATGCTCATACAAAGGTATATAGCGAAAAATTACTCAATTAAACAGTCGTGAACTTTCACTATATGTTAAAAAATTAAAGCAAAACAACTAAACTGATATACAATTTGTGGCATTTAAGATATTTTACCCTTTTCAAACGATTTATTCATCAAATTAAATTTCCTTTCAGTAAAAAATCTTTATTTAGCTTTTTTTCAGATCTAAAAGGGAATTTGATAACATACATGTTGTTTATTTCCGTTAGCTTATATAGAATTAAAATATAGACAAGTTCATATAACCTACCAACCTCTTTTGAATGTACAAATGACACTATAAAACAAATGACTAGTTTATGTGTCAAGCTGCATTTGATTTTACTACATACATCGTCCATGGAACTATTGCTATTTTTTCCCTGCGATTTCGAACTTCTTTACAAAATTATTTACAACAACAATTGAATAACAACAGATCATGAACCCATGCAAAATACTAATTACCTTGACATGTTGATCCATAGAAGCCACCTCTACACGTGCACTGACAGGTTGTTCCCGATACAGATTTTGTACCTCCATTTTTACAAGAAAAACCTTTACATGGGTCATCTGTGAAATTGATTTTAATTTAAAATACAAAAGATGATCATGATAATGAATGTGGTTAGGTATGGTGTGTCACCGTGATGTCTAAATTGATTGACGAAATTTGAACGTTAGAAAACTAATGTTGCCATTAATGAACGTGCCAGTTTACAAGAAAAGAATCTACTGAAAGATATGTCATTCTACTCGAATACATTATTCTTATTTCGAGGCAATATATCTATACAATATCTGCTTAGCGGAGACAATACACATGGTTTGACCAGGTTGATATAGATTAAAAACACGAAAAAAGTTTGTGTAGGCTATAACATAACATTAATGGTACCACTTGGTCTGCAACATCAATTGCCTTAATCGACAATAAATATCTCTTTCTTGATGCTCGACTTTAACGTATTTTAAAATCCTAGCTTATCAAAAGAAACAAGAGACGATGAACCATAAAAGATTAAAACTATTTAAACCGGGCAATTAACCAGTACTTTGCATGAGGTAGATATATTCATGAATTTAAAATAATTTTCCAATTTTGTAACATCAAATTTCAAAATAACACAACATCCTTATTTTTATGCTTATAATTTTTTTCCACTTTGACGTATCGATGATTTACAGAAGTATATCCTTTATACGATTTTAATTTTAAATGAAAAGATATGCAGAATATACGAAAGGAATATTCAAACTAATTCGTCGAAAACAAACTGACAATGCCTTGACCAAAAATAAATCAACGAAAAACATACAATCTTCCTAAAAAATATTGAAAACTAAAGACTGAGCTACACAACTCAACCAAAAAGAGGAGTGATCTCTCGTACAACGGAAGGGTTCTGCAGATCCTTCTAAAATTGTGACCTCTAGTGTGGTCATTAATAAATATATATTGATAAGTTATATATGAGCTAGTCTGTTTCCCGGCCGTTATTGAAATTCTTGACAATACCGTCCGGTATGGGCTAATTTTACTATTTGAAATGAACGATCTCGAGCATGCGCAGTTACGCATTGTTGTTCCTCTTTGCCGCTTCGAAGATGGTAGTGGGTTACAGAAAGCCACGATACAGGTGAGTGGAGTAATTTTAAGTTGCCCATCTTGAAAGTAAGATAGCCAAAACTCACCCGATTGGTGTGGTATAATTTTTTTGAACAATTATTAATCGCCCACAGATGGGCTAGCTTTTGAAGTGGCCGCGAGGCCCTTCTTTTTGTGTCAAACTCGCAACTTTAGCCCAAAAAATTGTTAAAAACAACTTCGCAAGCTTTCTAAGTAAAATATAAACGTGCTGCTCGTTTTTTTGATGAAAAAAATCAGTAATTTCCTCTATTTTTACAAAGAAAGATTTGTACAAGTTGTGTTTTTATGATGTGAAACATGGGCGAGGGGTCTCAAAAAGGCATACACAAGTCACAACCAATTTCAGAAGCAGTGATCACTGGTGATCCTCAAAACATGTCTACAACTCAAATACCTGGGTTTATAGTGGACCCGGATTCGTTATGTTATGGTATACCCCCTCCAAAAAAAGGGGGGTCACCCGGTGTCATATTTATGTAGAGGCATATACAGGCCTCAGAACACATTTATTCTTCCCCTTGGCTACAATACATTTTTTAGTTAAAGTCAAATTGAATTAAAAAATTTGCACCGCTAAAAACATGAAATAAATTTAACTGCTTTAAATAATATAGACCATTATTATTCTGATAAAATATACTTGTCCCAGGACAATCCATCAGTGCTTTTTCTTTTGAGGGCCCTATTACATGTAGCATGCCAATGGTAGGATTTGAAGCTTGAATAAATGACGAAGGCTAATTTCTACCCTACTTTCATTTTGGCCAAATCACTACTTTCACTTCCAACAATAATTTTTTTCCGCATGTTTTACTTATTTCAATATAAATGCAACTGATAGGACCACTTTAATAGTAAACATTTCAAAGAAAACAGTAGACAGATTACTTGGGAAGAAATACCCTATATAATAATTGAGAACTATATTCCTAGACCACGAACAAAGGAAATTAATTTTGATCTGAGGCCTACAGCTACATCAAGTGAAATTTTGGAAAGAAGTACAAATGTACAAACCTAAGATAAAAAAATATATTGATAAATTTAGTAAAGGTTCTCAGGCTGTCTGTATCCGATGACGCTTGTTGTTAGTCCAAATAATTATGAGGTATTGAAAGGCTTTTACATTTTTTTTTGCTTTGAAGCCTTTCAGCTATGTATCACAAACTTTGTGTGACCCTCAAAATGTCAGACAATAAATCATTTGGTCATACAAACCCTAAAACAGTGGGGCACATATTAATGCTTTCAGCACGGCCACCAGAAATTTCCACATTTTTACTTCATAAGACCCTCAAAAATTATTTTACTAAATTTGTATCTATTTTAAATTTGCATGTACCAGACTCGGACATTGGGCTTGTGACTCAAGGCAGACTTTTGCAAGGCAAAATATGTATACCTTTAGAACATGTACATTGTTTGTAATTGTTTACATTTTTCTGTCAGTTAAATTTTTGGCCTTTTTAATTCAATGTAATTTATCTTTGTAAAAACAACATGTGGTATGACAGCTAGTGAGACAGATCTCATTAAAGGGCACAATCTTAGGCGGTACTGTTGGGCCAGCCCCCCCCCTTTTTGTGAGAAAAATTTGGTTGATTATATAGGGAATCACTGAAGCATGACTGGAGTGAACACCCCCTTTAGTTCAGTCAGTGGGCCCTCCTTTATGAAAAGTTCTGGATCCGCCAGCCCACTAATAATAATACATGTATATACATTGTATACAGAAATAGAACTCAACTTTCACATTAATATGATTTAGAACATAGAAAATATCATGCATTTAAAGCTTGTCAGGCCACAATTAAAAATATTTTGGTTTGCCCAAACCCTACCCAAAGGTTGACACAGTGGGTAGGTAGGTAGGTAGGCATTTTTTTATTTTTTTTCCAAAAGAGAAATTAAAGTATCGGGTGTTTATTAGTCTTCATGCCTATCTGATTATAAAAAAACTTCTTCAAATCAGGACAATAAAAGAATTTGAGTAGGCAGCTTTTTTCTGGGTAGGTAGCGTTTGGGCAAACAAACCTATTCTTTTTTATGGCCTCAAAAGCAGAGACGGAGTTGGAGGGTTTTTCAGGTAGCGGGGCCATTCCTTATTTCCTTATGCTTGGAAAAATCACTGAAGCATGACTTGAACAGCCCCTCTTGGGCAGTCGGTGCCCACCCCCCCTTTCCTCTTTCCTGAAATTTTTTGGAAATGCCACTGAAAATTATATAAAACAAACACTGAAACAGTATTTAGAAAAATTGTCAGTGTCTGTTTACATGTACAAATGTAGATGTGCACATTGGTTTTCAACCCTAAATATTAGTTGAAAAGGCTCAACTCATCAGATGATCATCATGTATGTTTCAGTAATATTCATCCATCATGTACATTCAAGTACTTGCAAACTTTCAAAATTTTGTGAGCTTGCATATATGTAAAGTGTATCAAGAAAATTTCATCTTTTCACTGCTTGACTCGTCATGTAAAAAAAAAAAATCTGTAGTGAGAAACCTGATAATGGTCATCCTCCTCTAACAATGTATATTGTCACAAGTGTTTTAATCTAACAGTACTAACTATATTGTTTAAGCTTAAACATCCTTTAAAATCATTTGAATATCTGTTTTAAATATCATTGTTTATATAATAGAGTATGAAAATTCAGGTCAACAAATCTCATGAGGGAATTTGAAAGAAAGCAGGTCTTGAAATTTGTTTATATTCTATAGATCTAAAACTTGTTTTGATTAAAACATGTAAAAGACTATTTATTGACCTCACTTTGAATTTGTGTTATCCAAATTTTTGAAATCAATGTTTATAGTTGAATTGTCTTTCAGAAATGGTCTACCAGTATTTGACACGAGAGGGCCTAGGTACAGTAGGACTAGCTTTCTTGCATGTTTGTCAGAGGGATGACCTAGTAAAAAGGTCTGACATTCCATACCTGATAATGAAAGAAAACACCAGAAACTATTTACTGAGGTGATTTTAAATAAACTAAATGGGATTTCATATATGAACATAATTAGTCCCTGATTCATAAAAATTGTACAGTATATGTAAAGTAAAATAAAATTAAATCACTTAGTCTAGTGTTTTATTTATACTACTAGTACTTTTAAAATTGGTGATTATTAAAGAAAGACAACTCTTACTTCCAACATTTCTGGACAAAATGTTACTTGAATCAGTGATTTAAGATCACCCATTTCAGTCTAACTGATATATACAAGTATGTACAAGTATTTATATACATGTATAAACTTGTAAGGTTAAAAAAATAAGCTAGTTTTTCGATTTTACCTGTATAAGAATGATTTTTTTGTGGATAGAATCAGTCAATCTAATGATTTACCTTTATTTCACTTTCAATGTTGACATTCTTTTCTAATAACTGATTAATAGCCTAACACACATCAACCATGCATAATCCATTTCTAGCTAAGGGTTTAATTGAAGATCACATGACTAGGGATTCAATGAGGTTGAATTATTCACTTGCAAGTATCTTAACTCATCATCAGTGTTTATTAGCATAATCACAAGTCAGAAATATGAAATTTTACCTCTGCCAAATGATAAATCACAAGTCAGCATTTTTTTTTTAATTGCTGCATTAAAAATATCAGAAAATACCATGACATATAGCAAGAAGAGATATATATATATACAATTGTATAAAAACTAGAAGGGGATTTTTTTCCATGCCATATTAATGGACATGATGTATGCATAATTTTTTGTTTTACATACATTGTACAACAACATGTATATATGTACAATAATATATACTTTTTTCTTTCAGGAACAATGATAAACAAGTGAACTGATGGTTTAAAACTACCAAGATGTGAAGTAATGAACTAAAGAGTAACGTGAAGTCAGACAATACAACCTGAGGTGTCAGAATTTTTGCAAAATTTTTGTTATTTGCAGATATATGGATGGATTTTGTCAAAATATGAACTGAAACACTGGGATAAAATTATGGGTTTTTTTTTGGTATAAAAGATCCGGTTGTGTTCCATAAATGTATTTCTAATAATGAATTTAAGAATTAAAATCTATATTTATTTACTGAGTTTATTGCTGCCCAAAAAGAGGTTATTGTCTCTACTTTTCTACAACTTATTATTTCATAAAATGATTGTATATCTTCTATAATGTTTATGTGACATATTGATTAATAGTGCCCTGTTGTTGACATTAGTCCAATATAGTAGTCTCTGGTTCGTTTGGGCAAACATAGAATGTATTTGAAGAATTAAGCAATTTATACAAACGGTATTGTTTCAATGGGGTTTAATTCAAAGTCTTGAAATTGTGGGGTCCTTTTCTATGCTATTTTGGATTTTTGGGTCCCGTTTTTACATTGGTCAACATTGAGGTCCTAAAAAAAACTTTGTTTAAATTCATTAAAAAAAATATTATTTAGTCTCTTTGATTAGCCAAAACTAACAGTGTACACACTATTTCTAATTTGTATGCCCCACCTCCGATAGTAGAGGGCCATTATGTTTTCTGGTCTGTGCGTTTGTTCGTCTGTCCAGTTTCAGGTTAAAGTTTTTGGTCAAGGTAGTTTTTGATGAAGTTGGAAGTCCATTCAACCTGAAACTTAGTATATATGTTCCATATGATATGATCTTTCTAATTTTAATGTCAAATTAGAGTTCTGATCCCAATTTCACGGTCCACTGAACATGGAAAATGATAGTGCGAGTGGGGCATCCATGTACTGGGGACACATTCTTGTTTAGTCCTTTTTGAATTTGGTCCATATTGAGCTAATTTTAATTTTGTTTGATTACAACAAATATTGAATTTTTAGTTTGGTTGATATGCTGGATATAACTGTGTGTTCAGAATTTTCATTTTGTGTCTTACTTTTTAAAATTGGTCCATTTTAAGGTTCAAAAGGTCCAAAATGAAACTTTTTGAGTCCTTTTGAAATTTCGTCCACATTGAATGTAAAAAAGATGATGTGGTATAAATGCCGATGAGACAATTCTCCACACGAGAAATCACAGAAATCAACAACTATTGGTTACTGTACAGCCTTCAACAATGAATAATGCCCATACTGCATTGTCAGTTATAAAAGGCCCCGAAATGACAAAAGTCTTTTTAGGTCCAAAATATAGTTTTGTTTGGTTTCAACATAAATTGAATTTTGTTAGTTTCTTTGATATGCTGGATCTAACAGTGTACTTGATACTATTTGATTTTTGGTCTGTCATGGTTTTCAAATTGGCTCATATTAAGGTCTGTAGGGTCAAAAATTAGTTAAAAATATATATGTTTTGTTGGTGGTTTAAAATGCTAAATCTACCCAAACATTTAGATTTTGGATACTGGACCCTAATGCAAATGTAGGTATATGTCTAATTTTATATTTATACGACCGCAAAAATTTTAATTTTTTGGTCGTATATTGCTATCACCTTGGCGTCGTCATCGTCCGAATACTTTTAGTTTTTGCACTCTAACTTTAGTAAAAGTGAATAGAAATCAATGAAATTTGAACACAAGGTTTATGACCACAAAAGGAAGGTTGGGATTGATTTTGGGAGTTTTGGTCCCAACATTTTAGGAATTAGGGGCCAAAAAAGGCCCAAATAAGCATTTTCTTGGTTTTCGCACTATAACTTTAGTTTAAGTGAATAGAAATCTATGAAATTTTGACACAAGGTTTATGACCACAAAAGGAAGGTTGGGATTGATTTTGGGAGTTTTGTTTCCAACAGTTTAGGAATAAAGGGCCAAAAAAGGGCCCAAATAAGCATTATTCTTGGTTTTCGCACAATAACTTTAGTATAAGTAAATAGAAATCAATGAAATTTTAACACAAGGTTTATGACCACAAAAGGAAAGTTGGGATTGATTTTGGAGTTGAGGTCACAACAGTTTATGAATAAGGGGCCAAAAAGGGGCCCAAATAAGCCTTATTTTTGGTTTTTGCACCATAACTTTAGTATAAGTAAATAGAAATCTATGAAATTTAAACACAAGGTTTATGACCATAAAAGGAAGGTTGGGTTTGATTTTGGGAGTTTTGGTCCTAACAGTTTAGGAATAAGGGGCCCAAAGGGTCCAAAATTGAACTTTGTGTGATTTCATCAAAAATTGAATAATTGGGGTTCTTTGATATGCCGAATCTAACTATGTATGTAGATTCTTAATTTTTGGTCCCGTTTTCAAATTGGTCTACATTAAGGTCCAAAGGGTCCATAATTTAACTTAGTTTGATTTTAACAAAAATTGAATCCTTGGGGTTCTTTGATATGCTGAATTTAAAAATGTACTTAGATTTTTAATTATTGGCCTAGTTTTCAAGTTGGTCCAAATGGGGGTCCAAAATTAAACTTTGTTTGATTTCATCAAAAATTGAATAAATGGGTTCTTTGATATGCCAAATTTAACTGTGTATGTAGATTTTTAATTTTTGGTCCAGTTTTCAAATTGGTATACATTAAGGTCCAAAGGGCCAAAAATTAAACTAAGTTTGATTTTAACAAAAATTAAATTCTTGGGCTTATTTGATATGCTTTATCTAAATATGTACTTTGATTTTTGATTATGGGCCCAGTTTTCAAGTTGGTCCAAATCAGGATTCCATATCAAGTATTGTGCAATAGCAAGAAATTTTCAATTGCACAGTATTGCACAATAGCAAGAAATATCTAATTGCACAATATTGTGCAATAGCAATTAATTTTCAATTGGAGTTATCTTTCTTTGTATAGAATAGTAGTTGATAATATATGTTGGAAATTTGCCGGACATGACTATGATGTCATTTTCTATTTTTATTTGCCAATAACTTTATGTAAATAACTTCATTGGACATTTGCCAATATAAAATGTTGCTGATGAAGCTTTTTTTCCTTATCTTATCTAAAATGTTTTTAGATAATGTATGTTGGACATTTGCCAGACATGACTATGATGTCATTTTCTATTTTTATTTGCCAATAACTTTATGTAAATAACTTCATTGGAAATTTGCCAATATAAAATGTTGCTGATGAAGTTTTTTTATTGTTTTATACAATAAACAATGTATATTCACTTTTACTACCAACCAATCTTTACCATTCAGTGATAACAAGCACTTTATTTTACATTTTAATATTTTATGATGTATTTAAAAGAGTAGTTATTGTTGCAAACTCCATTAGAAATTTGAATTGATATCAGTTTTGGAAAAAGGGAAACGGGGATGTGAAAAAAAGGGGGGGAGGGTTAAATTTTCCTCATTTCAGATTTCATAAATAAAAAGAAAATTTCTTCAAACATTTTTTTGAGAGGATTAATATTCAACAGCATAGTGAATTGCATAAATTTTAAATATGAGATTGAGAAGTAATTTATTCTGTGAAAATGTGACGGGCGTATCATGCGCTCGTGTCATTACTGTAAGTGTTTGTTGATTTATATTTATAGCATACAAAAAAAATAAAGCACTTTAAAAAAAGTTCGGAAGTTGAAAGAATTGCATGTACTTTATAATTGTCCAGGTGGGATTCTTCAAAACAAGAATAAGCTTCATAATTAAAAAAATTTTGGAAAAAAAAACTTCAATACACCAGAAGGAGGACATAGATTTTTTACTTATCTTATTACTAGGAACAGACATGGATCTATTTTGACATTTCACTTCTGTAAAAATATGAATAAAAAAAATAATCCCTAAAAGGCCATGGTCAGGGCATAATTATAACAATAAAATTGAGAATGGAAATGGGGAATGTGCCAAAGAGACAACAACCCGACCATAGAAAAAAACAACAGCAGAAGGTCACCAACAGGTAAGCTGTTTTTATGTTTACCGGACAGGGATAGATAAAAGTAGGGATGTGGGATTAAAAAAAATGGGAATGGAAAGGGGGGGGGCTTGGAATGTGTCGTTGCTTAAAGGGAGAGAGTTTTAAAATAACAGCGATTTAGCCCCCCACTCGTGTATACATATCAAACAACAGCCTGATGGTGTACCACCAATAAAGTTTTTATTCATCATTTATGAGATTTATGAGGAAGGGATAGGAGGCCTTATCGATCGTATTTTTTAAGCTCAGGATTTCGGGATCCCCGGGGATTTCTTTCTCCGAATTTCGGGATGTCGGGATTTTAATTTATTTAAATTCGGGACCTCCGGATTTCGTGTTTTTAAGCCCGGGTTTCGGGATCAGGACCCTTCTAAGTTATTTGTTGACCCCCCTCATTTGTTGACCTATAAATTATATCGTCGCTCTATCGGCTATCTATGATAAGCTCGTACATTTCACGAGAATTATTGAATGAGGAAAGCAGTCGACATGCAATCTATATTTCTTTGTTGTAAAATAAAAGGCAGTTATATATTGCCGGCACTGTGTGAAATATCTTAATTCAAACTGGCAAAATAGCCTATTTCTATAGAAAAATAGAATATAAGTTAGCAGATGGACATTTTATGTATACATGATAATAATAAAATTAATTAAAAATAATAGAGACAAGTCCCGTTAGAAAAGCAAGTCCCTGGTAGAAAAGCAAGTCCCTGGTAAGCGGAAGCCAAGTTGAAACCTATTTTATTTAAAGATATGGTATGCAATTCAAATAACTAGCTATTATTTCAAAAGCAATCAAGTTTTTTTAGCTATGCGGTCGTCTATGTCATATTGTGTATATATCTTTTTTTATCAAATTTATAATGATGTAATTTAGATTTCTATAGAAATAGCTGAATTATATTAATCAGAGCTGATCAAATATCATATTTGCTATTTTGCCGATGCCCGATTAAAAGCCTTTGCTTTAATGATCTTTAATATAATTATGTTTCCCCCTATTATAAAATCAAGAATTAATGAGTTTGGGATGTTTCCACGAAATGATCAAGAAATTACTTCAGTCTGACGTTTAACGCCATTTCAACTGGTACCGTATGTGGACGTCGTCAAACCGGGAACCGAAACGTTCAAGTTCAAGGCCATCATTAGCTCATACCGACCGTTAATATTTGTATATTCCGAAGGCATACTGAATGTTTTACGGAGGGGACCAACCTATATATGAGCCATCATGCAATAGCCGACTGATAATTAGATCTTGCTATCAATAAGACATCTCAAAAGTAAGTAGACATTGGTCATGTGAATTTTCTTAACCTGAAACTTGATCGGATTTGAAAATATAAACGTTTTTGAATTTGTGTTAGTTGTACTGAACGCTTAAGAAATACTATTCTGTACATGATACCTTCACATAGCTTGCCAGAATATCCTTTGGGACAAACACAAATGTAGCTTCCATCAGCAGTTAAACATGTTCCAGAATTTACACAAGGAGTACTGCTGCATGGTGTAACTGAAACATCAATGAAGCGGTTAATTCGCATGGTGATGCATGATAGCAGTAGACATTGACTCTGTTAGACAATATAATACGGTATGCATGGGTACTGCTAGAGTTTATATGGGATTCAATCATGTTTTGTTTGTCGTCCTGACTTTTCATCTCAATCCATTTATCAGATTAGAAGATAGTAAATACAATGCAATATATTTTAGTCTTTACATTTCATTTATTTTTCTATTTTTCTTTTCAATGTATTTATGGTTAATTTGTTCTTGTGTGAACATGCATTAAATAGTTGTCACTGGATATTCATCAATAAACATTCAATCAATTAGGCATTGTGTACACTTATATTGAATATATCCTAAAGATATAGGAAGTTGTGGTATGAGTTCCAATGAGACAACTCTCCATCCAAGTCACAATTTATAAAAGTAGACCATTATAGGTCAAGGTACGGTCTTCAGCACGGAACATTGGCTCACACCGAACAACAAGCTATACAGGGCCCCAAAATTACAAGGGTAAACCATTCAAACGGGAAAAACAACGTTCTAATCTATATAAAAAAGAAAAACTGTTAGTTGCTCGATATGACCATTATAACGTACACAGTTCAGTGTTTTTTACAATCAATATTATTTTGAAAAATATTAATAAAAAATGCAGTCATGTCTTCTGACAGTAAACTTTATTAAGGGCATTTATCCATCTTATAAAATATTCACAAAATTTGCAAGATTATCCACAAATTGTATGCCATAGTCACTGTCTTGTTTTATCTTTTAAATTGTTGTTTCCAATTGCAGATACCTTCACATAGTTTGCCTGAGTATCCATCTGAACAATTACAATTGAAGCTGTTTTGTGAAGTTGAACAACTGCCACCATGAAGACAAGGTTGACTGGTACAAGGTGTTACTGAAAACAAATAACACAAAACAAGTCAGACAATTTTGCAAATCTGTTAGTTTTTTTTTCAATATGAATGTTTTCATTTTTTGAATTTTCTTATATGTTCTTGTCCGTCTGGACGATAGTCACATTTTTCTATGTTGATAAATTAAAAATTGTTTACAAAAACCAATGTTCCAACACCTATATGCAAATTTTACCCTACATGTAACTGACTATCATTAATAGGTCAAGTTTGTCCATAAAGAACTTCGACTATTGTTGTTTTGTTACAGCAATGGCTTTTGCATTTTTATTCAAATGCATTCCTGCTGAAGGTTAATAAAACAAAAAACGCTTTGGACAATTTGAAAACCAAGCTACAAAACGTTTTATGAAGTTATAATTTATCTGTCACTTTTCGATACGAATTTGGGTATTTTGTATCAAATTAATTATGAATATCAGTAAGAAATTACTACGAATGCAAATATGTGCAGGTGTTTTTAGTGATGTACCTGACAAATTATGCACACATTTGGAATTTTCCTCATATATTTGAAATACAAAAGTGCCATGAAATAACAAGTTACTTCCATCATTTGGTTATGCAAAGTCCTTCACATTGGTTTAAAATTTAGATATTAATATAAAACCAATCTTTTTTCTGAACATGTTGTCTAGTATATTTGTGGCTTAATTATTCTCTAGATATGAATTCAATAGATGCATCAATGTAATCCCAAGTTTTTGGTGGGTTTCGTGTTGCTAAGTGTTTGGTTTTCTATGTTGTTTCTTCTGTTCTATTATTTGTCTGTTTGTCTTTTAAGTTTTAGCCATGGAGTTGTCAGTTTATTTTTGATGTATGAGTTTGACTGTTCCTCTGATATATTTGTCCCTCTTTTAAGTAAAATATCAAGGAAAACATCCTAATAACAAAAAGGAGAATAAACATTAGCATATTATATTTTTAGCACTTAGTCAAATGCACTTATTCCAAAATGTGTAGTAAGTATTTTTTTTTGTTAAAAATGCTATTTTTAGGAAAAGAAAAGGAAAGAGATATATTAATTGATTTATATTCTCTCAGTTTCATATGTATAGAAATAAATTTCTATTGAAAAAGAGAAACGAAACATACCAAAGGAACATTTATTAGTGTTAGCATGACAAGTATGAAGGGGTGTCTCCTCCCCCCAAAAAAAACAACCAAAAATTCTTTCCCCAGTCCCAATACAGGTTCAGCCAGAATTCCTTATGACTTCTGTTATCCAATTTTTGAACGATTTACCTTCGCATAACTTGCCGGAAAACCCTTTTGGACAACTGCAATTGAATACGTCCCCCGTTATAGAACAGTTACCACCATTAAAACAAGGTTTACTGCTGCAAGGTGTTACTACAATTGAAAAAAAAGAGAATCAGATTTTATATATCCGAAAAGATGAACAAATATTGTTTAAAATTAAAAATTATTCAATAATTCTAATAATGACAAATTGTGATTGAATATATGGATTTGATCATTACAATGCATAGAATAGCGATGTCATATCACGTATGTCAATTTCGACATGCATACGCAATTAATCTCAAATATCGTTTCTATAGTGAAGTGTCGAGATTTAATCATTGTCAACATTGTCAATAACTAATGTTTGATTTTGAAAATCATCAGACTTTCAATTTTTTTGTTACTTCAGAAGTCTGCTGTGCATATTAATAATTGTCTTGATTATGTAATATAAAATGAAGGTTACAATAGTTATCAAAGTTACCAGGATTATAATTTAATACGCCAGACGCGCGTTTCGTCTACATAAGACTGATCAGTGACGCTCAGATCAAATACGGCTAAGGTAAACTATTTCTGGGATAAGAAAATCCTTAGTTTTTCGAAAAATTAAAAATTTTGTAATCATGAAATTTATAAAAATGACCAAGTAATTGATATTCATGTCAACACCGAATGCTGACAACTGGGCTGGTGATACCCTCGGGGACGAAACATCCACCAGCAGTGGCATCGACCCAGTGGTGTAAATAGTTATCAAAGGTACCAGGATTATAATTTAATACGCCAGACGCGCGTTTCGTCTACATGAGACTCATCAGTGACGCTCAGATCAAAATAGTTATAAAGCCACACAATTAAAAAGTTGAAGAGCATTGAGGACCCAAAATTCAAAAAAATTGTGCCAAATACGGCTAATATAAAAAAAGAAGATGTGGTATGATTGCCAATGAGACAACTATCCACAAAAGACCAACATGACACAGACATTAACAACTATAGGTCACCGTACGGCCTTCAACAATGAGCACAGCCCATACCGCATAGTCAGCTATAATAGGCCCCGATAAGACAATGTAAAACGATTCAAACGAGAAAACTAACGGCCTCATTTATGTAAAAAGATGAACGAAAAACAAATATGTAACACATAAACAAACGACAACCACTGAATTACAGGCTCCTGACTTGGGACAGGCACATACATAAATAATGTGGCGGGGTGAAAATACAAGTAGACGTGGCCGGGTACTTAAACATCCCGACACAAAAAGACGCAATGAACAGATCTGAGAGTACTCGCAGTTATCTGACAGCTAGTTCAAAGCCACTAACAACTAATAAAAAATCATGCATCTAAGACTAAACAATCAATCCGTACACATCCAAAATCCAATGGATTTAGTGTAAAGACGTCATAAACAGCCAGAGAAAAACATGACCTTGTGCAATGCCAAGTTACAGGTATCGATGTAATCTTTTCCTGGAATAAGAAAATCCTTAGTTTTTGCCTTTACAGAAAGTTAGTCACAGAGCCATAGTAGATATGTCTATACCCATCTTAGTTCTAGTTTCTGCAATGACCTCATCGCAATGTTGCATATACTCAATATGTCTATGTGTCATTTTGATTTTGCTGAACAGCAAGTACAATTCATGTTACAAAATGTCTATACCCATCTTAGGTCTAGTTTCTGCAATGACCTCATCGCAATGTTGCATATACTCAATATGTCTATGTGTCATTTTGATTTTGCTGAACAGCAAGTACAATTCATGTTACAAAATGTCTATATTGTACCTTCACATGTCTTGCCAGAATATCCTTCTGGGCAAGAACATACATAACTTCCATTCGCATTAAAACATGTTCCTTGATGTTCACAGGGATGACTGCTGCAAGGTGTGACTGTAAAAGACTCATGAAATTACACATTTCATTGTATAATGAAAACTACTATTACTGCACATTAGAAATATTCAATTAATCATAGCAGTTAAAATTGATTTTTTTGCATGAAAAACAATCATATTTTGTGGATTCATATAATATTTGTGGGATACAAATATCCGTACAAATGTTTTTATGTTTGTTAGAAAAAAACACACTTTTGCAAGTCAAATATCGAAGACAATGGAACTGTTACTTAATCAACAAAAGTTGGTACTAACATACATTCATTCACAGTAGTTTGAAGTTGAAATTTTGAAGATATTATAACACGAATTTTGTTTTCTTGGAATCAGTATTTAATCTAAAATCTGACAAAAAGCTATATAGAGAATGATGCTGGCAATGGCACATATGTAGATGCTCTGTAGATGATTACTTAACCTACTGTACCGACCTGTATGATCATCTCTCTCTCTCTCTCTCTGAGAGTGTATTGGCATCATGTACATGTATTCTACTTTGTTGCTTGTTTTTACATAGCCTTACAATAATGTATCATACTTCATAATTGAGATTGAGTATTCAAATGCAATTAAATGCTTTTATATCCATTGGATTCAAAAGGTCGATTTGAATTTCAAGCTAAACAATTAATTGTATGAAAAAAACACATTCATACCAATTGTGAATTCGACGGTCAATTAAAGTTGATACATAAATAGTAATTTAGAATATATATATATTAATTACTTGTCAATACCTTCACAGAATTTTCCTGAATATCCTGTTGAACATTTACAACTGTAGCTGCCTCCAGATATGGAGCACCTGCCACTATGTAAACAAGGATGGCTGCTGCAAGGTGTTACTGGAAGTAAATAAAAACCAAATATATTTGCTAAACTGTGTCAGTCAGTTGACATTATGTGTCCTATTTATAGACATACTGGCAGCCTTGAAAAAACGTCGAATTCTAATTGATACACAAAGAGTGCTTTAGGACATTGTGTTAAATTTTAATGTTGTATTTCTGTTGTGTCGTAGTTCTCTTATATTTGATGCGTTTCCCTCAGTTTTAGTTTGTAACCCAGATTTTTGTTTTCTTTATCAATTTATGAATTTCGAACAGCGGTATACTACTGTTACCTTTATTAATCACTTGTCAATTCATTTACAGAATTTCACTTAATATCCCGTAAAAGATATTGTTAATCAGAGATTACTTCATTTAAACATGCCTACGTCTATATATCATTTTTTATGTATATATTTATATTAATCTCAAGTAAGTATTCAAACTGATCAAATAATATTTTAATTGGTTTCACTAATTTGTTATTCCTTTCTCAATCGGTTAGATAACGTCGTTTATGTTGTTATATTGAATAATAATGTAAACCGTTTCAAAACGATTTAATACTGTGTAATGCAATAACAATAACAATAATTTATCGACAATATTCAAACATTTAAATGAAAAGATACCTTCACATGATGATCCAGAGAAGCCCCTCCTACATGCACACTGACAGGCTGTTCCTGATATAGTTTTCGTTCCTCCATTATCACAAGGAACACCATCACATTGGTCAACTGTCAACAAAATATTTATAGACAAGAAAACAACATTCATATAAAAATTTCAAAATAAACCACCACCCGAAATACTTATACCGAACAAGTCGACTTCTATATATACAATAACATGTTGAGTTATTTTCATCTCCAATTCTTCCAATAATCAATTTCCAAGCACCTACTGAAATTAACTTTGCTATCAAGGAGATCTTCTGACATGGTCAATGAATATTAGGAAAACTTATTTTTTCCCATATAATTAGTGTCAACAATTTGATTCTTATGATTCAACTATAAGTGTGAAGATTTGATAATTGGTACTTTAAACCCTTGTTTTCCTTTCCAATAACATTGATATGAATGAAAGCAAACAAGAATGACGTATTCAATGTGACCAAGGTTATCAATAACAGTACATTTTGCAAATGAGGATTCGTAAACTGTCATTCAATATACGAAAGAAATCCTATACTATTTAAAACTAATAGTTGGATTCAAATATACTTATCAATATTATTTAATGCGAATTGTACCTTCACATAGTTTCCC
Source organism: Mytilus edulis (assembly GCF_963676685.1). Lineage (NCBI taxonomy): Eukaryota > Metazoa > Mollusca > Bivalvia > Mytilida > Mytilidae > Mytilus > Mytilus edulis. The sequence continues at coordinate 81,975,922 of NC_092349.1, forward strand.
ATAATAGCCTATCGGACAATCACAAACATAGCTTTCATTTACATTTACACAATTTCCAGAATTTGCACATGGACTACTGTTGCATGGTGTCACTGAAAAAGCAGTAAAAAAGAATATGTCCATAAATGATCTAAATTATTTTTTACAGAAACTAATCTATCAACTATTATATCAAATACATGTTTGCAGTTATCAAGATGAAATGAATTTCACAAACTTACTATCGTCTATAGAAAACAAACAAATATTATACTTTTAATAGATGTAAATTATTATTGTTTGACATTTATCTCGAATCTAAAGATTCCGAAACGTTTCAATCATTGAAAACACGTAAGTCTCTCTACCTAGGACGTAGATTGACTTATCTATTACTACATCTCCCTATATGTATGGTTTGTCAATTCACAAGATCATTCTTTCCCAAACTGTTTTGGCGCCATACTCATTAAGTGTATGTCGCAAGTCAGAAGCTCAAAATTCCGCATATGCGTGTGTTATTTGTTCTGCACGTTTTGAATTTGTAAACTACCATCCTTTCAAAGTAGCATAGTCAAACAGACAGATAGGTTTGTTATCTGTTGGACTAGTCTACTTGTAAAGGAGTTAACCTGACCTAACAATGACTTCACGGTTCAGCTAACAAACAAGTTGACCAAACATATCACCTTTGGCTACGTATACACACTCAATAAAATCGACTGTAAGAACTTATCAAGATTGGGCATTACTCCTTTAAAGTTTAATAAGAGATTTGACATTCTAATTGTTTTGAATTGAGAGCACTGATGAGGAGTCTGATGCAAATGAGACGAACATTTGTCACACAAAATTATCAGCTTGGTATCTGGTATCTTTCCAAATTAAAAAAATGAATCATCTGTTTACATAAATGTGATTTTTTACTTTATTAATCACGTCTAAAAATTCTATATCAAATCATTCAAACTATCTTTTCTATTCAATATTTCTTTACGTCAGGGTTACCTTCGCATAACATTCCAGAGTATCCCTTTAAGCAATCACAATTAAAAGAGTATCCAGACATAGAACAGCTGCCACCATGAGTACAAGGATGGCTTATACAAGGCGTTACTGGAAACAATGGTGAACATAACATATATTATTGTTATCAAATATAGCTTTGGTCTATAATTGTTTAGTTCAATGTCAGTAAATCTCTGATTTTGGAGTTGTATCGTTGACAATCATACCACATCTTCTTATTAATATCTATTTCTGCCAATGAAATTGTTTACAAACATTTTGTATTGACGTATATTAAAAGTTGTTTTCAATAATCTTTTTATAGTTATATAAGCATTAAAATTATTTTACAATTCATTTTTGTATACTTGAGTTGATGGTATAATTTTATAACTGAATATAAACTATTGTAAATTATTTCGTCCTTTTTCCCCAAAAAGATAGTTATTCATTTTTTTTTTGTAATTTATCGGTTTTGTTTTGTTTTGTTACATCTATTTTATCCGACTTTTATGAAATTTAGAATCAAATTGGTTTTGGCTAAAGTGCCAAACTATGAGTAGGCACAAAGCTCGTCTTTCAAATATCAATGACTGATATCTATGTTGAGCTTTAGTATTTATACTGGCAAAATATTATGATTACAGTATATAAATCGGCAGTCTTACAGTGTCAAATTGAAACAAATATAACGTCTATAATTTTAGATAAATCTTAACATTCTTTTATGTTTTGGGTGCATCCTTTAAAAGCTATTACCCATTTCAGAACTGTAGTCATTATGTCTATATAAAACGGACAATGCCAAATGCTGGAACAAATACCTTCACACGATGAACCATAGAAGCCATCTATACATGAACATCGACAGTTACCTCCTGATACAGTTTTTGTTCCTCCATTATTACACGTAAACCCATCACATGGATCAACTGTGAAAAAAATCTATATCGTAGAAGGTGATATATGCTGTTTAATTTAGAAATAATCTAAGACATCTATGACACAAAACGTTCAAATGCGTTAATGTGTTTAATATCCAAAAGAGATATACTTTAGTATTTGTCTGATCTATTAAACTGGGATTCGTTTGTATCAGCAGTTAAAACTGACCGAAGACAAGTTTGGACTTGGTATTGTATTGGATGCTGTTAGACTTTGTATATGATTGTGTCGTACTACAATTTTAATAGTCTAATGTCTGTCGTTTTACATTAGTTTTTAGAGGGATGTTTTGTTTCGGACATGATCTTTTTTATCACTTTCCAAACAATTGATCAAAAGCGTACACAATGAGTTGTTTGAGATACACGAGTCATACACACGTAAATATGTCTACCTCTGAAGTTTTTCTATGATTATCGAAAGCATCAATGTAACTTAATTATTTTGTTCCTTGAACAGTTTTTCATCCTGCAAAATAGCATGCATTATATGATGAAATCAATTTCGGAAATATACCTTCACACTGTTTTCCAGAATATCCTGTTGGACAAGCACATACATAACTTCCATTTAAGTTGTGACACGACGCAGAGTTTACACATGGATTACTGTTACATGGTGTCACTGATAAATTAAGTGATAGTTAGCAAATAAATATCACATTTTAATTGACACAGAAATAAAAAATGTATGTGGTTTCGGTAAATCATAAATTTGTGTTAATTTTTTAATTACTTTTTTTCCCAATTGCATATCCAATACTTTGGTACTTTCTGACTAAAAAGAATTTCAATTTTCCATCTTATGAATATCTCAATTGAAAAAAAAAAAACAATACAAAATTCACTTTATCATGCTTTGTTTTCTCCTTCATTCTTTTGTATCAATGAGAAATACCTTCACACAAACGGCCTGAATATCCATGTGAACATTTACAATTGAAGCTTCTTCCTTTAATATTACAACTGCCGTTAAAAAGACAAGGTTGACTGGTGCAAGGATTTACTAAACAAATATTTTGACAATTAGTATTACAATCTATCTGTTGATTTTGTTTGGCAAATGGAAAATATATCAACATTTTGCTAATTCCATTGCACTGAGAAACAATTGAACGATTTTCTTTTGAAAAATTGAATTTTTATAATTTTGGATATCCTAGAAAAAAATTCTTTCAAGATTATCCAAATTTTGTATATATCGATCTGACTTTAGAAATCAAAGAATTTTATTTAAATACATTGGTATATAATGCTATTAAACTATCAACATACACAAAAACAAATTACACAGCCTTCATATTGAATCCCCTCTCCACATAGACAACAAAAGTACAAAAAATAGGTGAACAAAACAGTTATTGTTAAAACACTTGAACATATAAGAAAATCGTTAAAGATGGTCATTGTATGAAACTTTATTTGAAAAATAAAACAAGATGTCAAACAGGTAAAACATAGAAATCAAAGTAAAAAGTGTATTGCAAGAATATATCTGTTTGGAAGTATATTGTAATGCAATACAAATTCCTTGAAAGTTTTTTTTTAAAAATTTCCGTTAACAAAAAAAAAAGACAAAAATACCTACAAGAATATTCTAGCAGTCATAACAATTGATGATGTAAAGCACACATAAAAAAATGACCTTAATAGTTATAGCAACAACCTATACTTCCTGAAATTTTGAGTCCAAGTTATACATTCAAATGCTCAAATAAAGTTTATGTAGAAGAGTGCTCTGAAGAATATTCATTATTGTACAGTAACTGTTGTCAACAACCGATAGGAAAATAGAGAATATCCTACTTTTGTATAGCTAGGAATATTTTTTGGGGGGGGGGGGGGGGGGGGTATTTTAAAGTAAAATATCTTTTATTACATATCTGCTGAGCTCAGAGGAAAATTCAAAACGGAAAGTCCCTAATCAAATTGAAAAATCAAATGACAAAACATATCAAACTAATGGACAACAACTGTCATATTCCTGACTTGGTACTCATATAAATTCTTTTAAATACAGTGAATACATAAACAAAATAGAAATCCATTGTATAAATCACATGTTTACGGAACACCAATCTGTTTTCCGAAATTGAATAAATTTCCCCATATCTATATTCATTGACACAATTAATTTGTACTTGACCTTTTGAGCCGGATTAATTAATCTGTTTACTTATTCATTATCGTCCGAAACATCTAGGAAGGAAAGTACTTATGCAATATGTTCTTACTTTTTCTTCTGTAACTTTATTTTTATTTTCCCTTTTTTTATGGGAGGTATTATTAGTGTCTCAATTGTCTCTATATTTCCAAGGACTGTAGATGTGTATATTAAAAGCTGGATAAACAAGGTTTAAAATATGTCATCAATTTTGTGACTAAATGAAACAAAACCTTGTAACAAAATCAAACAATGATCATATCTTTTTATACCTTGGCATTTAAAAAAGATTGCTTTTGTCTCATAATATAACAAATTAACCACGTTTGTCCAAAAGAATGTTAATTTTATAAAAACTTGAAAAAGAAGAAAAAGATACTAAATGTGCCGGGGTATCAAAACTATATGTCAAAGAAAAGAATGACGTTGTAAAAAAAATTTGATGAAAAAAACAAAACAAATGAAAGCAACAATGAAAATAAAAGATTACTTTCGTTTTACTTAGTCACAATACTTATCTGTTAAAAGAATCTTGACTTATTATCAGATTACAACAAGAAATTTATGAAAAAGGTAACAGCATCTGCTTACCCTTTCCGGAGCACCTGAGATCATCCCCTTTTTTGGTGGTTTGCTTAGTTTTTGGTTTTATATGTTTTGTTGTGTGTACTATTATTTTTCTGTTTGTCTTTTTCTTTTTTAGCCATGGCGTTGTCAGTATATTTTCTACAATAAGTTTGAATGTTCATCTGGTATCTTTTGCCCCTCCAGTTTATCTAGTAAATTGATTAATTGAAAACATATCAGAGTAACAAGCTAAAACCTACGGAAACTCATCAACTACAATAGGGTGAGAATGAGAAATTATACAAAACAACATTTTTAGTAGTTGTCATTCATCCTTTTCTAAAAGTTCTAATCATAGGATTTTTTTTTGGTACTTTTTATATAAAAAATTACCTTCGCACAATTTTCCTGAATATCCTTCTTGACATCTGCAATTGAAACCTTTGTCCGTTATAAAGCAATGACCTCCATGGAAACAAGGTGTACTGCTGCAAAGTGTTTCTGGAATAAAAAAATGTGTTTTGACAAACACAATCGCATGATTCCTTGTTTTTGTTCATAATTGATTGATATTTGACATATTCTTATCATTGATATAAAAATGCTTCTGGATTTTTGAATAAAACAAACGACATTTTAATTTTAGAAGTATGCTACATTTTTGGCATCCTGGTATATATTTGCTCTTTTTCAATATTGCATCTCGCAATTCTGTAACAAAATATATAAACATATCCAGAAACATTTTTCCAACTTTGAACCTCACATTCGCTTAAATAATTGATGATACAATGATGATTTGAATAATCGAAAATGACCCGATACAGTTTAGACATAATGAATTGTAATCTACCTGTACATTCTTTGCCAAGGTATCCTGGTGGACATAAGCATGTAAACGCACCATCAGCATGAAAACAAGATCCAGAGTTTTTACACGGACTGCTGCTGCATGGTGTATCTACAAAAAAGGTTTTTTCTGATTTCCAAAACAAATGAGCACAACCACGAATATTCAACTATGTTTGAAAACCTGCAGCATGATAACAGTTGATCTGTTAACACTATTTCATTGCAGGCCATTTTGTGTTTTCCAGTTTCTTAAATACTCGTCATTTACACTCTGTTTCATATTTTTCTCGAGGAAAATCATACCACATCTGCATATTTTCATATGATTGTTCAACATTTCATTCATTTTGTTTTTGTGCATTTATATTTGCATTATTATAGAAAATGTTCAAGTTTTACTTTCATTTACGTTTATTCAGTACTGATTATATCCATAACGTTTTACATTGTAGTACAAACTTGAATCAATCATAATGTTTATTTTCCATTTAACGAAGTTTTATCTACAAGTTGTCACATTTTTCGTATTAGAGCTCTAACAACTGTTAAAGGAAGTTTTAATCAATTTGGGATATACAATCAAACAGTTAAACGCATAGTTTTAAAAGTGTCCAGTCAGATTTAAGAATGGATTGCCGCAGACACTAAATAAATTGACAATGATCAACATTTATTACCAATGGACTACTATCAGTTACTAAGATGTCAGCTCAAGACCTTGATTTAACTAATAGAACAGCCAAAAAAATTTTGGTACTTTGATATCATACATTGTATTCGAAGAATATAACCCGTATCATGCCGACAACTGGTTTTACAATAAACTTAATTATTTCCAATGCAAGTACTCTATCAGTGAACCAAAAGTCATTAACTAAAATGGTTAGAGGTTTGGTTAGCTTTAGAGGCAAATAACTAAAATTATATGCTTTGTTCATAATACTACCATTAAACGATGGAACGTGAAATTCATGAACGTATAATATAAAGTAAAATCACAAAAATACTGAACTCAGAGGAAAATCAATTCGGAAAGTCCATAATCACATGGCAAAATCAAATAACAAAACGCATCAAAAACGAATGGACAAGAACTGTCATATTCCTGACTTGGTACAGGCATTTTCAAATGTAGAAAATGGTGGATTGAACCTGGTTTTATAGCTAGCTAAACCTCTCACTTGTATGACAGTCGCATCAAATTCCATTATATAGTCACCATGCGTGAACAAAACAAACAGACATAATAGGTAAAAATGTCAAAAATAGGAGTACAGCAGTCAACATTGTGTTATCATCTTAATCACTATAAAAACAACAAATGTAACGAAGAAGCACAAAAAGGCATACATCAAATTAACATTCTCATTTTGATTATATTATACGATTATATTTGTCTATGTAAAATGCACCCATCAAGGAAGGAGGGTATGGGTACTGGTGTAAAATTGCGCGTTTGAAATTCGCACAGGTAGACATGAAATAATTTTGTCGTTCAAAGTATGACGAGATGCATAAATACAGTCACGCAAAATAGATATAACAAACACTGACTTAGCAGTTAAAGTAATAATAATAAATAAAATAATAGTGTGGTTCAAAGTATGACGTGATACATAAGTACAGAGTCACGTAAAATGTATATCACAAAAAATGTTGGTTAACAGTAAAAGTAATATTAATGAATAAAATAATTTTGTCATTCAACGTATGACAAGATACATAGGTACAGAGGCACATCATAAAATAATTTTGTCATTCAAAGTATGACAAGATACATAGGTACAGAGTCACATCATAAAATAATTTTGTCGTTCAAAGTATGATGGGATACATAAGCACAGAGTTACGTCAAAAGGATATCTCTAAAAACAGACAACAGTAAAAGTAATATTAATAAAGACAAATAAAAGAATAATATAACACGTAATTAAGATGATAAACAACGTCAGTACGCAAAATCTATACTTCAAGACCATCGTGTATTATTTGTGAAGTTGATACGGAATATTTATCAACAAGTTCTGGGTACCTTCCGATGAACTTTTTTAGAAAAATGACGAGACGTTCTTTGACATACCCCTGGTTCATCAACTTTCTGCTCAGACACTGGTGACGTTTTACAAAGTCTGAGTAGGAGCTGCAAGCTCTTGAATACCGAATAAGTTGGGAAATGTATATTCCATATGCAGGTGAAGTTGGTATGTTGCTACTAAGGTGGGGGAAATTGATAATTTCAAATTCAAAATCGTCTCGTTTGTCATAGATTCTGGTACTAAGATGACTGTGTATGTCAAATTCGAGGTATAAGTCTAAAAATGAGGCGGATGAAGCCGTGTCTGTTGTCTCTTTAATTTCTAGTTCTGGTGGATATATTAATGGAACCCAATCAGAAAAGTTTGGATTGTTAATGGAAAGAACATCATCAATATATCTGAAAGTGAAATTAAATAACCTGGCTTCTTTGATCTTCTTGTTTTTGACAAGTGTCTGAAGGAACTCCGATTCATATGAAAACAAGAAGAGGTCAGCAAGGAGAGGCGCGCAGTTCGTTCCCATAGGAATGCCGACAGTTTGTTGAAAAAGTCTACCTCCAAACTCAACAAATATGTTGTCGATAAGAAACTCCAGCATACTGACCACTTGTTCTTTTGTGTAGCAGGTTTTACCTTTTTGTTTGTCACTATTGACGAAATATGCCTTATGAAATCCCAAAGTAATAAATTTATAGCGTATGCTACCATTTTTATGTTGAAAGGCATTGTGGATTATTTCTTTTTGGCGATTTTTCAATTTCACATGGGGAATGGTGGTATACAGGGTTGAAAAATCAAAAGTTTTGATAGAACTAATTTCAGAAATAGACCGAGATTTAAAATTGTCTAGAAGTTCTTTAGAATTTTTAAGAATCCACATATGGTTAATACCACTACGCGAGTAAACAGTTTCACAGTATTTCTGAAGACCCTCTTTCACTGCGGATAAATGTTTAGTCAATCTAATGGACAATTCTTTAGTGGAACATGAAGATGAGCCAGCAATATACCGTTGTTTGTACGGAATTTTATGAAGCTTTGGTATCCAATACAAACAAGGTAAGTCCTCCGATTTGGTGTTCAATGTAATGTTTATGGAAGCCATGAAGGACTTATGATTTGCTAAAATCTCATCCTTGTCAAATGATATGTCTTTGTATGTGAGTGCTCCTTTATACCCAATTCTTTTACAAGTGCCTGCACGTTTGTTTATATTTACGAATAATTTCGTTGTAGTGAGCATATTCTATTTACTAAAACATGACGTATTACTTACGATCCTGTTGTTCGCTTCGATTCCCTTGGGTAAACAACGGAAATTGGTTTTGATCTGTGACAAAAATGAAAGTAAATACTTAAAAACTCAATGTCAACCTTTATAAGATGCATGTTGACCTAATATATAAGCAATCTATATTCTTGGAGAAAGAAAATGAGTTAGATGATATAATAAAGTCGATTTGAGTATTTACAATTTACTACATGTATATGAATAGGATGAAAGTGTCATATTTGGTCAATTGGTAATTATGTTGAGATCGCATAAACATGTTTAACACCGCCGCATTTTTGTGCCTGTCCCAAGTGAGGAGCCTCTGGTCTTTTTAATCTTAGTTTCTTGTGTATAATTTTGAGTTTAGTATGGCGTTCACTATCACTGAACTAGTATATATATTTGATTAGGGGCCACCTAAAGTATGCCTCATGGTGCGGGAATTTCTCGCAGCATTGCAGACCTATTGGTGACCTTCTACTGTTGTCTATTCTATGGTCGGATTGTTGTCTCTTTGACACATTCCCCATTTCCATGCTCAGTTTTATGTGTCGTTCATGAATGTTTTTTCTATTTGTACATGTATTTCTAACGTTTTACGTCTTTACACATTCATTTCTGTCAAAGATGAAATCTATCAATTGTTAATTTCATTGAATAATATTGTATTGCAAGTTATCCCTTTACTATGAAAAATTAGTTTAAAACAAAACACTTTACCTGTTTCACGAAGCATAAAAACTGCCAAAATAAGAGACACTACTAAAAAGCTTATTGTGGTCAGAAGAAACACATATGTGCAACATCTAAATTTTCTATTTTCTTGCGCCAACGCCCTGATAATGTGTGCTTGATTCGTAGGTCTATGTACTATGACCATATCTCCAATACTATTGTTGTCATTGCTCTCTTGACCGTAAATAGGATTTTCAAAGAACTGGCTGACACCACGTATTCCCTCTTCCTTTTCGATCTTCACTTCATTTTTCGTAAACGAGGATAATTTATCTTCTCTTAGTCTTGTTTCGGAACCAATATCTCTGTGACTGTCAGATATGCTGTCGTCTTCGGAATCAATCTGAGTAACATCCATTTTTATTGCGATTGCACTCTACCCTGCACACATGTAATGTTAGTTTGAACTAAGTGTTTATCATTTTGCACGTTGCGAACTATTTCAAGTTACTGCTAGTTCAACACAGGAGTATATTTATATCAATTCATACGATATAAAAGTCAAGATTAAAAGATACGGTAATTTCATTCTAGATCTACCAATTATAGAATAAGTTGATACTTGATTAAAAATAAAATGAAATATTATACGTTGTTAAGATTAAGGATGTTAACTACGCACGTATGCAACATCTCCATAATATTTCGAAACCGACAGATGATAATATATTACATTTCAAAAATGCTTAAGGATGTTGACTATTAACATATGCTACATCTCTTTTTTTTTTATTTCGAAACCGATAGATGATAAATAAATGTTTTTTTATTACAAAATTTTAGAAACGTAGAATTTGATGCGAATGTCATACAAGTACGAGGTTTAGCTATTTAGCTATGCCTGTTCCAAGTCAAGAATATGACAATTTTTAATCATTCGTTCGAAGTGTTGAAGCTTTTGACTTGCCATTTGATAAGTTCAGTATTTTTGTGATTTTGCTTTTTGCTCTGAAATCCCTGCCTCTTTTTTATTTTACCTAAAACATACATGATGGTGGATATTTTGAAATGAAAAAAGAAAAGGAGTATTATGTACAAAATAATATAAAATAACATATCCTTCCATATATTTGACAAAAACAAACACTCGTACCGATGTCAAAATAATAAATATACGCCGATATGCCAATTTTATATAAGCTGGGTAGAGTATTTTGAGTGTTTTGGATGATTTATAATTGCATGAACAATATTTAATCTAAGGTGTGCCAACTGACAATCGGTAAAGAAAATATCCTCCTCTATCACAGACTGTTGCGTTGCTCATTGCAGGAAAAAATCCGGAGAAACGATATTTCTGATCTTTGATTAACAAGTTTTTAAGATGTTAATTGAACATTGTTTTACCTTTAAACTATGTGTTTAAAAGTGTTCAAAAGGTGTCAGGAGATTTTGTTTAGAGAATGTTCTGCTTGCAATTTCTGATACAATTGAAGAGACAGCTGCACCCAACTGTATCTATAATTGATTTATACTTATCTAGTTTTAAATAGATATCTTTTAAAAGAGTGACGAAAGATACCAGAGGGACATACAAACTCATAGATCGAAAACAAACTGACAACGCCATGGCCAAAAAAGAATAAGACAATAAGACAACGAAAAGTACAAACGACACAACATAGAACACTAAAGGATAAGCAATAGGAACATCACCAAAAACCGGGGGTGATCTCAGTGCTCCGGAAGGGTAAACAGATCCCACTCCACATGTGGCATCCGTCGTGTTTTTCATGACATTACAAACCCAGTTAATAGTCTAAACTAGTAGGTAACAAGTCTTATACATAACAACCCCGATAAAAAATAATTTGAATGGCAAAAACATAATAAAACACGAAACAATTGTTCTGTTGTATAGATAATAAAAATTTCAATATTTCAATAGTTTAGGAAAAAAATCACATTTTGTTTTGTTTTTAAGACATATAAAATGAAAAAAATAAACGTTGGATCAAACTCTTGTTTTTCAGTTTTGTTGTGAGACATCAAAACGAAACTGAAAATATTTTGTTTTAAAGATACCTAAAACGAAAGCTTTTTTGTGGTTTTTTGAAAATCAAATTAAAAAAAGAATGAAATGACTACGTTTTTCGATTTTCCTGAAATCAAAAGCTAAAATTGAAATCACTTGTTTTTTGACTGGAAAACACGATTGAACGATTGGACGCAAATATACACGGACCAAACACAAATGAAAGCTTAATAGCTTATCAGCATTGATAAAACGATAAGAACACAATTTAGAGTATAAAATGCTTTGTTGACCAGATTTCTATTATTTCTCTTTGACTTCTATATGCCAAAGATCGACACAAGAAAGGATGTTTTTTAAGATCTGAAAAGTGACCCTCTGCTGTTGTCTGTTCTATGGTCGAGTTGTTTTCTCTTTGACACTTTCTCCATTTCCAGTCTCAATTTTATTAATTTTAGAACTGGAACTTTTTCCAATTCAATTTCAATTTCACAAGAACTTTCTCCATTTTTACCTATAAATAACATAGAAAACATAAGAATAAGGACGGGTAATATGATCAACATTGAGATTACTAGCCATAAAAAAAGATTAATGAACAGATAGGCATGTAATTGTCTTTAAAACATGTTTGATATACCACTGAGACGGTTTATATTCGAACTATTATAATTTAAGTAAGCTTTTAATTTGAATGAAAATTGCTAAAAAGCATAATAGCTGGAGTATGAACAGTTACTTCAAGATTTTTCTACCACTTAATACATGGCCCTTCAGTTACAAGTGTAAAATTCTCTGTTTCAAGTACAAGTATGTGTTCTTAGGAACCTTCCACTTCAAATAAGGACATGAAGTATCTTCCTGATTAACAAGAAAAGACAACTATTTTTATAAATTAGGATGAGTTTCAATTCGAAATTTTTCTTCTGAGGGAGAAGATGACAACATCAGTATAAAACAATTAAATATAATACATAATTGAGAAACCCCATGGTTCCTGATAATCTTTCATATGACTGAAATTTCATTATTTGCTCAAACATTGATACATGAATTTAAACATCATGTTATGTTTTTAGAAAAACCGTCAATAATTTTACATTCAAACTTGAAAAAAGGCCAGGGAAAGTAAGACGAGAGGATCGACTATACTAAAAATTTTGGTCGGAGTCTATGCTTTATACGTCAAGACTCTTTGCAGTTGCCTCAACTACAAAGATGTGCATTGCTTGATGAAAATGCGACAAGTCGCTCTCTTGAAGGTATATACTAATATATATATAGAGTACTGATTTCGTTGTGTGCTTACATATTGCTACATGTATGCCCAGTCTTGATTCGATTTAACAATAGGATGAAATGTAAGGCATATGTTAATAAAAAGCAGCTTTGGCAAAAATAATTAACTCCGAGGCAAACAAAAAAAGGGGAAGTCCATCGGAACAGGTAAAAACGACTTCCATACTCATGACTCATTTCAATACGAGATATCCTTGCGTTAACTTCTAAAGATCATAATACGGCTATGAACATTCAGTTAATTTTCCATTGTTGATCATGTTTTAATCATCTGGATCATACTATCAACTGATTGTCGTTTGTTTAACGTTCAGTGGCGAATATATCATGCGTATTTTAGACGAGATCAAGTAATCAATCATTTTTAGCCAGGATAAGTAAAGAGGTTCGACATCACTTCTAATCTGTGAAATAGTTTGGAACAGTGTACATGGTATACGAAGTTCAAAGAACTTGTGAATAAACTGTTTTATTATAAAAAAAACACTAATCAACCCTCATCCTAAATACATGGAATTATTGAAAGGAGATTGTGTTAATATAATGTGTAACATGTAATTGAAGAGTTTGACATTGTAATCCAAAAATTTGACGTCACTAAGCAGTAAAATGTGTAATCAGAATATTTGGTATCAGTTTTTTAACTATCCTTGAGAAGGGTCAACATTATCTGAAAATTAAACATATCAAGAACACAAAAAATATACATTTTTATATAAGACATCGACGGAATATCAAAGATTTAATGTTTTGTTTTGTACACGAAAGACGTTTTACTGATAACTTTAAGATGAATCCTGTAAAAAACGAAGGGTTTTCTTATCCTTGGAATAGATTACCTTAGCCGTATTTGGCACAGTTTTTGGAATTTTAGGTCCTCAATGCTCTTAAACTTTGTACTTGTTTGGCTTATGACTTTGTTTTTATCTGAGCGTCACTGATGAGTCTAATGTAGACGAAACGTGCGTTTGGCGTTTTTCAAAATTATAATCCTGGTAACTATTTCATTTATTTTTCAATGACTGCAAGGTGAAAACAAAAATACTGAACACGGAGAAAAATTAAAAAAGGAAAGTACCTTATCAAATGTCAAAGTCAAAAGCTCAAACATATCAAACGAAAGGATAACAACTATCATATTCCTGACTTGGTACAGACATTTTCTTATGTAGAAAATGGTGGACAGGGGCGTAGCTAGAAAGAAACGATCTGCAAGCAACTACCGCCGAGCGAAGCGAGGCGAAAAATTTGTGGGACCCTTTTATGCAGAATTTTTTTTTTTTTCGGTTTTCGGTCATTGGACGGTTAAAAGAGGAGCTACATGTTGTGATGTACATAGGACTTATAAACAATTCATGAATGCAAAACTATTTAGAAATCTTGACTTCTGAATAGAGTAAAGCATGATTAATTGAATATGTAAGCAACACATTTTTGAGATACAGAATTTACTCAAAATTGTCCAAAATATGCTCTTCGGGAACGTCTCTATTACTTTGTCAATATTCACACTGAAATCCCGATGAATATAATGCAGTAATGCTAGCGATAATAACACACTGAAATCCCGATGAATATAATGCAGTAATGCTAGCGATAATAACCTAGCTGTAGTTGTTCATGGTTAATCATACATATGTTTTCAAAAGATGTAGTACACTGAACGATCTCTCCGCGGTAGCACTCGTGTTCGCCATCGAGCGACCTCCCGATTGAATTTGACAAATTATGTGCCAGGCCAGTTTCGTATGTCTCAAACAATGCAGATATTTGTTCGTTTGTTGTATAACCGACAACACGAGGAAGCAGATAATGCGCATAGAAGCGATTTCCTGATGATATCAGACGCGACTCCAGTTCCAATACTGTTTTAGCGTGTTTGCTGGGGGGATTGGCTCTGGTAGGCTGTCGAACACATCGCCTCGGCATACTTTCAACGATATCGAAGGGTACTGATAAATCTAATGTCAATTGGTACATCGCAGTCCAAACAGTTAAACCGTACTCTGTAAAATGTGCCCTGAAACTACTGGAGTATAACAAATTCAAATCTTGTAATAGATGCAAGTTACTGTTAGTCTTTTCATCTCCAATAAAACTTTAATTTTGAAACCAAATGCCGCTATTTAATGACATTACATCATTAAAAAAAGCGATTACATATATGTAAACATTTAATTTATAAATTTTTATTTTGCCATTTTTTTTTTTTTTTTGCATGCCGAATTGATGTGCACGCAACTGCGTGTTGGCGTATAGGGAGCTACGCGCCTGGTGGATAGTATCTGGTGTCATAGCTAGCTACAAATGTAAACCTCTCACTTGTTTGACAGTCGCATCAAATACCATTATATTGACAACCATGCGTTAACAAAACAAACAGACACAATAGGGAAAAATGTCAAAAATAGGGGTTCAACAGTCAACTTTGTGTTATAATCTTTATCACTATAAAAAAACCCAACAAATATGTAACAAAGAAGCACAAAAAAACATATATCAAATTAGAAATCTCATTCGTGTCTTTTCTATTATATGACGATTTTAGGTTAACATATTGCACGTTTGGCGTACATCAGTAGATATGCATGTAAACGTCACACAGGTAAAAAAAAAATTTGTCGTTCAAAGTATGAACAAAATAATGTTTTTTATAGTCGATAGTTATTTTAGGAATATCTTCTGCAGAATTTAAATTCCCTTGTTTTTCTTGCCGCTTGTCTATATGCCGTTATTGTGTATTTCTTCTAGAAAAGGTATCAAAAAAACACAAAAGATCATAAAGACAAAACATAAGCAGATATGAAAGACAAGAACAATAACACAATTGTGGGATGTATAAGTACAAATCCACGTCATATATATATCAAAGTAACACAAAAAGTTATATAGACAAAGCACATAAGCAAAAACGAAAGATAAGAATGCAAAAATATGATGGGATGCATAAGTACAAAGTCACGTTAAATGAATATCACCAAAAAAAGACTAAACAGAAAAGCAATATTAACTAGATTTGCCATTGCAAGCAATAGCGGAGGATGTCACCCCGTTCTTGACATTGTCACAGTAGCAGCAACCAGTTTGAGTGTATCAAAGTCACATGGCACGTCTAGTATACATGCCTTTGACCCCCCCCTTTTTCTCTTCTCGTAGACTAAGAGTGATGTCTATTTATAGTTGGGGAACTCTTTAAAATCTTAAATTAGACACACGCTTGAGGAAGAAAGGTGCTGTCACGTGATACTGAAGTATATTATCGTGGAGTTAGTACATTACTATTCTTTTTAGAGGGGACCTTGGACAGACAACATGTGTATATATTGACGGAGCGGCATACTAACTGTTCATTTTATTCTTCAATATCTCGCGTATCACACGATACAAGTATTTTATCTTGTACAATTTAATTACACGCTTATCGATTGATTTCAGTTAATATGTATATTTTTGCAGGTGTTCGATTAACGGATGTGTACTTTAATGCAAGTGCAGAAATGTCAATTATGTGTACTCTTCATGTTTCTCTCTCTCTCTCTCTCTCTCTCTCAGTGGCGATTTTCTCTTCAGAGCACGATTTTTGTATAGAATAGAAAGAAGCACGTTAAATTATATATTCGTTTTCTTCTAGCATATTCTAGAAGATGTTTTGCACATAGTCTTCATCACAGAATTTTGTCTCAAATTTTCGAGGTTTTTTTGTTTGTTTTTTGTTTTTGTTTTAAAGGCTGTTTCCATGGCAACGGCGGCCATTTTGAAAATTTCGAAGACAGATGACAATACAATAGCATTTAAACGGGAATGAGCTTAAAATTTGTACGAAAATGTTACTTTGACGTTTTTTACCATATGGGTCCAATGTGCACTTTTAGCGTTATCTCCATGGTAACAGCAGCTATCTTAAAAATTCCAACGGCAATGAATTCTACAGTTTATACTGCTGTTTTCTACTTACGGTTTTTTTTTGCCGTATCTGTAGCGGTTTATTTTCTATGAATTAATTAAGGATTTATTTTCGTTTTTTTCACGTTTGGACCGTTTCCATGACAACGGTAGCCATTTTAAAAGTTCTTAAGATGGATGTCACGCCTTCTAACGATGGGTTATTAGTTCTGAAAGTTTCATTAAATTTGGACCATTGTTCGGTTTTTTACATTTTTGCCGTTTCCATGGAAACGGCGGCCATCTTGAACCATTCCATGCTTACTGCAACTTTGCACATGGGGATTGTCATTATGGTGCAGTTTTATAAATATATGTCAAGGCATCTCCGAGAAATCGGCTGGACAAAAAGTGTGGAAGAAAAAATTCGTAGAATAACAATATATCCCCCCTTTTTCAAAGGGGTGACATAATAATACGCGAAAGTCGATTGTTCAACAGAGAATTAAAGGTATTTTCTTTCATAAACTCAACGTAAAAGATATGTGGATTGGTTGATTGATGGTTTGTGATCATGATTGATCAATCATTGATTGATTAATCGTTTGATTGATTGATTAATCGACTGATAGGCAGTTTGTAAAATGGTAAGGGGACGTTTTTTTTCGATATCTGCACTTGATTCATTACTTGTTTGATATCAAAACTTGATTGATTGATCACTTATCATGATTTGATCACTTGAATCATGATTTGATTGATTGATCAATACTTTGTATAGCATAAAGTGACACATTTTGCATTGGTTTATTCCTTGTCTATACGTTTTGTGCTGTTCAGTGACAAATATCTGTGAACAATTTTACACGTAAAATTGAGAAAAATACTCTATTTCCTGTTTTCTCATCAGAAAAAATGAATTGCGAATGAGTTATTCTAACACTAGATTTGCCATTGCAAGCAATAGCGGAGGATGTCACCCCGTTCTTGACATTGTCACAGTAGCAGCAACCAGTTTGAGTGTATCAAAGTCACATGGCACGTCTAGTATACATGCCTTTGACCCCCCCCCCCCCTTTTCTCTTCTCGTAGACTAAGAGTGATGTCTATTTATAGTTGGGGAACTCTTTAAAATCTTAAATTAGACACACGCTTGAGGAAGAAAGGTGCTGTCACGTGATACTGAAGTATATTATCGTGGAGTTAGTACATTACTATTCTTTTTAGAGGGGACCTTGGACAGACAACATGTGTATATATTGACGGAGCGGCATACTAACTGTTCATTTTATTCTTCAATATCTCGCGTATCACACGATACAAGTATTTTATCTTGTACAATTTAATTACACGCTTATCGATTGATTTCAGTTAATGTGTATATTTTTGCAGGTGTTCGATTAACGGATGTGTACTTTAATGCAAGTGCAGAAATGTCAATTATGTGTACTCTTCATGTTTCTCTCTCTCTCTCTCTCTCTCTCTCTCAGTGGCGATTTTCTCTTCAGAGCACGATTTTTGTATAGAATAGAAAGAAGCACGTTAAATTATATATTCGTGTTCTTCTAGCATATTCTAGAAGATGTATTGCACATAGTCTTCATCACAGAATTTTGTCTCAAATTTTCGATTTTTTTTTTTTTTTTTTTTTTTTTTTTTAAAGGCTGTTTCCATGCAACGGCGGCCATTTTGAAAATTTCGAAGACAGATGACAATACAATAGCATTTAAACGGGAATGAGCTTAAAATTTGTACGAAAATGTTACTTTGACGTTTTTTACCATATGGGTCCAATGTGCACTTTTAGCGTTATCTCCATGGTAACAGCAGCTATCTTAAAAATTCCAACGGCAATGAATTCTACAGTTTATACTGCTGTTTTCTACTTACGGTTTTTTTTTTGCCGTATCTGTAGCGGTTTATTTTCTATGAATTAATTAAGGATTTATTTTCGTTTTTTTTCACGTTTGGACCGTTTCCATGACAACGGTAGCCATTTTAAAAGTTCTTAAGATGGATGTCACGCCTTCTAACGATGAGTTATTAGTTCTGAAAGTTTCATTAAATTTGGACCATTGTTCGGTTTTTTACATTTTTGCCGTTTCCATGGAAACGGCGGCCATCTTGAACCATTCCATGCTTACTGCAACTTTGCACATGGGGATTGTCATTATGGTGCAGTTTTATAAATATATGTCAAGGCATCTCCGAGAAATCGGCTGGACAAAAAGTGTGGAAGAAAAAATTTGTAGAATAACAATATATCCCCCCTTTTTCAAAGGGGTGACATAATAAAGACAAATAAAACTAGATTTGTAATTGCTAGCAATAACGGATGGCACCCTCGTCCCCCATTGCCAGGCGAGCGGCAGCCATTTTGAAATTTCCAAAGTCAAAGAGCGCATCTACAGATGTCTATCAACATTTTTGTAAAATTTCATCAATTTTGGAGCATTTTGAATTTTTTGAATTTTGTGTTGTTTCCATGGAAACGGCGGCCATTTTGGAAAATTCCAAAGTTGAATTCCAACTCTTGATGTGCCACTTAACATGTCTGTCAATTTTCAGAAAGTTTGGAGCATTTTGAAATTTTTGGACATTTCTGCTGTTTCCATGGTAACGGTGACCATTTCCAAAATTCCAAAGACACCTACCACATTGGCACATGATAAGGAACATACCATTAAAGTTTCAATGGTTGCATATACCATATTAAGAGTTTAAATACTACTTTAAAATTTTCCCCATAGGGTTTAATGCTAAACATATTTAGTTTCCATGGCAATATAGTAGTTCCAAAGATTCCCAAAATCATCTCAAACCTGAATATGGTGGACACCAACAATATGTAAAAGTTTGATGATTTTCAATTCAGGAATATTCAAATTATTCACCAAAAACCAAAAAAATATTTTTTACATTTGTTCTGTTTCCATGGTAACGGCGGCCATCTTGCACATGCGGAAGTCTGCTGCACAACTTCACATGGTGTTCCACATTGTGGTATAATTCCATCAACATTGGTCCATTCAATTCCGAGAAATAGCGTGGACAAAATGTGTGGAAGAATAAAAATAACTAGAATTGCTATTGCAAGCAATAGCGGATGTCACCCTTCCCCCCATTGCCACTAAGCGGCAGCCATTTCAAAAACTTTTAACAGTGAATGCACATATTTGCATGGCTATACATTTTTCTGTAAATTTTCAGTACATTCAGATCATTTTTAAAAACATGACATTTTTGCTGTTTCCATGGCAACGGCAGCCATTTTGAAAGTTTCAAAGTCAAAAGTCTCATCTATACATGTCAGTTTACAATAATATTAAGTTTCATTAAGTTTGGAGCATTTAGAAAATATTTGACACTTTTCCAGTTTCCATGGCAACGGTGGCCATTTTGGAAATTCCAACTTCAAAAGTCTCATCCAGACTTGCCAGTCGACAATCCTTTTAAGTTTCATCAATTTTGGAGCATTTTGAAATTTTTGAAATTTTTGACATTTGTGATGGTTCCTATGACAACAGAGACCAGTGCCAAAATTTAATGGCATATACCACATTGGTACATGGGAGGGACCATACCATCAAAGTTTCGATCAATTTGACCTACCATTTTAAGAAAGTAAATGCCACTTTTAGGTGTTTTGGACCATTTTGACCTGTTTTGCATTGTTTCCATGGTAACGGCAGACACTTTCGAAATTCCAACGCCAAATTCCACATCTACCAATGTTGCTCATCGTTACTGTGAAGTTTTTTAAAATTTGGAGCATTTCCATATTTTTGAAATTTTTGGTGTAGTATCCATGGAAACATAGCAGTTCCAATGATTGCCAAAATTATCCCAAAACCAGTATATAGTCGGCACCTACATTGTATTAAAATATATTGATTCTGAGTTTAAGCATATCCAAATAATTCATTAAAACCAAAAACTGGATTTTTTCACAATTGTTCTGTTTCCATGGTAACGGCAGCCATTTTTTAGTTCCAAAGTTGCACTGCAACTCGTAAGTCAGGGTTCCTTGTTATAGTGCACTATCATTTAGATTGGTTCCTTTGGCTCTTAGAAAACTGCTGGACAAAATTAGGTGGAAGAAAAATAATAATAATAGGGAAAAAGAAACAGAGGAAAAGCAATATGTCACCCGACATTGTCGATCGGGTGACATAATAAGAACTAGATTTGTAATTGCTAGCAATAACGGATGGCACCCTCGTCCTCCCATTGCCAGGCGATCGGCAGCCATTTTAAAATTCAAAAGTCAAAGAGGGCATCTACACATGCAAGTTATCATTTTTGTTAAATTTCATTAAGTTTGGAGCATTTTGAAATTTGGGACAATTTTGCTGTTTCCATGGTTACAGCGGCAATTTTGGAAATTCCAACTTCAAAATGAAACTCTGCACATGTCAGTTACTTTTCCTGTAAAGTTTCATGCAGTTTGCAGCACTTTATTTTTTTTGGAAATTTTGAACATTTGTGCTGCAACCATGGTTACAGTAGATAATTGCAAAATTCTAAAAGCAGACATCTCATTGCCACATGTCATGTTATATATCAATACAGTTTCATTTACTTTGGTGCAATACTCTCTGAGAAAATGCTGATTTTATGCATTTTTCCATAGGGTCAATGTTAAACTGGTCCCCAGTTTCCATGACAACGGCGGCCATTTTGGAGTTTCCAAATATCGTCTTGGCATCTTGGCATACTGGGTAACATTTTCATTAGGTTTCATCCAGTTAGGTCATATAACGACAGAGTTAGATTTTTTGATATTTTAGCTGTTTCCATGGTAACGGTAACCATTTTGAAAATTCCAAGATCAAAATGCAGCTCAGGCCATGCCTATTACTATTTCAGTGAAGTTTCGTCCAGTTTGGAACACTTTGAATATTTTCGGATTTTTGCTGTTTCCATGGAAACGGCAGCCATTTTGACCATTCCAAAGTCAGGTGCACAACTTCACATGCTGGTGCACATTGTGGTATAGTTCCATCAACATTGGTCAACTCAATTCCAAGAAACTGCGTGGACAAAATGTGTGGAAGAAGAATAAGGAAAACAAGTAATCCTGTGTTAGGATGCTAACACAAAAGTCACCAAAACGGACCCCAAATCGTTTGTTCTGCGGTATCAATGATGCCAAATTACCTATGTGTAAAGTTTCATTAAATCGAATGGATTTTGATATTTTAACATTTTTGCCGTTTCCATGGTTACGGCGGCCATTTTGGAAATTTTGAGGTCAAAAGTAATGTCCACATATGGTAGGCTACATTTGTTTTAAGTTTCATCAATTTTGAAGCATTTTGAAATTTTGGACATTTTTGCTGTTTCCATGGCAACGGCGGCCATTTCGAAAATTCCAAACTCAAAAATTTAGTCTACATACATTAGGCAACATTTGCTATAAGTTTCAATAATTTTGAAGCATTTTGAAGTTTTTCATATTTTTGCTGTTTCCATGGTAACGGGGGCCATTTTGAATATTCCAAAGTCCAACCCCCACTGTAATGTGTTCCCTCCATAATTATATACAATCATGTACCATTTAATGTCTCTAGAACTAATTTGACATTGATGTTCTGGAATGTTCCATAAAAATTCACCCCCCTAAAATTATGCCAAGGAGACCCCCTACTGAAATAAAATTAGTTCCAAGTTGAAGCTGACATGTGTCTCTAAATATTCATAAAAGAAAATATAATACCATCTACTCTATTTACAGCAGAAAATTGATGAAATGCAAAAAAAAATTGACCCCACCCATCTTTGAGCCCCCCTAATTATGCCAAGATGACACCCTGGTATCATGGACATTGGGTTCTGCAACCCCCATGATGCAGACCTATACCCAGAATAAATATAAATTTTCCATCCTGTACTGCTTCCCAAAAAATGGTAGGACAGTTTAAGGGGTCAGAAAGAGAAGAATAAGAATAATAATAACTAGAATTGCCATTGCAAGCAATAGCGGATGTCACCCTGGTCCACCAATTGCCACTAAACAGCAGCCATGGTAAAGGTAGCCATTTTGGAAATTCCAAAGTTGAATGCCGCATGTAGATTTACAAGTCAACATTTCTGTAACGTTTCATACATTTTTGAAGAATTTTCAAAATTTTGCTTTTTTTGAACAGTTTCCATGGCAACATTTGAAAATTCCAGTCTGATACATATTGTGCTCCCCATAATATTATACCATCATATAACGTTTAAGGGCTGTAGAATTAATTTAACCCTAATGTTCTGGAATGTTCCATGAAATTTTTCATATTTTTGCTGTTTCCATGGCAATGGCAGCCATGTTTTTAATTCCAAAGTCAGGTGCACAACTAGACATGGTGATCAACATTATGTTATAGTTCCATCAACATTGGTCCATTCAGTTCCGAGAACTAAGCTGGACAAAAAGTGTGGAATAAGAATAATAAAAAAGAATCGAACAATAACAATATGTCACCCGACCTCCGTCAGGGTGACATAATAAGAAACGATACAAAAACAATAAGTCGCCAAAAACTCCGTTTTGGTGACTTAACTAGATTTGCGATTGCAAGCAATAGCGGATGGCACCCTTCCCCTATTGCCAGGTGAGCGGCAGTCATTTTGAAAATTCCAAGGTCAAAGACCGCAACTACAGATGTCTATTCACATAGTCGTAAAGTTTCATCAATTTTGGAGCATTTTGAAATTTTTGAAATTTTTGAAATTTCCATGGTAACGAGAAGCACTACCTAAATTCCTAAGACAGATTAGGCATTGTCATATGCCATGGTACATATCCATAAAGTTTCAGTAGGTTTCATTCAAAATTCATAAAAGTAAATACAGCTTTTATGTGTTTTCCCATAGGGCCAATGTTAAACATTTCTCCTGTTTCCATGGCAATGGCAGCCATTTTGGAATTTCTAAGTATTGTTGGTACCTCGGGGCCCCACCACCAACATTTGCACAAAGTTTCATTAGGTTGGCTCTTATAACGAAAGAGTTAGAATTTTGATTTTCTTTTACATTTTTTTAGTTTCCATGGTAACCGCGGCCATCTTGCACATTCCAAAGTCAGGTGCACAACTTCACATGGTGGACAACATTATAGCATAGTTCCATCAAGATTGGTCCATCCAATTCCTAGAACTGCCATGGACAAAAAGTGTGGAAGAATAAAAATAATAAAAAAAAACTAGAATTGCCATTGCAAGCAATAGCGGATGTCACCCTTCCCTCTATTGCCACTAAGTTGCAGCCATTTCAGAATCGTTTAACAGTGAATGCACATATATGCATGGCAATACATCTTTCTGTAAATTTTTAGTACATTCACAGCATTTTAAAAATTTTACATTTCTGCCGTTTCCATGGCAACGGCAGCCATTTTGAAAATTTCAAAGTCAAAAGCCTCATCATTACTTGTGAGTTAACAATAATATCAAGTTTTATTAAGTTCAAATCATTTTGAGAATTTTTGACTTTTTTGCAGTTTCCATGGCAACGGTGGCCATTTTGGAAATTCCAAAGTCAAAAGTCTCATCCAGACTTGCCGGTCAACAATCATATTAAGTTTGATCAATTTAGGAGCATTTTGAAATTTTTGAAATATTTGGTCCTGTATCCATGGTAACAGAAGAGTTCAAATGATTGTCAAAATCATTCAAAAGCTGTATATAGTGGACAACTATATTGTGTAAAAATTTGATGATTTCAAGTTCTAGCATACCAAAATTATTTACCAAACCCTGAGGTTTTTAGAGCATTTTGACACTTATGCACTGTTTCCATGGTAACGGCAGACATTTTGGAAATTCCAACGCCAAATTACGCATCTACCAAAGTTGCTCATCGTTACTATGAAGTTTCAAAAAATTTGGAGCATTTTGAAATTTTTGAAATTTTTGGGGTAGTTTCCATGGCAACATAGTGGTTCCAATGATTGCCAATATCATCCAAAACCAATATATGGCTGGCACCTACATTGTGATAAAATATGATGATTCTGAGTTTAAGCATCTCTAAATTATTCACAAAACCAAAAACTGGAATTTTTCACAATTGTTCTGTTTCCATGGAAACGGCAGCCATTTTTTATGGTCTTAGACCCTACTGCAACCCGAAATTTTGTGTTCCTCCTTATAGTGAATTATCATTAAGATTGGTTCCATTTTACTCCAAAAAAGCTGTCGGACAAAAAAAGGTGGAAGAATAATAATAATAACAAAGAAACATAAGAAAAGCAATATGTCACCCGACATTGTCGATCGGGTGACATAATAATAAGAAAAAAAAAGAAACGAACAATAACAATATGTCACCCCAACTCCGTTGAGGGTGCCATAACTAGATTTGTAATTGCTAGCAATAACGGATGGCACCCTTCCCCTATTGCCAGGTGAGCGGCGGCCATTTAGAAAATTCCAAACTCAAAAGTCAAGTCTACATAAGCTAGGCAACATTTGTTATAAGTTTCCTTAAATTTGATGCATTTTGAAGTTTTTCATATTTTTGCTGTTTCCATGGTAACGGCGGCCATTTTGAATATTCCAAAGTCAAACCCCTGCTGCATTTTTTGCCCTCCATAATCATATACCATTTAATGTCTCTAGACTAAATTTAACATTGATGTTCTGGAATGTTCTGTGAAAATTCAAAGTTTTGACCTTTTTGCATTGTTTCCAAGGTAACAACAGATATTTTGGAAATTCCAACGCCAAATTCCAAATCTTCCAATGTTGCTCATCGTTACTGTGAAGTTTCCTGAAGTTTGGAGCATTTTGAGAATTTCGAAAATTTTGGTGTAGTTTCCATGGCAACATAGTAGTTCCAATGATCACCAAAATCATCCAACACCTGTATATAGTGGGCACCTACATTGTATTAAAATATAATGATTCTGAGATAAAGCATATCCAAACAGTTCACCAAAACAAAAAACTGGATTTTTTCACATTTGTTCTGTTTCCATGGTAACGGTAGCCATCTTGAACCATTCCATGCTTCCTGCAACTCTGCACCTGGGGGTCCTTACTATAGTAGAGTTCCATCAACATTGGTCCATTGGATTTCGAGAAATCACCTGGACAAAATTTGTTGCAAGAAAAATAATAATAATAAGAAAAACTAGATTTGCCATTGCAAGCAATAGCGGATGGCACCCTTTCCCCATTGCCAGGCCAGCGGCAGCCATTTAGAAAATGTTTGCTGTTTCCATGGCAACGGCGGCCATTTTGAAAATTTGAACCTCAAAAGTTAAGTCTACATAAGCTAGGCAACATTTGTTATAAGTTTCATTAAATTTAAAGCTTTTTAAAGTTTTTCATAATTTTGCTGTTCCCATGGTAACGGCGGCCATTTTGAATATTCCAAAGTCAAACCCCCGCTGCAATTTTTGCCCTCCATAATCATATACCATTTAATGTCTCTAGAATAAATTTAACATTGATGTTCTGGAATGTTCTGTGAAAATTCAAAGTTTTGACCTTTTTGCATTGTTTCCATGGTAACAACAGATATTTTTGAAATTCCAACGCCAAATTCCACATCTTCCAATGTTGCTCATCGTTACTGTGAAGTTTCATGAAGTTTGGAGCATTTTGATATTTTTGAAATTTTTGGTGTAGTTTCCATGGCAACAATAGTAGTTCCAATGAGTGCCAAAATCATCCAACACCTGTATATGGCCGGCACCTACATTGTATCAAAATATAATGTTTCTGAGTTTAAGCATATCAAAACAGTTCACCAAAACAAAAAACAGGATTTTTTCACATTTGTTCCGTTTCCATGGTAAAGGCAGCCATCTTGAACCATTCCATGGTGCTTGCAACTCTTCACCTAAGGGTCCTTTATATAATAGAGTTCCATCAACTTTGGTCCATTGGATTTCCAGAAATCTCCTGGACAAAATTAGGTGGAAGAAAAATAATAAAAATAAGAAAAAAAAGAAACGTACAATAACAATACGTCACCCCAACTCCGTTGAGGGTGCCATAAAAAGAAACGTAGAATAACAATACGTCACCCCAACTCCGTTGAGGGTGCCATAATAAGAAAAAAAAGAAACGTAGAATAACAATACGTCACCCCAACTCCGTTGAGGGTGCCATAATAATAATAAGATTTGCCATTGCAAGCAATAGCGGATGGCACCCTTTCCCCATTGCCAGGCCAGCAGCAGCCATTTAGAAATTTTTTGCTGTTTCCATGGCAACGGCGGCCATTTTGAAAATTCGAAACTCAAAACTTAAGTCTACATAAGCTAGGCAACATTTGTTATAAGTTTCATTAAATTTAAAGCATTTTAAAGTTTTTCATAATTTTGCTGTTCCCATGGTAACGGCGGCCATTTTGAATATTCCAAAGTCAAACCCCCGCTGCAATTTTTGCCCTCCATAATCATATACCATTTAATGTCTCTAGAATAAATTTAACATTGATGTTCTGGAATGTTCTGTGAAAATTCAAAGTTTTGACCTTTTTGCATTGTTTCCATGGTAACAACAGATATTTTGGAAATTCCAACGCAAAATTCCACATCTTTCAATGTTGCTCATCGTTACTGTGAAGTTTCCTGAAGTTTGGAGTATTTTGATATTTTTGAAATTTTTGGTGTAGTTTCCATGGCAACATAGTAGTTCCAATGAGTGTCAAAATCATCCAACACCTGTATATAGTGGGCACCTACATTGTATTAAAATATAATGATTCTGAGTTAAAGCATATTCAAACAGTTCACCAAAACCAAAAACTACATTTTTTCACATTTGTTCTGTTTCCATGGAAACGGTAGCCATCTTGAACCATTCCATGCTTCCTGCAACTCTGCACGTGGGGGTCCTTATTATAGTAGAGTTCCATCGACATTGGTCCATTGGATTTCAAGAAATCTTCTGGACAAAATTTGTTGCAAGAAAAAAAATAAGAAAAAAAAGAAACGTAGAATAACAATATGTCACCCCAACTCCGTTGAGGGTGCCATAACTAGAATTGCCATTGCAAGCAATAGCGGATGTCACCCTGGTTCCCCAATTGCCACTAAACGGCATTTATTTCGAAATGTTCCATCAGTAAGTGCAGATATATCCATAACAAAAGATCTTTCTGTCAGTTTTCATAGCTTTATGTACGTTTTTCTGTTTTCAACAATTGTGCCGTTTCCATGGCAACGGCGGCCATTTTGGAAATTAAAAACGCAAAAGTCAAGTCTACAATAACTAGGCAACATTTGTTTTAAGTTTCATTAAATTTGAAGCATTTTGGAGTTTTTGATATTTTTGCTGTTTCCATGGTAACGGCCGCCATTTTAAAAATTCCAAAGTCAAACTACTGCTGCATATTGTTCTTCCCCTAAGAATATACTATTATATAACATTTAATGTCTATTGAACTATTTTAACACTTATGTTCTGGAATGTTCCATGAAAAATTCACCCCCCTCAAATTATGTCTAGAGACCCCCAGTTGGAAAAAAAATGTACCATGTTGAAGTGTGCATGACTCTCTTAATATCATAGAAGTTTCATATAAATTGGAACACATTTCTATTTTTCACATTTTTGCTGTTTCCATGGCAATGGCAGCCATTTTTTTAATTCCAAGGTAAGGTGCAAAACTGCACATGGTGATTAACATTATGTTATAGTTCCATCAACATTGGTCCATTCAATTCCGAGAACTAAGCCGGACAAAAAGTGTGGAATAAAAATAATAAGAAAAAAAGAATCGTACAATAACAATATGTCACCCGACCTCCGTCAGGGTGACATAACTAGAATTGCCATTGCAAGCAATAGCGGATGTCACCCTTCCCCTATTGCCACTAACCGGCAGCCATTTCAAAATGGTTTAACAGTGAATGCACATATATTCATGGCAATACATCTTTCTGTAAATTTTTAGTACATTCAGAGCATTTAAAAAAAAATCACATTTCTGCTGTTTCCATGGCAACGGCAGCCATTTTGAAAATTTCAAAGTCAAAAGTGTCATCTTTACTTGCCAGTTAACAATAATATCAAGTTTCATTAAGTTCAAAGCATTTTTAGAAATTTTGACTTTTTTGCAGTTTCCATGGCAACGGTGGCCATTTTGGAAATACCAAAGTCAAAAGTCTCATCCAGACTTGCCAGTCAACTATCATAATAAGTTTCATCAATTTTGGAGCATTTTGAAATTTTTGAGATATTTGATCCTGTATCCATGGTAACAGAGTAGTTCCAATGATTGTCAAAATCAATCAAAACCTGTATATAGTGGATAACTATATTGTGTAAAAATTTGTTCATTTCAAGTTCAAGCATACCAAAATTATTCACCAAACCCTGAAGTTTTTAGAGCATTTTGACACTTTTGCTCTGTTTCCATGGTAACGGCAGACATTTTGGAAATTCCAACGCCAAATTCCACATCTACCAAAGTTGCTCATCGTTATGGTAAAGTTTCAAAAAATTTGGAGCATTTTCATATTTTTGAAATATTTGGTGTAGTTTCCATGGCAACATGGTAGTTCCAATGATTGCCAAAATCATCCAAAACCAGTATATGGGTGGCACCTACATTGTATTAAAATATGATGATTCTGAGTTTAAGCATCTCCAAATTATTCCAAAAAAACAAAAAGTGGAATTTTTCACAATTGTTCCGTTTCCATGGAAACGGCAGCCATTTTTTATGGTCTTAGACCCTACTGCAACCCGCAATTTTGTGTTCCCTATTATACTTAACTATCATTAAGATTGGTTCCATTGGCTCCGAGAAAAGTGGCGGACAAAATAGTTGGAAGAATAATAATAACTAGAATTGCCATTGCAAGCAATAGCGGATGTCACCCTTCCCCCCCATTGCCACTAAGCGGCAGCCATTTCAAAAACTTTTAACAGTGAATGCACATATTTGCATGGCAATACATCTTTCTGTAAATTTTCAGTACATTCAGAGCATTTTAGAAAATTTCACATTTTTGCTGTTTCCATGGCAACGGTGGCCATTTTGAAAGTTTCAAAGTCAAAAGTCTCATCCAGACTTGGCAGTCAACAATAATATTAAGTTTCATCAATTTTGGAGCATTTTGAATTTTTTGAAATATTTGATCCTGTATCCATGGTAACAGAGTAGTTCCAATGATTGTCATAATCATTCAAAATCTGTATATAGTAGACAACTATATTGTATAAAAATTTGATGATTTTAAGTTCAAGCATACCAAAGTTATTCACCAAACCCGGAAGTTTTTTGAGCATTTTGACCTTTTTGCATTGTTTCCATGGAAACGGCAGACATTTTGGAAATTCCAACGCCAAATTCCACATCTACCAAAGTTGCTCATCGTTATGCTAGAATTTCAAAACATTTGGAGCATTTTTATTTTTTTGAAATTTTTGGTGTAGTATCCATGGCAACATAGCAGTTCCAATGATTGCCAAAATCATCCCAAAGCAGTATATAGTGGGCACCTACATTGTATTAAAATCTAAAGATTTTACAGTTAAGCATTCTCAAACAATTCACCTAATTCCAAAATTATATTTTTTCACCATTTTTCTGTTTCCATGGTGATGGCAGCCATTTTTTAAATGCCAATATTAAAAAGCAACAGGAAAGTCAGGGTTCCTTGTTATAGTGCACCATCATTCAGATTGGTTCCTTTGGCTCTGAGAAAGCGAGCGGACAAAATTAGGTGGAAGAAAAATAATAATAATAATAGAGAAAAAGAAACAGAGGAAAAGCAATATGTCACCCGACATTGTCGATCGGGTGACATAACTAGAATTGCCATTGCAAGCAATAGCGGATGTCACCCTTCCCCCAATTGCCACTAAGCGGCAGCCATTTCAAAATTGTTGAACAGTGAATGCACATATATGCATGGCAATACATCTTTCTGTAAATTTTCAGTACATTCAGAGCATTTAAAAAAAAATCACATTTCTGCTGTCTCCATGGCAACGGCAGCCATTTTGAAAATTTCAAAGTCAAAAGTTTCATCTTATCTTGCCAGTTAACAATAATATCAAGTTTCATTAAGTTCAAAGCATTTAGAGAATTTTGACTTTTTTGCTGTTTCCATGGCAACGGTGGCCATTTTGAAAATTCCAACTTCAAAAGTCTCATCCAGACTTACCATTCAACAATCATATTAAGTTTCATCAATTTTGGAGCATTTTGAAATTTTTGAAATATTTGATCCTGTATCCATGGTAACATAGAAGTTCCAATGATTGTCAAAATCATTCAAAACCTGTATATAGTGGACAACTATATTGCATAAACATTTGATGATTTTAAGTTCAAGCATACAAAAGTTATTCACCAAACACTGAAGTTTTTGGAGCATTTTGACCTTTTTGCACTGTTTCCATGGAAACGGCAGACATTTTGGAAATTCCAACTCCAAATTCCTCATCTACCAAAGTTGCTCATCGTTATGCTAAAGTTTCAAAAAGAGTGGAGCATTTTCATTTTTTTTAAATTTTTGGTGTAGTTTCCATGGCAACATAGCAGTTCCAATGATTGCCAAAATCATCCCAAAGCAGTATATAGTGGGCACCTACATCGTATTAAAATCTAAAGATTTTAAGGTTAAGCATTCTCAAACAATTCACCTAACTCCAAAATTATATTTTTTCACCGTTTTTCCGTTTCCATGGTGATGGCAGCCATATTTTAAGTGCCAATATTAAAAAGCAACAGGAAAGTCGAGGTTCCTTGTTCTAGTGCACCATCATTCAGATTGGTTCCTTTGGCTCTGAGAAAGCGAGCGGACAAAATTAGGTGGAAGAAAAATAATAATAACTAGAATTGCCATTGCAAGCAATAGCGGATGTCACCCTTCCCCTATTGTCACTAACCGGCAGCCATTTCAAAATGGTTTAACAGTGAATGCACATATATTTATGGCAATACATCTTTCTGTAAATTTTCAGTACATTCAGAACATTTTAAAAAAATTCACATTTCTGCTGTTTCCATGGCAACGGCAGCCATTTTGAAAATTTCAAAGTCAAAAGTCTCATCTGTACTTGGCAGTTAACAATAATATCAAGTTTCATTAAGTTCAAAGCATTTTGAGAAATTTTGACTTTTTTGCAGTTTCCATGGCAACGGTGGCCATTTTGGAAATTCCAAAGTCAAAAGTCTCATCCAGACTTGCCAGTCAACTATCATATAAAGTTTCATCAATTTTGGAGCATTTTGAAATTTTTGAGATATTTGATCCTGTATCCATGGTAACAGAGTAGTTCCAATGATTGTCAAAATCAATCAAAACCTGTATATAGTGGATAACTATATTGTGTAAAAATTTGATGATTTTAAGTTCAAGCATACTAAAGTTATTCACCAAACCCGGAAGTTTTTGGAGCATTTTGACCTTTTTGCATTGTTTCCATGGAAACGGCAGACATTTTGGAAATTCCAACGCCAAATTCCACATCTACCAAAGTTGCTCATCGTTATTGTAAAGTTTCAAAAAATTTGGAGCATTTTCATATTTTTGAAATTTTTGGTGTAGTTTCCATGGCAACATAGTAGTTCCAATGGTTGCCAAAATCATCCAAAACCAGTATATGGGTGGCACCTTCATTGTATTAAAATATGATGATTCTGAGTTTAAGCATCTCCAAATTATTCCAAAAAAACAAAAAGTGGAATTTTTCACAATTGTTCCGTTTCCATGGAAACGGCAGCCATTTTTTATGGTCTTAGACCCTACTGCAACCCGCAATTTTGTGTTCCCTATTATACTTAACTATCATTAAGATTGGTTCCATTGGCTCCGAGAAAAGTGGCGGACAAAATAGTTGGAAGAATAATAATAATAACAAAGAAACAGAGGAAAAGCAATATGTCACCCGACATTGTCGATCGGGTGACATAACTAGAATTGCCATTGCAAGCAATAGCGGATGTCACCCTTTCCCCAATGGCCACTAAGCGGCAGCCATTTCAAAATTGTTTAACAGTGAATGCACATATATGCATTGCAGTACATCTTTCTGTAAATTTTCAGTACATTGAGAGCTTTTTAGAAAATTTCACATTTTTGCTGTTTCCATGGCAACGGCAGCCATTTTTAAAATTGCAAAGTCAAAAGTCTCATCTATACATGCCAGTTAACAATAATATTAAGTTTCATAAAGTTTAGAGCATTTTGAAAATATTTGACATTTCCGCAGTTTCCATGGCAACGGTGGTCATTTTGGAAATTCCAACTTCAAAAGTCTCATTCAGACTTGTCAGTGTACAATCATATTAAGTTTCATCAATTTTGGAGCATTTTGAAATTTTTGAAATTTTTGACATTTGGGATGGTTCCTATGGCAACAGAGACCGTTCCCAAAATTGAATGGCATATACCACATTGGTACATGGGAGGGACCATACCATCAAAGTTTCAATCCATTTGACCTACCATTTTAAGAAAGTAAATGCCACTTAAAGGTTTTTGGACCATTTTGACCTGTTTTGCATTGTTTCCATGGTAACGGCAGACATTTTCGAAATTGCAACAGCAAATTCCACCTCTACCAATGTTGCTCATCATTACTGTGAAGTTTTATAAAATTTGGAGCATTTCCATATTTTGGAAATTTTTGGTGCAGTATCCATGGCAACATAGTAGTTCCAATGATTGCCAAAATCAGCCCAAAGCAGTATATGCCCGGCACCTACATGGTATCAAAATATAATGATTCTAAGTTAAAGCATTTCCAAATAATTCATCAAAACCAAAAACTGGAATTTTCCATTATTTTTCGGTTTCCATGGTGATGGCAGCCATTTTTTAGTTCCAAAGTTGCACTGCAACTGGAAAGTCAGGGTTCCTTGTTATAGTGCACCATCATTCAGATTGGTTCCTTTGGCTCTGAGAAAACTGCCGGACAAAACTAGGTGGAATAATAATAATAATAATAATAATAATAATAGTGAAAAAGAAACAGAGGAATAGCAATATG
This sequence comes from Mytilus edulis, assembly GCF_963676685.1. Classification (NCBI taxonomy): domain Eukaryota; kingdom Metazoa; phylum Mollusca; class Bivalvia; order Mytilida; family Mytilidae; genus Mytilus; species Mytilus edulis. The sequence goes on from NC_092349.1 coordinate 82,009,591, forward strand.
TCACCCGACATTGTCGATCGGGTGACATAATAATAGAGAAAAAGAAACAGAGGAAAAGCAATATGTCACCCGACATTGTCGATCGGGTGACATAATAACAAAGAAACAGAGGAAAAGCAATATGTCACCCGACATTGTCGATCGGGTGACATAACTAGATTTGCCATTGCAAGCAATAGCGGATGGCACCCTTCCCCTATTGCCAGGTGAGCGGCAGCCATTTTGAAAATTCCAAAGTCAAAGATTGCATCTACAGATGTGTATTAACATTGTTGTAACGTTTCATTAATTTTGGAGCATTTTGAGTTTTTTTAAATTTTTGGAATTTCCATGGTAACGGGTACCATTTCTAAAATTCCAAAGACAGGTGCCACTTTGGGACATGCCATGTTACATATCTATAAAGATTCATTGGGATTGATGTTATATTCTTCAAGAAAATACATCTTTAATGTATTTTCCCATAGGGCCAATGTTAAACTTTCGCCCTGTTTCCATGACAATGGCGGCCATTTTGGAATTTTCTTATATTGTCACAACATCTAGGCATACCAAGGAACATTACCATAAAGTTTCATCCAGGTAGGTCTTATAATGAAAGATTTAAAATTTGCATTTTTTTTCACATTTGATCAGTTTCCATGGCAACGGCGGCCATTTTTTACCATTCCAATGTCTCTTGCACAACTTAACATGGCGGTTCATATTATGGTATGGTTCCATCAACATTGGTTTGACCAATTCTGAGAAATAGTATGGACAAAATGTGTGGAAGAATAAAAATAATAACTAGAATTGCCATTGCAAGCAATAGCGGATGTCACCCTGGTCCACCAATTGCAACTAAACAGCAGCCATGGTAACGGCAGCCATTTTTGAAATTCCAAAGTTGAATGCCGCATCTAGCTTTACAAGTTAACATTCCTGTAACGTTTTATACATTTTTGAAGAATTTTCAAAATTTTGCTATTTTTGAACAGTTTCCATGGCAACATTTGAAAATTACAAAGTCATAATACTGCTTCATATTGTGCTCCCCATAATATTATACCATCATATAACATTTAATGGCCGTAGAATTACTTTATCACTAATGTTCTGGAATGTTCCATGAAATTTTTCATATTTTTGCTGTTTCCATGGCAATGGCAGCCATGTTTTTAATTCCAAAGATGGATGGCAAGTCTACGTATGCCAAGTAACATTTCCACAAAGTTTTATTCATTTTGTAAGACTTTCCGATTTTTCACATTATTTCTGTTTCCATGACAACGGCAGCCATCTTGGAAATGCCAACCCCCGATTGCACATCTGCACATGGGGGTGAACATTATGGTAAAGTTCTATCATCATTGGTCCAGTCAATTCCGAGAAATAGTCTGGACAAAAAAGTGTGGAATAATAATTATAAATAAAAAAAAGAATGGAACAATAGCAATATGTCACCCGACCTCCGTCAGGGTGACATAACTAGATTTGCCATTGCAAGCAATAGCGGATGGCACCCTTCCCCTATTGCCAGGTGAGCGGCAGCCATTTTGAAAATTCCAAAGTCAAAAATTGCATCTACAGATGTGTGTTAACATTGTTGTAACGTTTCATTAATTTTGGAGCATTTTGAAATTTTTGAAATTTTTGCTATTTCCATGGTAACGGGTACCATTTCTAAAATTCCAAAGACAGGTGCCACTTTGGGACATGCCATGTTACATATCTATAAAGTTTCATTGGGATTGATGCTATATTCTTCAAGAAAATGCATCTTTAATGTATTTTCCCATAGGGCCTATGTTAAACTTTCGCCCCGTTTCCATGACAATGGCGGCCATTTTGGAATTTTCTTATATTGTCACAACATCTAGGCATACCAAGGAACATTACCACTAAGTTTCATCAAGGTAGGTCTTATAATGAAAGATTTAAAATTTGCATTTTTTTTCACATTTGATCAGTTTCCATGGCAACGGCGGCCATTTTTTACCATTCCAATGTCTCTTGCACAACTTAACATGGCGGTTCATATTATGGTATAGTTCCATCAACATTGATCTGACCAATTCTGAGAAATAGTATGGACAAAATGTGTGGAAGAATAAAAATAATAACTAGAATTGCCATTGCAAGCAATAGCGGATGTCACCCTTCCCCCATTGCCACTAAGCGGCAGCCATTTCAAAATTGTTTTACAGTGAATGCACATATATGCATGGCAATACATCTTTCTGTAAATTTTCAGTACATTGAGAGCATTCTGAAAAATTTCACATTTCTGCCGTTTCCATGGCAACGGCAGCCATTTTGAAAATTTCAAAGTTAAAAGCCTCATCATTACTTGTCAGTCAACAATAATATCAAGTTTTATTAAGTTCAAAGTATTTTGAGAATTTTTGACTTTTTTGCAGTTTCCATGGCAACGGTGGCCATTTTGGAAATTCCAAAGTCAAAAGTCTCATTCAGACTTGGCAGTCAACAATCATATCAAGTTTGATCAATTTATGAGCATTTTGAATTTTTTGAAATATTTGGTCCTGTATCCATGGTAACAGAAGAGTTCCAATGATTGTCAAAATCATTCAAAAGCTGTATATAGTGGACAACTATATTGTGTAAAAATTTGATGATTTCAAGTTCTAGCATACCAAAATTATTTACCAAACCCTGAGGTTTTTAGAGCATTTTGACACTTATGCACTGTTTCCATGGTAACGGCAGACATTTTGGAAATTCCAACGCCAAATTACGCATCTACCAAAGTTGCTCATCGTTACTATGAAGTTTCAAAAAATTTGGAGCATTTTGAAATTTTTGAAATTTTTGGGGTAGTTTCCATGGCAACATAGTGGTTCCAATGATTGCCAATATCATCCAAAACCAATATATGGCTGGCACCTACATTGTGATAAAATATGATGATTCTGAGTTTAAGCATCTCTAAATTATTCACAAAACCAAAAACTGGAATTTTTCACAATTGTTCAGTTGCCATGGAAACGGCAGCCATTTTTTATGGTCTTAGACCCTACTGCAACCCGAAATTTTGTGTTCCTCCTTATAGTGAATTATCATTAAGATTGGTTCCATTTTACTCCAAAAAACCTGTCGGACAAAAAAAGGTGGAAGAATAATAATAATAACAAAGAAACATAAGAAAAGCAATATGTCACCCGACATTGTCGATCGGGTGACATAATAATAACTAGATTTGCCATTGCAAGCAATAGCGGATGGCACCCTTCCCACATTGCCTGGTGAGCGGCAGCCATTTTGAAAATTCCAAAGTCAAAGAGCACATCTCCAGATGTCTATTAACATTGTAGTAAAATTTCATGAGTTTTGGAGAATTTTCAAATTTTTGATTTTTTTGCTATTTCCATGGTAACGGGTGTCATTTCCAAAATTCCAAAGACAGGTGCCACTTTGGGACATGCCATGTTACATATCTATAAAGTTGTAGGAGGTTTGATCAAATATTCTAGAAGAAAATGCAGCTTCGGTGTGTTTTCCCATAGGGCCAATGTTAAACTTTCGCCCTGTTTCCATGACAATGGTGGCCATTTTGGAATTTCCTAATATTGTCACAACATCTAGGCATACCAAGGAACATTACCATTAAGTTTCATCCAAAAGGGTCTTATAATAAAAGATTTAAAATTTTGATTTTTTTTCACATTTTATCAGTTTCCATGACAACAGCCGCCATCTTGAATATGCCATACCCCGATTGCAAATCTGCACATGCTGGGTAACATTATGGTACAGTCCCATGACCATTGGTTCATACAGTTCCAAGATATAAGCTGGACAAAAAAAGTGGAAGAAAAATAAAAATAAGAAAAAAAGAAACGTAGAATAACAATACGTCACCCCAACTCCGTTGAGGGTGCCATAACTAGATTTGCCATTGCAAGCAATAGCGGATGGCACCCTTCCCACATTGCCACTAAACTGCAGCCATTTTGAAAATTTAAAACAGTATTTACACATAAATACATTACAACATAATTGTTTGTAAATTTTTTAACCAGTTTTGAGCATTTTTTCAATTTTTTACATTTTTGCTGTTCCCATGGTAACGGCGGCCATTTTGAATATTCCAAAAGTGCAATTTTTTCCCTCCATAATCATATATACCATCATATACCATTTAATGTCTCTAGAATAAATTTAACATTGATGTTCTAGAATGTTCTGTGAAAATTCAAAGCTTTGACCTTTTTGCATTATTTCCATGGTAACAACAGATATTTTGGAAATTCCAACGCCAAATTCCACATTTTCCAATGTTGCTCATCGTTACTGTGAAGTTTCAAAAAATTTGGAGCATTTCCATATTTTGGAAATTTTTGGTGTAGTTTCCATGCAACATAGTAATTCCAATGAATGCCAAAATCATCCAACACCTGTATATAGTCGGAACCTACATTGTATTAAAATATAATGATTCTGAGTTAAAGCATATCCAAACAGTTTACCAAAACAAAAAACTAGATTTTTTCACATTTGTTCCGTTTCCATGGTAACGGTAGCCATCTTGAACCATTCCATGGTGCCTGCAACTCTTCACCTAAGGGTCCTTTATATAATAGAGTTCCATCAACTTTGGTCCATTGGATTTCAGTAAACCTCCTGGACAAAATTAGGTGGAAGAAAAATAATAAAAATAAGGAAAAAAAGAAACGTACAATAACAATACGTCACCCCAACTCCGTTGAGGGTGCCATAAAAAGAAAAAAAAGAAACGAACAATAACAAGATGTCACCCCAACTCCGTTGAGGGTGCCATAATAACTAGATTTGCCATTGCAAGCAATAGCGGATGGCACCCTTTCCCCATTGCCAGGCCAGCGGCAGCCATTTTGAAAATTCGAAACTCAAAAGTTAAGTCAACATAAGCTAGGCAAAATTTGTTATAAGTTTCATTAAATTTAAAGCATTTTGAAGTTTTTCATAATTTTGCTGTTCCCATGGTAACGGCGGCCATTTTGAATATTCCAAAGTCAAACCCCCGCTGCAATTGTTTCACTCCATAATCATATATATACCATCATATACCATTTAATGTCTCTAGAATAAATTTAACATTGATGTTCTGGAATGTTCTGTGAAAATTCAAAGTTTTGACCTTTTTGCATTGTTTCCATGGTAACAACAGATATTTTGGAAATTCCAACGCCAAATTCCACATCTTCCAATGTTGCTCATCGTTACTGTGAAGTTTCATTAAGTTTGGAGCATTTTGATATTTTTGAACATTTTGGTGTTGTTTCCATGACAACATAGTAAATCCAATGAGTACCAAACTCATCCAACACCTGTATATAGTGGGCACCTTCATTGTATTAAAATATAATGATTCTGAGTTAAAGCGTATCCAAACAGTTCACCAAAACAAAAAACTGGATTTTTTCACATTTGTTCCGTTTCCATGGTAACGGCAGCCATCTTGAAAGTGCCAACCCCAAAAAGCAAATCTTCATATGGTGGTTAACATTATGTTATAGTTCCATCTTCTTGGGTCCATTCACATTAGAGTTCCAGACTGGACAAAAATGTGTGGAAGAAAAATAATAATAACTAGATTTGTAATTGCTAGCAATAACGGATGGCACCCTTCCCCCATTGCCAGGTGAGCGGCAGCCAGTTTGAAAATTCCAAAGTCAAATAGGGCATCTACAGATGTCTAGTAACATTTTTGCAAAGTTTCATTAAGTTTGAAGCATTTTGAAATTTTGGATATTTTTGCTGTTTCCATGGTAACAGCGGCCATTTTGAAAATTCCAAACTCAAAAGTCAAGTCTTCATAAGCTAGGCAACATTTGTTATAAGTTTCATTAAATTTAAAGCATTTTGAAGTTTTTCATATTTTTGCTGTTTCCATGGTAACGGCGGCCATTTTTAATATTCCAAAGTCAAACCCCCGCTGCAATTGTTTCCCTCCATAATCATATACCATTTAATGTCTCTAGAATAAATTTTACATTGATGTTCTGGAATGTTCTGTGAAAATTCAAAGTTTTGACTTTTTTGCATTGTTTCCAAGGTAACAACAGATATTTTGGAAATTCCAACGCCAAATTCCACATCTTCCAATGTTGCTCATCGTTACTGTGAAGTTTCATTAAGTTTTGAGCATTTTGATATTTTTGAAATTTTTGGTGTAGTTTCCATGGCAACATAGTAGTTCCAATGAGTGTCAAAATCATCCAACACCTGTATATAGTGGGCACCTACATTGTATTAAAATATAATGTTTCTGAGTTAAAGCATATCCAAACAGTTCACCAAAACAAAAAACAGGATTTTTTCACATTTTTTCTGTTTCCATGGAAACGGTAGCCATCTTGAACCATTCCATGCTTACTGCAACTCTGCACATGGGGGTCCTTACTATAGAAGAGTTCCATCAACATTGGTCCATTGGATTTCGAGAAATCACCTGGACAAAATTTGTTGCAAGAAGAAAAATAAGAAAAACTAGAATTGCCATTGCAAGCAATAGCGGATGTCACCCTTCCCCTATTGCCACTAACCCGCAGTCATTTGAAAATTATTAAACAGTGAATGCACATATATTTATGGCAATACATCTTTCTGTAAATTTTCAGTACATTCAGAGCATTTTAAAAAAATTCACATTTCTGCTGTTTCCATGGCAACGGCAGCCATTTTGAAAATTTTGAAAATTTCAAAGTCAAAAGTCTCATCTGTACTTGCCAGTTAACAATAATATCAAGTTTCATTAAGTTCAAAGCATTTTTAGAATTTTTGACATTTTTGCAGTTTCCATGGCAACGGTGGCCATTTTGGAAATTCCAAAGTCAAAAGTCTCATACAGACTTGCCAGTCAACTATCATATTAAGTTTGATCAATTTAGGAGCATTTTGAAATTTTTGAAATATTTGGTCCTGTATCCATGGTAACAGAAGAGTTCCAATGATTGTCAAAATCATTAAAAAGCTGTATATAGTGGACAACTATATTGTGTAAAAATTTGATGATTTCAAGTTCAAGCATACCAAAATTATTCACCAAACCCTGAGGTTTTTAGAGCATTTTGACACTTATGCACTGTTTCCATGGTAACGGCAGACATTTTGGAAATTCCAACGCCAAATTACGCATCTACCAAAGTTGCTCATCGTTACCATGAAGTTTCAAAAAATTTGGAGCATTTTGATATTTTTGAAATTTTTGGTGTAGTTTCCATGGCAACATAGTAGTTCCAATGATTGCCAAAAATCATCCAAAACCAGTATATGGCTGGCACCTACATTGTATCAAAATATAATGATTCTGAGTTTAAGCATGTACAAATAATTCACCAAAACCAAAAAGTGGAATTTTTCACAATTGTTCCGTTTCCATGGAAACGGCAGCCATTTTTTATGGTCTTAGACCCTACTGCAACCCGCAATTTTGTGTTTCCTATTATACTTAACTATCATTAAGATTGGTTCCATTGGCTCAGAGAAAAGTGGCGGACAAAATAGTTGGAAGAATAATAATAATAACAAAGAAACAGAGGAAAAGCAATATGTCACCCGACATTGTCGATCGGGTGACATAACTAGAATTGCCATTGCAAGCAATAGCGGATGTCACCCTTCCCCCCCTATTGCCACTAAGCGGTAGCCATTTCAAAACAACTTAACAATGAATGCAGATCTATGAATTGCAATATATCTTTCTGTAAATTTTCAGTACCATAAGAGCATTGTCAAAAGTTTCACATTTCTGCTGTTTCCATGGCAACGGCAGCCATTTTGAAAATTCCAAAGTCAAAAGTCTCATCTATACATGCCAGTTGACAATAATATTAAGTTTCATTAAGTTTGGAGCATTTTGAAAATATTTGACATTTCTGCAGTTCCCATGGCAACGGTGGCCATTTTGGAAATTCTAACTCCAAAAGTCTCATGCAGACTTGACAGTCAACAATCGTTTTAAGTTTCATTACTTTTGGAGCATTTTGAAATTTTTGAAATTTTGGACATTTTGGCTGGTTTCTATGGTAACACAGACCATTCCAAATTTGTAATGGCAGATACCACATTGGTACATGGGAGGGAACATACCATCAGAGTTTCAATGGATTTGACCTACCATTTTAAGGAAGTAAATGCCACTTTTTAAGGTTTTTAAAGCGTTTTGACCATTTTTGCCTTGTTTCCATGGTAACACAAGACATTTTCGAAATTCCAATGCCAAATTGCACACCTTCCAATGTTGCTCATCATTACTGTGAAGTTTCATTAAATTTGGAGCATTTTGATATTTGGGAAATTTTTGGTGTAGTATCCATGGCAACATAGTAGTTCCAATGAATGCCAAAAATCATCAAAAACAAGTATATGCCTGGCACCTACATTGTATCAAAATATAATGATTCTAAGTTAAAGCATCTCCAAATAATTCCCCAAAACCAAAAAGTGCAATTTTTCACATTTGTTCCGTTTCCATGGTAACGGCAGCCATTTTTAATTGTTCTATGACCTAATGCAACCCGAAATTTTGTGTTCCTCATTATAGTTGACTATCACTAAGATTGGTTCCATTGACTCCAAAAAATCTGCCGGACAAAAATCATTGGAAGAATAAGAATAATAATAACAAAGAAACAGACGGAAAAGCAATATGTCACCCGACATTGTCGATCGGGTGACATAAAAAGAAACGTAGAATAACAATATGTCACCCCAACTCCGTTGAGGGTGCCATAAAAATAAAAAAAACAAAAAGAAACGTAGAATAACAATATGTCACCCCAACTCCGTTGAGGGTGCCATAATAAAAAGAACTAGAATTGCCATTGCAAGCAATAGCGGATGTCACCCTTCCTCCAATTGCCCCTAAGCGGCAGACATTTAAAAATTGTTGAAAAGTGAATGCACATATATGCATGGCAATACATCTTTCTGTAAATTTTCAGTACATTCAGAGCATTTTGAATAATTTCAAATTCTGCTGTTTCCATAGCAACGGCTGCCATTTTGAAAATTTCAAAGTCAAAAGTCTCATCTCTACCTACCAGTTAACAATAATATCAAGTTTCATCAAGTTTGGAGGATTTTGAAAATATTTGACATTTCTGCAGTTTCCATGGCAACAGTGGCCATTTTGGAAATTCCAACTCCAAAAGTCTAATCCAGACTTGCCAGTCAACAATCGTATTAAGTTTCATCAATTTTGGAGCATTTTGAAATTTTTGAAATATTTGATCCTGTATCCATGGTAACATAGTAGTTCCAATGATTGTCAAAATCATACAAAACCTGTATATAGTGGACAACTATATTGCATGAAGATTTGATGATTTTAAGTTTTAGCATACCAAAGTTATTTACCAAACCCGGACATTTTTGGAGCATTTTGACCTTTTTGCATTGTTTCCATGGACACGGCAGACATTTTGGAAATTTCAACGCCAAATTCCACATCTACCAAAGTTGCTCATCGTTATGTTAAAGTTTCCAAAAAATTGGAGCATTTTCATATTTTTGACATTTTTGGTGTAGTTTCCATGGCAACATAGTAGTTCCAATGATTGCCAAAATCTTCCAAATGCAGTATATGGCCGCCACCTACATTGTATTAAAATATAATGATTCTGAGTTTAAGCATCTCTAAAATATTCACCAAAACCAAAAACTGGAATTTTTCACAATTGTTCCGTTTCCATGGTAACGGCAGCCATTTTTTATGCTTTTGAGACCTACTGCAACCCAAAATTTTTTGTTCCTCATTATAGTCAACTATCATTTAGATTGGTTCCATCGTCTCCGAGAAAAGTGGCGGACAAAATAGTTGGAAGAATAATTTATATATAAAATTGAATAATAATAACTAGATTTGTAATTGCTAGCAATAACGGATGGCACCCTTCCCCCATTGCCAGGCGAGCGGCACCCATTTTGAAAATTCCAAAGTCAAAGAGTGCATCTACACCTGCAAGTTATCATTTTTGCTAAATTTCATTAAGTTTGAAGCATTTTGAAATTTTGAACAATTTTGCTGTTTCCATGGTTACGGCGGCCATTTTGGAAATTCTAACTTCAAAATGCAACTCTGCACATGCCAGTTACTATTCCTATAAAGTTTCATCCAGTTTGCAGCACTTAATTTTTTTTTGAAATTTTGAACATTTGTGCTGCAACCATGGTTACAGTAGATAATTCCAAAATTCTAAAAGCAGACATCTCATTGCCACATGTCATGTTATATATCAATACAGTTTCATTTACTTTGGTTCACTACTCTCTGAGAAAATGCTGATTTTATGCATTTTTCCATAGGGTCAATGCAAAACTTGGCCCCAGTTTCCATGACAACGGCGGCCATTTTGAACTATCCATATATTGTCCCCCACTGCAATTTTTTCCCTCCATAATCATATATACCATTTAATGTCTCTAGAGTAAATTTAACATTGATGTTCTGGAATGTTCTGTGAAAATTCAAAGTTTTGACCTTTTTGCATTGTTTCCATGGTAACTACAGATATTTTGGAAATTGCAACGCCAAATGCCACATCTTGCAATGTTGCTCATCGTTACTGTGAAGTTTCATGAAGTTTGGAGTATTTTGATATTTTTCAAATTTTTGGTGTAGTTTCCATGGCAACATAGTAGGTCCAATGAGTGCCAAAATCATCCAACACCTGTATATAGTGGGCACCTACATTGTATTAAAATATGGTGATTTTGAGTGAAAGCATATTCAAACAGTTCACCAAAACCAAAAACTAGATTTTTTCACATTTGTTCTGTTTCCATGGAAACGGTAGCCATCTTGAACCATTCCATGCTTACTGCAACTCTGCACGTGGGGGTCCTTATTATAGTAGAGTTCCATCGACATTGGTCCATTGGATTTCAAGTAATCCCCTGGACAAAATTTGTTGCAAGAAGAAAAATAAGAAAAAAAAGAAACGTAGAATAACAATATGTCACCCCAACTCCGTTGAGGGTGCCATAAAAAAGAATCGTACAATAACAATATGTCACCCGACCTCCGTCAGGGTGACATAAAAAAAAGAAACGAACAATAACAAGATGTCACCCCAACTCCGTTGAGGGTGCCATAAAAAAAAGAAACGAACAATAACAAGATGTCACCCCAACTCCGTTGAGGGTGCCATAAAAAGAATCGATGAATAACAATACGTCACCCCAACTCCGTTGAGGGTGCCATAAAAAAAGAAACGTAGAATAACAATATGTCACCCCAACTCCGTTCCGTTGAGGGTGCCATAATAATACTTTATAGCTTGTTGTTCGGTGTGAGACAAGGTTTCGTGTTGAAGACCGTACCTTGACCTATAATTGTTTACTTTTATACATTGTGACTTGGATGGAGAGTTGTCTCATTGGCACTAATACCACATATTCCTATATCTATTTAACACATTATTAAGATGATACACAACATCAGTACGTAGAATATTTACTTCAAGACCATCGTGTATTATTTGTGAAGTTGAAACGGAATATTTATCAACAAGGTCCTGGTACCTTCCGATGATCTTCTTTAGAAAAAGGATGAGACGTTCTTTTATTATACCCCTGGTTCATCAACTTTCTGCTCATACACTGGTGACGTTTTACAAAGTCTGGGTAGGAGCTGCAAGCTCTTGAATACCGAATAAGTTGGGAAATGTATAGGTGCAGGTGAAGTTGGAATATTGCTACTTAGGTGGGAAAATTGATAATTTAAAAATTAAAATCGTCTCGTTTGTCATATATTCTGGTACTGAGATGACTGTGTATGTAAACTCGAGAAAGTATATTATATGGTATTCTTGTTTTATCACATGTAAATGTCTGCCAATCCACGACAAAAAATTATATGAAATAAAAAATGTTTGCTTGAAATCCAGGTAGTGTATTGGAGGAGTCCGATGTAAAAGTAATATGCATATATCTGTTTGTTGATTTAAGTTCTGGTGGTATACTCGCCCCACTATAAGATCCCAGGATATTTGTTGCTGACCTTCCATCGTATACCTGGAGAAAACAAATACAATATTGAAAAGACAATCTTATAGTGTTGTGAAAATTTAAAATATCTCAAACTGTATTGTGCACTCGTTGTGAAATGAAAACGGTCGTTAATGCTTTTAATACGACAATTACAAAGAAAGAGGGACGAAAGATACCAAAGGGACAGTCAAACTCATAAATCTAAAACAAACTGACAACGCCATGGCTAAAAATGAAAAAGACAAACAGAAAAACAATAGTACACACGACACAACATAGAAAACTAAAGAATAAACAACACGAACCCTACCAAAAACTAGGGGTGATCTCAGGTGCTCCGGAAGGGTAAGCAGGTCCTGCTCCACATGTGGCACCCGTCGTGTTGCTTATGTGATTACAAATCCGGTAAATAATCTAATTCGGTAGGTCACATTCATGAAAGGGAAGGGGATTGTAGTTACGACGTAAGGAACATATCCGATATCATTTGTGAAACAGTTATTCCATTACAAAGAAACTGACAGCCGAAATAAAAAAAGCAAACCGAATGAAAAAAATACTTTATATACGTCATATGATATTTTACTACTAGTATCAAAAGGAACACTCAAATCAAAGCATTTGAAATTAAGAATGTATAGGCTCCTATACACATGAGACACTTTTATAAAGGAAAAGCCAAATTTGGAGACTTAGTTGCATAGTATTTTGATTTTTCTGTGCAGTCTTTGAACGTAGAAAAAAAAGCGGACAAGGGCAATCTAAAAACTCATAAGTAAAGAGAAAATGTTAAAGCAATGAAAAAAAAATCATTGTTCTATGATAATTTTTGTATTCTTGTCTTTCATATTTGTTTATGCTTTTTATATATGATATTTTGTGTTTCTTTGATACTTTTTCGAGAAGAAATACACAATAACGGCATATAGACAAGCGGCAAGAAGGAAAAGGGAAAACTGATAATAGACAAACAAGTTCACAAATGCATATACAACTAAAGTTATTGGGCAAAACAAACAATACTAAAACGGTGGATTCTGGCACATGATCAAGAAGAGTGAGCAGATCATGTTAAGTAATTCCACCTGTGTATGTTGCTAAATGTAAGTACACACTCTTTGATGAGTAAAGAGTCTTATTTCTTATGCAGCAAAAATACTGCAATCTGATTGGTTGACTATCCCGGTGTAAATAACACCCCACCCTTGTTCACCCGGGGATAAATTAAATTTTGCCAAAATTTTTTAAAAGCAAAAAAAGTATCTGACAATGTGCAACAACATGGACATTGAAAAAATATTACGCTGGAAAATTTTCATCACCATTTTTACAATTTTACATCCTGATTTCAAATTGAGTAAAGGAATTGTTCATAAGAAATAAATTCGTTATCTTGGTGTAATCAGGGGTGTACGGAATTTTACACCATTGTTAAAATTCATACACCCATTCGGCTGCGCCTCATGGTGTATGAATTTTCAACAACGGTGTAAAATTCTGTACACCTCTGATTACACCAAGATAACTTATATGATAGTTAACAAAACAGATGATTTGCGATTCATAAACGGATGATGCCTTAACATTGTACGAACTTGAACGAAATATTATCCGAGTAAAGAATGGACATTGAACAATATCTGAATACAATATAGCATGTACCGCAACTTATACGAGACACGATAACATAAAAAAGCAATTAACGTTTTATGTACTGCTTTCCCTTAATCGTTATGCGTATTAAGTAATAGACATTACAGTTAATATAGTCTCGCACGTCCAATGCGCTTTCGTTTTGTATTCTCCTTCACCCGAAACGCTTAAAAAAGAATGCTTGAAAACCAAGGATGTACGAGACCTGAAAAAGTCAGGATCAAAAGGGGAACATGGCCGTGATGATGACGGGATGAGAGTTTCCACAACATACAAGTTGATAGAAAAATTGATAATTGAAGAACACTATGTAATTTTATATTTACAGATTCCACAATACATCAAATGTGAAACGATATATTTCCGCTAGTAAAAATATCTAAAGTTTGTAATGAACTTTTTGTTTTGTTTTGTTGAAATGAAAGCTGTCGTTGCCACATGTAATTTGAAAGTAAAAAGTGTTTTTTATTTTAACTTGTAGGTTTTCCTGTCACAATCTTCTATAAGCTCAAAACGAATATAAAATTACTAAGAATCTACAAACCTTTACAAAATCATAACTTAACTCCGTCTGGAAAAATGTAAATTTAATTTTTACTTTAAATCCACTGTCAACTACCGCAGTCCAAGATCTACTCTCACCATTTGCATAGTTTGATGGATAGCCCGGAGAAGATATCATTTGCTTCAAACCTAAAATTAATCACAAACAATATAATGGATAAAAACAATAGTCAATTATGAAGGATACTACTCATCTTATTTCAAATTAACAGTACTAGAACACACTCGCGGGCATATACAGCTTGTGAACTGTCGTAGGATGATTGTTTGTAAAAGATGTTATGTATATGGAGAATTTCATAAAAGGTATCAAAAGCCCTCTCTCTTTTTCCAAAGTCCGATATTTGTTACCTTTCTTTTAAATTCAATTATTTTCGTGTTTCTGGCCTCAGACAACAATTATTCTTCTCCTTTGCTACAAAGCATCTTTTGGTAAAAGTCAAATTAAATTAAAAATTTGCACCGCTTCAAACATGAAATAAATGTAACTGCTTATATATAGACCATTATTAGTCTAATAAAATATGCTTCAAGGACAATCCGTCAGTGCATTTTCTTTTGAGAGCCTTATTAACATGCCAATGGTAGGATATGAATCTTGTATAAATGACTAAGACCGACTTGGGCTAATTTGAGGGGTGGTCGGAGGGGTCCTGATCCCGAAATCCCGGGCTTAAAATCATGAAATTTCGAGATGCAGAATTTAAAGAAATTCATATCCCGAAATCCCGAAATCGAAAAATATATTCCCAGATCCCGTAAGGATCAATCCCAAAATCCCGAGCTTAAAAACACCCGATCCCGACGTCCCGAAAAGGTCCTGCCTACCTCTTTTCTTTCATTTTGGCCAAATCACTACTTTCACTTACAACAATAAATTTGTATGTCCCATTTATGGGAATTATGTTTTCTAGTCTGTCCATCCGTGCGTTCGTTCGTTCGTTCGTTCGTCCGTCCGTCATTTGTCCCGTTTCAGGTTAAAGTTTTGGTCGAGGTAGTATTTGATGATGTTGAAGTCCAATCAATTCGGAACTTAGAAAGTATAGTTCCGATAGGGCATCCGTGTACTATGGACACATTTTTGTTTCCACATGTTTTACTTATTTTAATATATATATATGCAACTGGTATGACCCCTGAAAATAGTAAATATTTCAAAGAAAACAGTAGACAGAATACACAGAGTCTCTATATATTAAAGTAGTATAATCGTAGTTTACGTGTAGATAAACGCGAAAAATAATTGTCCTCTCTAAGGAGGTATAATAGTTGTGGCTCTTGCGATCTAAACACCATGATATGGAGAACGCACTGATTGGCTAATTATTTTTCATTTTTGTTATCTATCATACGATTGGTTGTACTTGTGCTTGTTTCAAACTGGAGGTCTTCATTATGACTAAAAGTCAATCTGGTGACGAAATCAATATCCGGACTCCTTTTTTTGTCGTTTTTTTTCCGAAAATAACTCAATCTGAATAATCATAAGAATGGATGACTAATGCGATTATGCATGTTACCTATAGAACACAGAGGCATGATGATTAATTTATCGCGGAAGGAAGAGAAGCGACACACAAAATGAGATCATAATGTAACAAACTCATGTTTAAATCTTGTTTTAGCTGTTTATTTTCATATTTGCTTTCGTCAAAGATGGCCTCAGTCCAAAACCATTTAATAGTCAACAAAAGGGTGATGATTGGAACAAACTGATGCCTTTAATCAATTTATAAGTGCCGACACAGGGTGCAACGAATTTATTTCTTTTTTTTTATATAATATCTTGTCAACTTTTTCTAGGACGAGAAAGTAACTAACAGTCCTGCTTATGAAAAAATATGCTCTGATTAGCTAAAATTGTAAGTCTTGGAAAAATGTTCTTGTTCATATATTCAACCTCTGATTTGCGGAATTGTAAATGACAGTTTAACACAAACACTCGTATGCTATTTTTAGTTTTATTAATATTTAATTTCATGGGAGGTGCTCTCAATAAATTTGTTTTTTGTTTCAGCTTAAGAAAGCAACACCATTTTAACATGAAACCGATTAGTCGAGTAGCATTGTGGTAATCGATAATCGGTACTACCGAACGATACTCGAGTACTCGAGTACACGTTGACATCCCTAGTAAATAGATAGTATAAAGTGTATACTGAGTGAATAGATTAAGGATATAATAAGTAATAAAAAGAAAGCATTTATTAAACCACATTGCCCCAGGTTATTCAAATATTCTATTTTGTTTAATCACGATTAAATTATACACAAAAGTCTACAAAAAATTAATTAAGCATCCCATAAGTTTATAACATTAGGGTAAAAAGGCATGTTAACCATTCAATATTAAACCAATTTAAAACAATAGTCATTAAATAAACTCATCATAGATAAATGTACTAGAATTGAAATTGTATACGTCGAAAGCGTTTCGTGTACAAAAGACTCATCAGTCACGTTCGAATAAAAAAACCTAATTACTCATCCACTGTGATAAATTCATCACTGTCGAGATAATAGGCTTGCAGCTAATTGAGATCTGTTTAATCTATGTTCAAATTGTTTAGTAGTTGGTATTTGTCATTACATAACAAAAACAAAAATTAACCGCATGTGATAAGTCTAAAAGTGACAAGGAAACTAGTGATTTACTGAATGAAAATTAAAAAAAACTAAATATTATTACAAAATCGACAAGCTCATAATAATAAAAATATTTTTCTTTAATATTAAATGACCTGAGATCGATATTTCAACAACTAGAAATATTCTCCTGAAAAAAAAAACCACAAACAGGTTATGATGAAGGTTTACGCCGGTCAAAAAGTTTAACACCGCTGCCTGTAAATGCACCTGTCCTAAGTCAGGAGGCTTTTTGTTGCGTTGTTGTCGTTTGTTAGTGTAGTTTATCAGTAGTTCTGTCGTCTTAATTTTTTATATAAATTATACCGTTGGTTTTCCTGTTTAAATTGTTTTACGTTAGTCATTTTGGGGCCCTTACAGCTTAATGTTTGGTATGAGCCAAGGCTATTTGTTGAAGGCCGTAATTTGACCTATGATAATTAACTGTTTATACACTGTGACATGGATGGAGAGTTGTCTCATAGACACCCATACCCCGTCTTCTCTTTTCATAATCACCACCACCTTTACTAAATCCTCACAACATTAATTAGTTTCAACTATTTCTTATAGTTGTTAAATTACATTACCTTCACATCGGCTGACATCGAATCCATACGGACAGCTACATGTGTAACTACTACCTGATACAGTACATTTTCCCAATCGACAAGGGGTGGATGAGCATGGAGTCACTGAGAAACAATAACATGTTAATTCTTTACAGAAAAAAAAAGAATATATATGTATGCGTAAATATTGTTTTGTTGGCGATAATTGTCTGCATGAATAGCATACATTTTGAAAATGAGATATGTTTTTTCAATGAATACACAATTTCCTGTTTTCTCCCCCTCCCAAAATCCTGTCTTGTCAAAATAGAAACCACAATACTAGTGGTACACATGATGTTGTTAGAATGAACTCAAATATGAATTTTGATAAATTCTTTTCATCAAAAGTCATTTTTTGTCTCCCCCATATTTTTTTTATGAAACATACAACTTCACGAAGCCAATTCGTATACGAATACCAGTTACAGTAGTTTACTTTTTTATATCTTCATTAACGATATTTCTTTGTTTCAGTGATTGCGATTTAAGTGAACACGATACATGTCTTTTTTATTCATTCATTAATATGGTTCCGAATATTGGATATGACCAATTACGTTTTAAGTAGACCAAACCTGTATATGATCTGCAGTGTACATGACAATCATATCATTCCATGTTTCATTGATTTATTTAAATGTTTAAGTAAGTCAATATAATGAAATTTTATGCGACTGTAATACAAGTGAGAGGTTTAGCCAGCTATGATACCAAGTCCAGAATATGACAGTTATTACCCATTCGTTTGCTGTGTTTGAACATCTTGATTAGGAATTTTTCGTTTTTGGAATTTTCTGCGGAGTTCGGTTCTTTTTGTTATTTTACTTTTTGCATAACTAAAGACTTTAAGCTAACTGACAAATTCGTCCATTCATAATTATTCATGATCATTTGTGCAACTTATTGTTTTAGTTTTTTTGTTATGATATAAGGTAAAAATTGAAAAAAGGTTAAAATTTGTCGTATTACAACAATGACTCGTATTAGTAGTCGTCTAACAGTTTTGACGTAAATGAATAATTGAAAGAACTGAATATTCTGAATACGTTTGTCCTTGTCAAATTTTCTCTATTGATAATGGTTTTCAAAATAATAGAAACAATTTGAAATTGAAATTTAACCACTATGTTCTATTTTTAACCATGTCCACCATCTGAACTGACAGGCCGGATTATCGGACACATTTAAAACAAAATATCCCAATGAAGATTTTGGCCAAGTTTGTTTGAATTTTAACCAAAAGTTTCAGAGGAGAAGATACTGGTAAAAATTAACGGACGACGAAAACGGACTACGAATGAGAAAAGATCACTCGATCGTTTGGGCCAGGCGAGCCAAAAAAGATATAAAAAGATAGTTTGATAAATAAGTAAATACCTTCACATAATCTTCCTGAAAACCCAGACTTGCACGTACATCTAAAGTTACTATTTATAATGGAACACGTTCCCTGGTTCAAACAGAAGTTTCCACTGCAAGGTGTTACTGCAATACAAATATTATCGCGGTTAATTAACACAAACATATGGAGAAAACTATCCACCAAAGTACAAATACAGTTCATCAGGAATGTATATTTTTACTAATTCACTAAATAAATGGTGTTTCCATTCTTATCTGCCTCATGCATTTGTCATGGTAGATTTAGTCTTAAATGTGCTCAGTTGAGCGAGTGATCAACGCTGATAAGTTTTATAATGGAAGTAAAACGAAATATATTTCTTCCAAGGTTTTATAAAGTTGAATTTGATTTTTGACTTTCCTATTTATTAACCATGCATCGCTAATGACTTAAATGTGACTTTTTTAATATGTTAAGTAGTTTATTTTAGTAGTTTTAATTCAGGCACAACGAAGGAGAAACAAATATGTTTAATCAACATTGACATGGTTGAGTATAAAACATTTTTCTTGTAAAGTTACTGGTAATATCAGGAGTCGTGATTAACATATAATATCTTAGATGTGCTCCTTTTCCAATTTTGTGTTTACAAAAAGAAATGAAAGGTGTTAAAACCATTGTAGCAAGTATCTATAAACATTGGAAAATATGAAAAGTATCTGAAGTTTTAAAGTAGTAATTACCTTCTGGCTGAACATACGTCACATCAGCTGGGTATCACGGAGCATATTCCGTGGATCGGACAAATCAAATGCTACTGTATTTCCTGTAGCATAAGGTAGTATTGTACACGACTTAACAACGTTTTTCTCCACTAGTCCCACATGGAGTATTTATGGCGAACAATTTATTTAAGAATCGGTGCCCCTCATGAGCAAATGTGTTAATCAGTTTTTTTAGTTTATAGATATAGGAAGATTTGGTATGAGTGCCAATGATACAACTCTCCATCCAAGTAACAATTCATAAAAGTAAACCATTATAGGTCAAGGAACGGCCTTCAACACGGAGCCTAGGCTAACACCGAACAGCAAGCTATAAAGGGCCCCAAAATTTACTTTAGTCGGGATATGTATCGCTCAATCCCGAGTTATCTTTGAAGTGGTCTTTGGACTACTTATTCACTTTGTTGAAAAAGATTTTTCTATTAAGTCTTGTTTTTAAGTTTATTTGAAGGTTATTTACAGAACTAAAAAATGTCGTATACCTTCACAGCGTGTGCCTGAATATCCCCTCCGACATGCACATGCATAAGTTCCATCCAAACTAAAACATCTTCCTGAGTTTTGACAAGGACTGCTTCTGCATGGTGTTACTGAAATAGAAAAGAATACAAACGAATCAAATACTTAAAATATGAAAAAGTACCAACAACCAAGAATCAGGATAACTGAGATAATAGTAGAGGTAACATTTCTGTACAGTACTTGCAACCTTAGGCGTTACTGTTTGACGTGAACTTGACTGATCAGTGAATGATCGGTGACGGATGTTTGACTGATCGATGAGTGATCGGTGATCGGTGACCCATAGGATCCGTCAGATAAGTCAAATTACCTATGTGAGAGTTACCCTGACAACTGTCACCGATCAATCAGTAAATTAAATTTATGCACGGATCGGACGCATACGTATATATTTAAAATTCTTATGTAAACCGAACTCGACAGTGTTTACAAACGATGAACGCGGACCTCTACGAATACACCTTAATTTACACGTTAATTTGTAATAAAATAAGTTGCAACAGAGACATATATACATGTGTATATATGTCTCTGGTTGCAATAAAAAAGTGAAAATAGTATAATATAACAGAACAAGATGCTTAGAGCGTTAAATTGTTTGTGTTGATTAATAGTTTTGTATTAAATATTGTTAACATCAGAGACATATAATACATAATTGTATTATACGACTCTGTTAACATCAACTTATTCCTACGAAAATGGTTATTATTGACGGACCAATATTGACCGCCATTAAATTTTTGAACTTTTTATAGTTTCGAATAGGTTTCTATTTTCATGAAATTAAAAGAATGTCAAAGAAATAATATTAAAACTTTGTTCTCATCGTTTAGAATTACCAAAATTCTTCTTCTTTTTATCAAAAAGTATACTATTTTATTTGAAATCAGTTATTTTTACCATCTTGAGACAAGTCTTCTAATCAGAATTGAGATATAATGAGAATTAAAATACTTAAACTTTTGTTTTTGTAGAATAATAATGCAGTTATTGATTTATTTTGATACAAATTATTAACCGTCATATGATTTTAGTACTTTTTGTACATCAAGATTGTCTGTTCTTAATAAAATATGCTTACTTTAAGGAAAAAGATACTAAATTTTTGTACGCGTTGCCGAAAATGCAAATATTTCTTATTTTACTGAAAATTATTGACCGCCATTAAATTTTTGTTCTTTTTACAGTTGAGAATAGTTATCTTTCATAAAATTAAAAGTATATCAGAAAAATCATACTAAAATTTTTTTTGCATTTTTTAAAATAACCAAAATTATTCTTCTTTTTATCAGAAATGATACTATTTTATTTGAAATCAGTTATTTTTACCATCTTGAGACAAGCCTTCTAATCAGAGTTGAGATATAAGGAGAATCAAAATACTTAAACTTTTATTTTTGTGGAATAAGAATGCAGTTATTGATTTATTTTGATACAAATTATTAACCCTCATATGATTTGAGTACTTTTTGTACATCAAGATTGGCTGTTCTTCATAAAATATGCTTACTTTAAGGAAAAAGATACTAAATTTTTGTACGCGTTGCCTAAAATGCAAATATTTCTTTTTTTTTTTTTTTTTTTTTTTTTTAATATTAAACATATTTTATTAACAATCACCTGTTACATCAACCCTCAGTTGCCCAGGGAAGCAACTAAGGGGGCCCCAATTTTTACAGTCTCATTTGTCGGGGAAAAGCAAATGAGAAAAAAACTCCCACTATAAATTATTAACATCAACCTTTATAAATATTATCTATCCTTGTACAAATGTACATGTACCTGCAATCAATATCGATCTATATATCTATACATCTCACCATATATAATTATTATGCAAATATTTCTTCATTTGACTGAAAATTATTGACCGCCATTAAATTTTTGTACTTTTTACAGTTAAGAATAGTTTTCTTTCATAAAATTAAAAGTATATCAGAAAAATCATACTAATTTTTTTTTCGCATAGTTTAAAATAACAAAAATTATTCTTCTTTTTATCAGAAATGATACTATTTTATTTGAAATCAGTTATTTTACCATCTTGAGACAAGTCTTCTAATCAGAATTGAGATACAAGGAGAATCAAAATACTTAAACTTTTATTTTTGTGGAATAAGAATGCAGTTATTAATTTATTTTGATACAAATTATTAACCCTCATATGATTTGAGTACTTTTTGTACATCAAGATTGGCTGTTCTTTATAAAATATGCTTACTTTAAGGAAAAAGATACTAAATTTTTGTACGCGTTGCCTAAAATGCAAATATTTCTTCAATTTACTGAAAATTATTGACCGCCATTAAATTTTTGTACTTTTTACAGTTGAGAATAGTTTTCTTTCATAAAATTAAAAGTATATCAGAAAAATCATACTAAATTTTTTTTCGCATTGTTTAAAATAACCAAAATTATTCTTCTTTTTATCAGAAATGATACTATTTTATTTGAAATCAGTTATTTTTACCATCTTGAGAGAAGTCTTCTAATCAGAATTGAGATATAAGGAGAATCAAAATACTTAAACTTTTATTTTTGTGGAATAAGAATGCAGTTAATGATTTATTTTGATACAAATTATTAACCCTCATATGATTTGAGTACTTTTTGTACATCAAGATTGGCTGTTCTTCATAAAATATGCTTACTTTAAGGAAATAGTTATCAAAAGTACCAGGATTATAATTTTATACGCCAGACGCGCGTTTCGTCTACATAAGACTCATCAGTGACGCTCAAATCAAAATAGTTAAAAAGCCAAACAAATACAAAGTTGAAGAGCATTGAGGACCCGAAATTCCAAAAAATTGTGCCAAATACGGCTAAGGTAATCTACTCTTGGGTAAGAAAATCCTTAGTTTTTCGAAAAATTCAAAGTTTTGTAAAAAGATACTAAATTTTTGTACGCGTTGCCTAAAATGCAAATATTTCTTCATTTTACTGAAAATTATTGACCGCCATTAAATTTTTGTACTTTTCATAGTTTAGAATAGTTTTTTTTCATAAAATTAAAAGAATATCAGAAAAATCATGCTAAAATTTTCTTCGCATTGTTTAAAATAACCAAAATTATTCTTCTTTTTATTAAAAATTATACTATTTTATTTGCAATCAGTTATTTTTACCATCTAGAGACAAGTCTTCTAATCAAAATTGACATATAGTGAGAATTAAAATACTTAAACTTTTATTTTTGTGGAACAAGAATGCAGTTACTGATTTATTTTGATACAAATTATTAACCCTCATATGATTTTAGTACTTTTTGTACATCATGATTGGCTGTTCTTCATAAAATAACCTTACTTTAAGGAAAAAGATATTAAATTTTTGTACGTGTTGTCTAAAATGCAAATATAATTCTTCATTATACTGAAAATTATTGACTGCCATTTGATTTTTGTACATTTTATAGTTTAGAATAGTTTTTTTTCATAAAATTAAAGGAATGTCAGAGAAATCGTACTAAAACTTTATTTGCATTGTTTAAAATAACCAAAATTCTTCTTTTTTTTTTTTATGAAAAATGAAACTATTTTATTTGAAATCAGTTATTTTACCATCTTTAGACAAGTCTGCTAATTAGAAGTGAGATATAATGAGACTTAAAATACTTAACATAAATGATTGCATTACTTTTTGTGCATGATGAGGATTAGTTGTTCTTCATAAATTATGTTCACTTTAAGGAAAGAGATATTATTTTTTTGTACGCAGTGCCAAAAATGCAAATATTTCTTCTCATATTGGAAAATATTGTAATTTCAATTGCAATCAATTGTTATAAATTATCATGATGATTTTCATATGTTTTTTGTAAAAAATGTGAATTATTCATGAATAAATCTGCTTAAAATCATTTCTTTCTTTTTAAGGAATATATTTATGTTTACCACCATTGGATTTTTGTACGTTTTATTGTTTAGAGGAGTAGTTATCTTTTTTATTAAGGTAAAACAAGACTATCAGAAAAAATTAATGTAATGTTGTTTGCATTGTTTAAAATTATTTCTATTTCTTGCTAAAAAATACAGCAGTTATTTTTGTAATTTGTTATTTTAGAGGCTTCGATTGTGACGAGAATATAGAAAGTCCGTGATTATGACAGAAACATATATACGTCTCTGATTATGATAAGTTTTTTTTAAAGAATTTTATGATGATAAGGATACAAAAATTTTAAATATTGAAAAAAATAGACTACATTTTTCAATAACTGATTCTTTCATTTTGTTTTTCCCGAGTATGTTTGGAAAATAATAAAATAAAAATCGCGATGTGGACACCGTTTTAGAACTCACCGGTTTTGAAAATATATAACCTAAATAAAACGATAGACCATTCTTTAATGATGATATTTTAATTTAGGTTTTATCTGTACATTTCTTTTCATTTCAATTCATAAAACTTTGCTAAATAATTGATAAACAAAATGTATCATTGAACGTTCGATTTTCACGAGTCGCCATTTTAATTAAATCAAACGAAACTAAGATTCCGTAATTTGTATTAGTTTATCATGTGACGTATTAAAGTTCAATCCGTCATCAAGGTCGATCGGTACTATCCGTCCGATCAGTCCGATCAGTCAATTACTTTTACTATAAGTCTGACGGATTGCTGACGTGAGTTTGACGCGAACTTGACTGATCGGTGACTGATCGATGACCGCTGATTGATCGCTGAAATAGTAACGCCTAAGGTTGCAAGTACTGTATATCAAACCATCATAGATATCTATATAAAATTGTTGTACCTCGGAAGAGCGTATTTCGTTTACAAAAAACTCAGCAGTGATGCTCGATTCTAAATAGTTAAAAAAGCTAAATAAAGTACGAAATGGGACTAAAAACCAGTGTTGCACTCTGAATAAACTAACCCTAATAGTTATCAAATTTACCAGGATTATAATTTAATACGCCAGACGCGCTTTTCGTCTTCGAAAGACTCATCAGTGACGCTCAGTTCGAAATAGTTAAAAAGCCAAACAAGTACAAAGCTGAAGAGAATTGAGGACCCAAACTTCTAAATTCGGAAAACTAGTATGTAATTTTACTGAAAGTGTTTACCTTTTAATTCTACTGAACATACATAAAGATAATTAAACATAAGAAGTCTATAAATATAATAACATAGATACCAAGCTTCAAGTTCTTCATCAAATGGAAAAGCAAAAGCTCAAACACATCAAACCAACTTGTGATAGTTAAGCTAAATTATCTTACGGTACGTTTGTTCTTGAAAAAGTACTTCGTCATCGTCATATTACACACTTTGATTTTTGCCGAAATTAACAAATTGCAACATATTTTCAGAACGTCGTCTGTAAAAAATATTAATTTAATTTATATTTGAAATTGTATTTTTCGTTTAGTTTAAATTTCATTGTGTCTTACCTTCACAAGATTCTCCAGAATATCCCGTGTGACATCTGCAGGAGAATGTACTGCTTCCAACAGAACAGGTGCCATTGTGTAAACATGGGTTGTTTGAACATGGAGTAACTGAAAACAAAAGCAATTGTTTTCACCAACAATTAAAATATCGACACATACATTTGTATCATTGTGTAAACTATGCAAAAGTTAATGGTTCATGACTGAGGGACATTCTCAATAATCTCAATGCAAATGAGATGTGCAAATGGTAAAATAGCTGCCTACTAAATGAAATTACAGTAAACTTCTTACCAAACAAGGCAACTGACAGACTCCTTTTTATGTGCCGATATCGGAAATAGTGCGCTTTATTTTGCTCCCGTTAACGTCACCGAAGCTTAAGCTTGAAAATAACCAGATCGTTGATTTATATTGATTAAAATGTGGTTAAGCTGTGACGGAGCGTAAAGAGAGCGCGGATGACGAACAAGAAGGTGAAAAACGCAACAATCGTCAAACAATCTAGGTGAGGCAGTGGCTAACACGGGGACAAATGTATGGGCACGAGAGACTTGAAAGAGCTCACCAAAGAGGACCCAAATGGTTATTAAAACTTCATCAGAGTGGAGTAGGACACTGATATGTTATGGGAGTTTTTATTTCTCTTTTCTTGAAAATGACTCCACCAAATGAGATTTGTCACTGAATTAGTACTTGTGTTAGATAGAAATACATGTATATATTCAAATTTTACGATCCTCAAATCCTTGATTTCTTACAAATTGTGTCATGTATGTGCATATATAAACATTGAATTTTATTTTTTACAAATTATGACTTGAATGGAGAGTTATCTAATTAGCACTAATACCATATCTTCTTATATCTATATGTATTTATTCAGTATTTTCCATAGGTATCCAGTAGTGAATGGTTAAAGATAATTTCTTTTTATGTGTATCCATGACAATAACGGGCATGTATTTCCTAAAACATATTGCAACAAGTGGGGTAGGGATGTCACATATTTCCCTAAAATTTGGCTAAAAGTAGAATGCCAATCTCTTTAAGTAATATTGTGCCTGACTCTGAAACTGTTTACATATATCTATCCAGTCACGTGCCATTCGTCTCATTTTGTTGGTAAAATTGCGTCAAAATTTTGTCTGAAAAAAGTGTTTTTAAACATTTGGCAGTACGGTGACGTATATATATAGTTGCTAATTTCTATGTCAGTTTAGTGTCTTGATGAGAGTTGGCCACCTCTTCTCATTTTTATACTACAAAAAAAAAAATAATTTCTGACCAAAGAAAAATACGGACAGTCAAACAGAAATTGCTAATAGTGGTAAAATATAAATCCACGTTTTAGACTAATAGAGTCAGGATCTACTTCCCTTCCGGAAGACATGAGATCATCCCTTTTATTTGTTCGGTTTCGTGTTGCTTAGTTTTCAGTTTTCAATGTTGTGTTATGTGGACTGCTGTTTGTCGACTCGTCGGTTTTCGTTTTTCGCCATGGCTGTGTCGATTTGTATTCGACCTTTGAATTGATTGTTCCTTTGGTATCTTTGGCCTCTCTTTTTTAACATTGTAAACCTCCTTGTAAAGTAGAGACAAGTACTGTACATGGCAAAAGTTTTGAGGAGTTGATCTTTTTCTACAGTTAAGAATTAACAGTGACATGTGTGTGGTCAAGTAGGTGTCCCTAATGCGGTTTTTTTTAATAGAATTTGGCATTATTTCCATGTTTCGAACGTCATTTTCGTCCTTTAAGAATGCTTACCCCAGAAGTTATTACCAACACGTAGTAGTTCTATCCAATAGCTATACGTTTGGGTTCTATTTATAATCCCTAGCAATAAAGAACTACAGGGACAATGGGTCGGATAGAGGGTAACCCTAATGCGTATTTTATAGAATTTGGCTTTATTTCCATGTTTCGGACGTAATTTTTGGCCTTTAAGAATGCTTACCCCTGAAATTCTTTACCCTAACGTTTTTGTACTACTCAATAGCTATACGTTGGGGTTCCGTTTAGAATCCATAGCCACAAAGAACTACAGAGACAATGGGTCGGATAGTGGGTGTCCCCAATACGTATTGTATAGAATTTGGCTTTATTTCCATGTTTCGGAAGACATTTTTACCCTATAAGAATGCTTACCCCAGAAATGCTTTACCCTTCCGCTGAAGTACGTACTATCCAATAACTATCTTTTAAAGCAGTCTTTATAATCCCTAGCCATAAAGAATTGCCGACGCAAATACGAATCACTCCCTGGACTTTTAATTATACTTTGTTTGAATCGTTGTCATGATTTCGTTTTATTGTAAATGCTTATTACGAAATCGTAAATATGAGTAAGAAATCTTAGTTAAAATTAGATTTTTGTTAATGGGATATGAAAATCTTTGGTATTCAACATAAATCTAAATTTAGAACAAAAAAATCAAAAAGAAAAATGAAAATTATCTCGGTCTTCGTGGATTCAAGCCACTTTGCTTCTATTGCCAAAAGATGGAAATAACACAGACTCTGATTGGATCATACTTATTTGAATAGTTTTAATAAAATTAAGAAATAACGCGTTAGTTTGAGAAAGTAACGTTATAGATTTGGAAACTAACGCGTTATTACTGCAAGAAATAATATCGCGTTTATTATGAAAACTTCCGCGTTAGTTTGATAATTTTTCAAATTAATAGCAAAAATTAAATATCGCGATAGTTTTGTATAATAAGGCGTTAGTTTTGGAAACTAACGCGATAAAAAGGAGAAATAACGCGTTAGTTAAGTAAATTAACGCGTTATTTTTAATAACGCGATAGAAAATCACGCAATTGACACGAACGGGCACTCATAGAAAACTTCAGTCGTGCGTTTCATCTACAAAAAAATCATCGGTGACATATATAAGGGGACGACCATTTGATATTCTGGGGGGGGGGGGGGGGGGGGGGGGGGCAGGAACATTTGTTTTTGATCGGTTATTTATTTTTGCAAACTAAGAGGACAGATTATTCATTTTCTGCACTGTTGAAGCAAGATTTTTTATTTTCATTAAAGCAAGAGACTGATTATTCATTTTCACAACTATATTTTTGATATTCGAAAACATACAATTTTTTAAATGATTTGTTTATTATAAATAATACATATAGTATAGTCAAGTCATTATATACCATTTAATTAGATTAACCAACCCGCTCTGCAGAAATGAATTTTTTAAATTCCCAACTGCATATACATGTATTGCATACATACATAGTATTAACGGTTATTTATAACTAGGCACTTTTAAATGTATTGGCAAACATGCTACGTCGAGCGAAGCGAGTCAAAATTTTTTTTTGAAGGGATTTGGAGCCACTGAAGGCCCAAGAAGCTATAGAACAAATGCAAAATCATGCTTTCTGGGTGTTCCGAAGACCCTTTCATAATCTGAAAATGAAGTTTTGTTTTAATAATTTTTTGACAACATTTTGGTCTCAAAGCAAAATGTATAAATTCAGTGTAAGACTGAAGTTTCTAGGGACAATATCAAAAGACCAATGTGCATGATAAAGCAAAAATGGAATTCACATAGTTAAGCCTCTGGCTGCTGTTTTTTTTTAAAACTCATGATCAAGTTCATAACAACATTACTAGATTACAAAAGGAATTCACACTAACAGAATACAGAAGGGCAATCAATGAACAAAAGACAAATAAGTAAGAAACATTGATCCCGAAAAATCAGGGCTATAAGTCTGAGGGAAAACAGAACTTTCTTCTTGCAAGGCCGTGAACACAATTTGATATGGAGACAAGCGTTTGGTTATGAAATGTCCTACATGTAGTTACGGCCCTGTTAAAATAAAAGTGAGGTAAGGTTTCCTGAGACAATATACCGCAAGTTAAATGAAACCAATTTTCAGACATTTCAAGTATAATTAAATAATATTTATAGTTTTGTTATTAAAAAATTTGGGGAGTGTTTCCCAATTTTTTTTGGAAAAAAAGATGAATTTATGAAGAATCTGGTGCCATCTCATACTTTCGATTATACCTTCTGAGTTATTTATTTTCTATACATTGCAAGTCAGGTTATTTATTTTCAAACTACCACAGCACAAAGCATCTATTTTTGTGATTATCAAGGCTGAGTTATTTATTTTCAAAATCCTCCTGCCCCTCCCCCCCCCCCCGAATATCAAATGGTCGTCCCCTTATTTCCAACATGCTCAATATTGATCTCTCTGTTTAATGTTCTGATATGACAGTAAGTTCTATGAAATATTTTTTTAAAGCTGAGTTGAATACTAGTACATGAATCTCCGATCGGTGTATAAAGCAGTTTGTTATTTCATACTGGTAAGAGGCATTTATGAACAATTAAGTATCACGAAAATAAAATGGAAGCATAAAAAACGTTGAAGACATACCTTCACATGATGATCCAGAGAATCCACTTCTACAGGTACACTGACATGATGTTCCTGATACTGTTTTGGTTCCTCCATTTTCACAGGGAAAACCTTCACACGGATCAACTAAAACAGTTATTAAGATATATATCAAGGTGCTTAACCTCATGTGAAATAATTGTAACTTTGAATTTAAGGGCCAGACCGAAAGTACAGTTTGAAATAATAGATGGCTGGTATACGAAAGGTTTAATGTGTTCCCATGTTCTGGTGAGATTTTATACAATCGTTATAAACTGGATTTATTTTAAGTCCTGGAATAGATACACGATCAGTTCTGTTGAAAATAATCTCATTAAGTCTCGATGCTATAACAGTTAACATTGAATTGACAACGTCAAATTAAAAACAGCAAGAGTATAACACTAGCTTTGGTATTGTCATCATGTGAACTAGTATATCGAAACCCGAACTAAGCGTTTTTGTCTTATACAAAATTGAAGATATGTAATAATATCTAAATAGTAATTTCCTTAACAAACCACTATTGCAATATATACAAATGCCGTTTGATAACTTAATGATGTCACCGAATTTAACAAAGTTCTATATAAAGCCGACTAGAAAGTATATGTTTTTCGCATGATTGAAGGCCGTACAATTGCCAATTATGCTGTGATCAAAACTTTGTTGACAAAGAAAGTGAATGTTTTTAGATAATATGATTAATATCAAATACAATTTTGGAAAATATTGTCTCCTGTGGTAATTCTATTTAATAATGGTTGGTAATGTTTACCTTCACATAATTGTCCAAAGTATCCCTCTGGACAAACACATATATAGCTGCCATTTATATTCAAGCATGATCCGGAATTTACACACGGACTACTGCTGCATGGTGTCACTGGAAAAAATGTATAATATAGTAAATAAACTCATCATAGATACCAGGACTAATTTTTTTATATATACGCAAGACGCGCGTTTCGTCTACAAACAACTCATTAGTGACGCTTGAATCCAATGAAGTTAAAAAGGCCAAATAAAGTACGAAGTTGAAGAGCATTGAGGACCAACATTCTTAAAAGTTTTGCCAAATATAATTTTCACGTTCAAATATGCATTTTATTTTAAAAATAACAGTTGACAGCATAGTAAATAAACATAACTTATACTGCCGTATTCGTAGGTTTGGTTAGCATAAGGAATATACATTATTATTAATACTGTCTTCATATCGTCAACAGATCGTGCTTAGTAAAAATGTCATTTATTCTTTGCATTTTTCAAATTGCTTTAAACAACTATTTAAAATTATCATATATCTATTTAAGTTACATACTTACCTGAAAAACGTATTATGCCCCTTTGTGCACCCTAGTATTTGTTTCTATCATTAATGTTTCATATCATTCTACTGTTCTGAGAAAGAAAAGTAAAACGTAAAACTGTGTGAAATAGCAATAAATAATTATGATCTTACCTTCGCATAGTTTACCCGAATATCCCTCTGAACAACTGCATCTGAAGCTGTCTCCTGATATAGAACAACTACCATCATTTGAACAAGGCTGGTTACTACAAGGTGTAACTGCAGATAAAATTAAAAATTAAACAAAACTCCCCTGTAACCTAAATGATTCACTGAGTTTCGGTCTATTTCATACATTTTTGAAGCAAAATCGGATATATCAAACATTGTACTTCATATCACAGAAACAGGCAATATATGCCCTCAATTTTAGAACTAGTTCATATATTTTTTTAATCAGTCAATATGTGTTCTATATAAAAATAAGAGGTAAAAACATAGACTTTCACGTACTTTGAGAATCGCATGAATTCCGAAAAGGAGTTTTTTTATTGCGTTTTTTGTTGTTAAAAATTTGTGAAAAAGATAAACAACTTTCCTATGTTAACCATGTCATCAACATTTGTTTTTCATGTTTTCAATACATTTACATTAATTTTCCTCAGTTGTAATTAGTTGCATAGCTCAAGTAGTAAAATGGGCATTCAACTAAAAAACAAAAATACAATTTTAATGTTTTATTAGCTTAGATAATGCCCAATTCATATAAGATCAACTGGTTAATTTACTTATGTTAAAATAAGACTTATTAATTGATATATCACTGTGTATCTACATCGAAAATTCATAAATAAAAGTTTGATATGTTCTACTGATTTAAGTCCTAATTGAAAAACTACATGTAACGAAAATGAAACGGTTTGAACAACAGAACCGTCCACATAAAACAGCTATACCTTCACATGATGATCCAGAGAAACCCCTTCCACATGAACACTGACAGGTTGTTCCTAATATAGTTTTTGTTCCTCCATTATCACAAGTAAAACCGTCACATGGATCAACTGTAAAATTATTTCAGATATTAAAGAGTGCATACTTGTATTTGAAATATTCAAATCATTATATGAACTGTTTTAATGTTTGAATTCTAAAAAGAAACCTAACACACAAGTTTCCACTGAAGAATATATAGTCGAGGAGATGTTTTACCTTGTTTTCCTATAATATAGTCTTTCCACACGGTGTACATGTTTTTGTTAAATATACGATCAGGTCAATGAAAAACCTTGAAATTGTAAATTTGATGCTTTTGTGTTTTGCACTCATTAATAAAAAAGCAAAGATTTGAAGGCTTCGATTCGACAGAATATTTCAGATACGACAGGTGTTCAGTTGTATTGTTATCATGTTTATTGGCACATTAAAGGCCATCGTCACGTATCTGTCTAATACAAGACTAAACAATAGGTCATTTTGTTTCATATTCAATTAACTCCTCGCATAACAAACACTTCCAGTTTTAAATTAACTCTGTCCAAAACTTTATTTTCATACAAATTGCAATTATCTCTTTAAAATGTTTCATCAATACCATTAAAATTAAAACAAGCCTTTTTCAATATATTTTTATTTTATTATTCACTTTTGTACAAACAGTGATAGTAATGATGAGTTATTTCTACCTTCACATATTTTGCCAGAGTATCCCAACGAACAAACACAACCATAGCTGCCATTAACATTCATGCATGATCCAGAATTTACACAAGGATTGCTGCTGCATGGTGTCACTGGAAAACAATTTAAAAACAACAACATTAAAATGTCTCATTTTGATAAACATCTACTTTATCAATCAAAAATAGAAAAAATCGGTAGGCTTTCAAAGTTGTTTTTTCATTGTTATATATTATTGATGGGTTTCCAAGCGAGAGAGTGTTTATAAGCTACAAACTTATCAAGGGCGATACGATTAGATGTGACAGAAAACATACTCGAATTTTAATGACAACGTATAATTGATTTATCACCATTTTTCCTATGACGTTGTTCGTGTTAACACGGACAACATAACGTACACCTTTATTTTTAGCGAGATATTTCTATCTAAAGCGAAAAGCATAACATAGAATATTCTCACACTAAAGGATAAAAGCAAAATTACAAAAACGGCGATATTGTTGAAAATTATATCTCCATTTCATTACATTTCATCTTAAAAAAAAGCTTGGTATTGTCAAAAATGAAATCTTGTTTCAGTTAAGAATTTTCATCAGCATATATACTTTGTTAAACGTACCTTCACATGAGTTGCCCGAAAATCCCTTCGAGCAATTGCAGCTATAGCTGTTTCCCGATATAGAGCAACTACCATCATTAAAACAAGGCTGACTTGTGCAAGGTGTTACTGCAAATAATTTAAATAGCAAATTTCAGCCTCCTCTGTTGGTTAGATAATTTCTTTATAGGAAAATATTCGAAATGAAATATTACTCATATGATAACATGTATTAGGGAAATCGGAAAATTGGTGTATACCGTTCTGATAACCACATTAAAAAAAGTAAAATTAATGCGGTGGTTTAATATGGGCAAAACAGCTATGCTCTTCAACTTAATACTTTATTTTGCATATCATATTTTTTTTCATAGCGTCACTGATACGTCTTTTGTGGACGAAACGCGCACCTTGTTTCAAATGTAATTACCTCAGTATCGTTAATGGGTATCTGGCTTTAATTTTTTTTTATCGTTTTTCAACATGTTCAATTCTGATAAACTGATTAATATCTTACCTCCTATTCATTTTTGGGATTATAAGTGTTTGAAAGCGTACACCTGGATACCTTTGTATTTAACTTCGGAAAGTTGACGCGTTTTAAATTAAACACGGTTAATAGTAGTGTAACGGGTTTATATAAAACACAGCACGTCGTTGAAAAAAACACTGAAACGTTTCGTGTGGTGAATAGCACTTTGAAACTATTAACATCACCTTATCTTAAAAGGACATATTCAATTGTTTTTCTATGATTCCACATATGCTTTTAATTTCCATCAACTGAAGTTGCTTGTATCGCCACATGTGGAGCAGGATCTGCTTACCCTTCTGGAGCACCTGAGATAACCCCTAGTTTGTGGTGGGATTCGTGTTGCTTATTCTTTAGTTTTCTATGTTGTATCATGTGTACTATTGTTTGTCTGTTTGTCTTTTTCATTTTTACCCATCTTTTAAGGAAAGATGAGTTTATTTGTATACTGCATTATGTTAAGATACACTAAATATTCATTTCTATAACTTCTAAACGTACTATTATGGTTAATATGATAAGTTTAAAATCATTGCTTGTTATCCCGATGAGTTTAAAATTTATTTATCGGTCATCGTTATGGATAGTGGTTGATAAGTTATACTGGTTGAGACATTTTTCATATAAAACGGAATAAAAATTGATGCAACAAAGACCACAGACAAAACAACAGACCTTCACATGATGATCCAGAGAAGCCACTTCTACATTTACACTGACAAGCTGTTCCCGAAACAAATTTTGTTCCTCCATTATCACAAGAAAAACCAGCACATGGATCAACTGTAAAATGATTAAAGATATATATCAACGTGTTTAACCCCAAATAGGAATAACATTCTTACCACTCATTTCTGTTTTTGTTTTATAGTAAAGAGTTTAAAATTCAAATAAATAAAATTTCGTATTAACTGAGATCCAAACTGTATTTATTGCTATCATTCGATCATCTTGTATAATATAACTTATATCAAAATGAATTTTGATATATTTTGTTTTCTATTTACTAGTATAAAAAAACATAATAATACTGAAATTCGAGGAAAATTCCCTATTCAAACGGCGAAACCAAAAGGTCAAACACATCAAACAAAAAGATAACAACTGTCATATTCCTGACTTGAAACAGGCATTTTCTTATGTAAACAATGGTGGATTGAACCTGGTTTATAGCTAGCTAAACCTCTCACTAGTATGACAGTCGCATTAAACTGAATATAATGAAAATATTATGATCAGTAATTTGTACCTTGACACAAATTGCCAGAGTATCCTTTAGGACAAACACATATATAGCTGCCATTTATATTTAAGCATGATCCGGAATTCACACACGGACTACTGCTGCATGGTGTCACTGAAGCAAGAGAGAAAAAGAACCACAATATAATTGTATCGCATAGTTTATTACACGTTCATATATATCCATCTTATTTATAATAACAACTTTACCGCAAAAAAAACCACCTTAATTCATGATCTATTCAAAGAGATAGGAATCCAAACAAACATAATATTTATTATGTTTAGATCGATATTGGTACAGTCATTCTATTGAAAATACAACCCGCTCATGAAAAAGACCATATATTCTTATTTTTGTGCACTTTCCAAACTACTTGAAAACAGATATCCAAAATTCCCTATATACTTTGTTTACGGTTCATACTTACCGGAATTACCTATAATGCACTTGTAGTGGGCGAAGTAATATTTTCTTTTTAACAATAATAAATAAACACATCATAGATGAACTATCTTTCCCTTTTCCTTCATCAACAATTAAAATTAATATCAAGAACAAAAATTGCTTCTAAAAAATAAAAAAAATTAAACAGTGTTTTCAAGTAGTGCCATGTAAACAGAAGATGTTGATTGCCAATGATACAACGCTCCATGAGTGAACACATGACAAAGCAATTAACAACTATATGTCACCGTAAGGGATTCAACAATGGGCTAAGCCCATACCGCATAGTCAGCCATGTGTTCTTCAAATATGTTATTACTCACCTTCACATAATTTGCCCGAATACCCCTTTGAACAATTACAACTGAAACTGTGTCCTGAGATAGAGCAACTACCATAATTCAAACAAGGCTGGTTACTACATGGCGTTACTGCAGAAAACAATCAAATTAAAGCATGTAGTAAAAGTTGCTAATCAAGTAAGAGGTACATATACACTGAGAGAATTGCATGAAATCCAACAGTAGTTTTTATCATGTTTAATGTTTGAAACTTTAGAAAAAAGATAAGCAATCATCTTTCGTAAAGCATGCTTTCTACATATTAAAATGTAATGTACACTAATTCAATTTTTTTTCTCTTATAGGGATTTCTTTTAGTTCAATTGCTTGAACCAGTAAAATGAGTATCGTACTAGATGCAACTTGAATTAACATAAACGCCCACATTAAAAAGCCACAAATACCTTCACATGATGATCCAGAGAAGCCACGTCTACAAGAACACTGACAAGTCCTTCCTGATATAGTTTTGTTCCTCCATTATCACAAGGAACACCATCACAAGGATCAACTGAGAAATTGATTGAGATATATATCAGGCTGTTTAACCCCAAATGCAATAACATTCTTACCACTCATTTCTGTTTTTTATTGTAAAGAGTTTAAATTCAAATAAATAAGATTTCATATTAACTGAGATCAAAACTGTTTTTATTGCTATCTTTCGATTATCTACTATAATATAACTTATATCAAAATGAATTTTGATATATTTTGTTTTCTATGCTTTTTCTATATGTAAATAAATCACAACAGTATTGAACTCCGAGGAAAAATCCCTATTCAAATGGTAAAACCAAAACCTCAAACACATCATACGAATGGATAACAACTGTCATTTTCCTGACTTGGTACAGGCATTTTCTTATGTAAACAATGGTGAATTGCACCTGGTTTTATAGCTAGCTAAACCTCTCACTAGTATAGCAGTCGCATCAAACTGAATATAATGAAAATAATATGATCAGTAATTTGTACCTTGACACAAATTGCCAGAGTATCCTTTAGGACAAACACATAGATAGCTGCCATTTATATTTAAGCATGATCCGGAATTCACACACGGACTACTGCTGCATGGTGTCACTGAAGCAAGAGAGAAAAAGAAAACCACAATATAATTGTATCGCGTAGTTTATTTTACGTTGATATATATCCATCTTATTTATAATCACAATTTTACCGCAAAAAAAAAAACAAAAACAACATAAAGTATGATCTATTCAAAGATTTAGAAATCCAAAATAATATCTTATATATTATGTTTAGATCGATATTGTTACAGTAGTCCTGTTGACAATAAAACCCGCTCATGAATTAGACCATACATTCTTTAAAATATGTTTGAACTTTTCAAACAACTTGAAAACAGCTATTCAAAAGTCCTGATGTACTTCGTTTGCGGTTCATACTTACCTGAATAACGTATAACGCACCTGTAGTGGGCGATTTGATATTTTATTTTTAACAAGAAGAAATAAACCAATCCCTTTTCCTTCACCAGGAAATAAAATTGCTATCAAGTACATAAATTGCTTCTAAAAATTAAACAGTATTTTCAAATAGTATCATATCAAAAAGAAGACGTTGATTTCCAATGAGACAACTCTCTACAAGTGAACACATGACACAGCAATTAACAACTGTAGGTGACCGTAAGGCATTCAACAATGAGAATAGCCCATACCACGTAGTCAGTCATGTGTTCTTGAAATATGTTATAACTCACCTTCACATGATTTGCCAGAATATCCCTTTGAACAATTACATCTGAAACTGTGTCCTGAGACAGAGCAACTACCATCATTTAAACAAGGCTGGTTACTACATGGCGTTACTGCAGAAAACAATCAAGATAAATCATGTATAAAGTTGCCAATCAATTAAGAGGAACATACAAACTAAGACAAATGTATGAACTCCAACAGTACCTTGTATCATGTTTAATTTGTGACACTTTAGGAAAAAGATCAGCAATCATCTTGTGTAAACCATGCTTTTTACATTTTAAATTTTAGATTTCACTTATTCAAATTTGTTTTCTCTTATAGGGATGTTTCTTAGTTGCATTGATTGCACTAGTACAATGGATATTTGACTAGATGCAGTTGTATCATAAAAACATAACGCCATATTCAAATTATATCAATTTACATGTCGATTTACTTGTTAATTTGCTAGTATAAAAGTAAGGCTGTGAATCGATTATTTGTCACTGTTATTGTACTTTATCAATGTTTATATACATCATCAATTTATAAATTGTAGTTTGGTCTATAATATGGATTGATAGGGTTTGTAGATAATTGTTTTAACGAAAATGAAATGAAAGCAACTTTGAGTAACAAAAACGCACACATAAAATAATCAGAAATACCTTCGCATGATGATCCAGAGAAGCCACTTCTACATGTACACTGACAGGCTGTTCCCGAAACAGATTTTGTTCCTCCATTATCGCATGGAAAACCAGCACATGGATCAACTGTAAAATTAAGTTTCTTATGATCGATTACACTCAAACAAAACAAATTTTGCATACCGTACATGTTCATATATTAGTTTTCAGTAATATATATTCTTTCGTGTGCTCTTTTTGTGTCAATCAAGTGCTCTAATATTTTAATATTAGTGTTTTAATTTTATCTTGACCATAACAAGATTTCAATGAGGCAGGTTTTACATGTACGCCGCACACGATCAATTTGACGTTCTGATAACAGGAACTCTCTTATTCGAGTTAAAATATCTACTTTTTTGACTTCTTTAAAGCAGCAAAAGGCTAAATACGCAAATACAAAATTTCAATCCTGGTATCTATGATGAGTTTATAGAATTATTATTTGAAAACCAGGGCTAACAATTCAAAACCAAATATCGTTAAGATAAGTTCTTTGTAGATGCCTTGTTGTTGCCGGTGTGCGCAAATTCGTATAATAAATCTTAGATCAGACCAGATAAAGCTAAAATAGCAAATATCAAAAGCTTAAACATATCAAATCAATGGAAAACAACTGAAAGTGTTAGAAATTTTAAATGTCTGTTTCTGTAATTTAAATTTTGAACTTTCAGGATTAAGAGCTTGTAGGCTAGAAGTCGATTATATTACCTTCACATGTTTTTCCTGTATATCCCATTGAACAAACACATGCGTAGCTGCTATTATCAATATAACATGAACCTGAATTTAAACAAGGGTTACTGCTGCATGGTGTCACTGGAACGAAGTTATATCATAAAATATTACATGATACAGGTACAATGTTCACATTTTATATAAATTATGATGTTATTACCAGAACAACCGATGCAGTTCATTTTGAAAAATATAAAGCACATAGAGTTGGCACGAAGATCGTTTAACCTCAGTAGTGAAATATCTGTTCTCGGTAAAAGATTGGTCGAAATATAGTTATGACGTTACATTTTTGTTAATTTCTTCTGAATTTTCTAGTGTGAGGTCCTGAGAAAAGGCGACCATGCATGAAGACGTTACATAACAAGAACACAACTTTTTGCAAGTCTTTGAAAAGGAAGGATAAAAATCATTAGAGAATCAGATTCAACAACTATAACTCGTGTATTACGATAGTTCTCCACTCTCAATAGTTAAATTGAAATAATGGGGAAAAACAACTCGGCAAGCCTCCCGCTTTAAATTTTTAAAATTAAATGTCTCGAGGCAGGGAAATATCGTAACATACATGTTGTAAAGATGGAATCTATATATAGACCAATTCAAAATTTTTTTCTCACCTTTGACATTTTTTCCTAAAAAAAAAACTTTCGACTAAAAACACTCGTAGGTCATGGTGTCTGAACAACACAATAACTATCTATACAAAACAATTGATGCAATGCTTATATGATAGCAACAAACGAGAACTACCATGTTACAGGCTCCTCACTTAGGACACGCCCACATAGACTGTGGCTGTAACATCTGTTCTCCCTCTTGCGACAGTTAAGTATCAGCACGGAATGATAACAAACTTAAACAAAACAAACTATGTCTTCAATTAAAATGAAATTCAATACTTACCCACACATGATTTGCCAGAATATCCCGCTTGACAGTCACAAGTATAGCTTTTTCCAGATATAGAACAGTTACCACCATGCAAACAAGGCTGATTGCTGCAAGGTGTTACTGCAAATAGGAAAAATATCGGCTGTCGTTTGCTCTGTGATCGGGTTGTTGTCTCTTTGACACATTCTTTATATGCATTCTCAATTTTATTGTTTGATTCCCTTGTTGCTTACATATTACAGCCGATTTCAATGAGTGTGTTGGCAAAGATAGTATCTTTGTCTATCTTGCTAGCTAGCTGAACTGTGAAGTAATTGTTAGGTTAGAAAAACTATCCTCCATAAAGAGTAGACTAGTCCGACAAATAACCAATCTATCAGTCTGTAGGACTAGGCTACTTCGAAAGGAGGGTAGTATACCTTACCTAGCAATGATTTCACGGTTTAGCTAGCAAGTAAGGTAACCAAAGTTATTACCTTTAGCTATATACTCATTGAAATCGGCTGAAATGCAAAATTAAATATTCAAGCCATCTTGATACAATTCAGTATTATTAGCAATCAAACATTTTTACATCATTATTCTTTGATATTAAATGTATCATTTAGTTAACGATCTTCTATTGAACAGGTTACAAACAAAAAATTATATATATATATATTTTCTGATAACACTTATGCTCATACAAAGGTATATAGCGAAAAATCACTCAATTAAACAGTCGTGAACTCTCACTATATGTTAAAAAATTACAGCAAAACAACTAAATTGATATACAATGTGTGGCATTTAAGATATTTTACCCTTTTCTAACGATTTATTCATCAAATTAAATTTCCTTTCAGTAACAAATCTTTATTTAGCTTTTTCAGATCTTAAAGGGAATTTGATAACAGACATGTTGTTTATTTCCCTTAGCTTATATAGAATTAAAATATAGACAAGTTTATATAACCTATCAACCTCTTTTGAATGTATAAATGACACTATAAAACAAATGACTAGTTTACGTGTCAAGCTGCATTTGCCTTTACTACATACATCCTCCAACGCATGGAAGTAATGCTATTTTTTCCCTGCGATTTAGAACTTCTTTACAGAATTATATACAACAACAATTGAATAACAATAGGTCATGAACCCATGCAAAATAATAATTACCTTGACATGTTGATCCATAGAAGCCACCTCTACACGTGCACTGACAGGTTTTTCCCGATACAGACTTTGTTCCTCCATTTTTACAAGAAAAACCTTCACATGGGTCATCTGTGAAATTGATTTTAATTCAAAATACAAAAGATGATCATGATAATGATGATGGTTAGGTATGGTGTGTCACCGTGATGTCTAAAATGATTGACGAGATTTGAACGTTAGAAAGCTAATGTTGCCATTAATGAACGTGCCAGTTTACAAGAAAAGAATCTACTGAAAGATATGTCATACTACTCGAATACATTATTGTTATTTCGAGGCAATATATCTATACAATATCTGCTTAGCGGAAAGGAGACAATACACATGGTTTGACCAGGTTGATATAGATTAAAAACACGAAAAAAGTTTGTGTAGGCTATAACATAACGTTAATGGTACCAATTAGTCTGCAACATATGCCTTAATCATGTTAATCGACAATAAATATCTCTTTCTTGATGCTCGACTTTAACGTTTTTTAAAATCCTAGCTTATCACAAGAAACAAGAGACGATGAATCATAAAAGATTAAAACTATTTAAACCGGACAATGAACCAGTACTTTACATGAGTAGATATATTCATGCATTTAAACAATTTTGTAACATTAAATTTCAAAATATCATAACATCCTTATTTTTATGCTTATAAATTTTTTCCACTTTGACGTATAGATGATTTACAGAATTATATCACTTATACGATTTTAATTCTAAAAGATAAGATATGCAGAAGATACCAAAGGAGTATTCAAACTAATACGTCGAAGACAAACTGACAATGCCTTGACCAAAAATAAATCAACAAAAAACATACAATCTACCTAAAAAAATATTGAAAACTAAAGACTGAGCTACACAACTCAACCAAAAAGAGGGGTGATCTCTCGTACAACGGAAGGGTTCTGCAGATCCTTTTAAAATTGAGACATCTAGTGTGGTCATTTATAAATATATATTGATAAGTTATATACGAGCCATCATGCAATAGCCGACTGATAATTAGATCTTACTGTCAATAAGGCATCCCAAAATTAAGGAGCCATTAGTCATGTGAATTTTCTTACCCTGAAACTTGATCGAATTTGAAAATTTAAACGTTTTTTAATTTTGTGTTAGTTGTACTGAACGCTTAAGAAATACTATTCTGTACATGATACCTTCACATAGCTTGCCAGAATATCCTTTGGGACAAACACAAATGTAGCTTCCATCAGCAGTTAAACATGTTCCAGAATTTACACAAGGAGTACTGCTGCATGGTGTAACTGAAACATAAAAAGTTTAAAGATAACGACTTTATGAAGCGGTTAATTCGCATGGTGATACATGATAGCAGTATACATTGACTCTGTTAGACAATATAATACGGTATGCATGGGTTATGCTAGAGTTCATATGAGATTCAATCATGTTTTGTTTGTTGTCCTGACTTTTCATCTCAATCCATTTATCAGATTAGAAAATAGTAAATACAATGCAATATACTTTAGTTTTTACATTTCATTAATTTTTCTATTTTTCTTTTCAGTGTATGTATGGTTAATCTGTTCTTGTGTGAACATGCATTAAATAGTTGTCACTGGATATTCAGCAATAAACATTCAATCAATTAGGCATTTTGTACACTGATATTGAATATATCCTATAGATATTGGAAGATGTGGTATGAGTACCAATGAGACAACTCTCCATCCAAGTCACAATTTATAAAAGAAGACCATTATAGGTTAAGGTACGGTCTACAAAATGGAGCATTGGCTCACACCGAACAACAAGCTATACAGGGCCCCAAAATAACTAGGGTAAACCATTCAAACGGTAAAACCAACATTCTAATCTATATAAAAAGAAAAACTGTTAGTTGCTCGATATGACCATTATAACGTGTTTTTTACAATCAATATTATTTTGAAAAAAATCAATAAAAAATGCAGTCATGTCTTCTGACAGTTAACTTTTTTAAGGGCATTTATCCATGTTATAAAATATTCACAAAATTTGCAAGATTATCCACAAATTGTATGCCATAATCACTGTCTTGCTTTATCTTTTAAATTGTTGTTTCCAATTGCAGATACCTTCACATAGTTTGCCTGAGTATCCATCTGAACAATTACAATTGAAGCTGTTTTGTGAAGTTGAACAACTGCCACCATGAAGACAAGGTTGACTGGTACAAGGTGTTACTAAAAACAAATAACACAAAACAAGTCAGACAATTTTGCAAATCTGTAAGGGTTTTTTTTCAATATAAATGTTTTCATTTTTTGAATTTTCTTATATTTTCTTGTCCGTCTGGACGATAGTCACATTTTTCTATGTAAATCAGAAAATTGTTTACAAAAACCAATGTCCCAACGCCTATATGCAAAGTTTACCCTACATGTAACTGACTATCATTAATAGGTCCAGTTTGTCCATAAAAAACTTCGACTAATGTTGTTTTGTTACAGCAATGGCTTTTGCATTTTTAATCAAATGCATTCCTGTTGAAGGTTAATAAAAAAAAAAAAAAAAAAAAAACGCTTTGGACATTTTGAAAACCAAGCTACAAAAAGTTTTATCAAGTTATAATTTATCTGTCACTTTTCGATACGAATTTGGCTATTTTGTATCAAATTAATTATGGTTGTCAGTAAGAAATTACTACGAATGCAAATCTGTGCAGGTGTTTTTAGTGATGTTCCTGAAAAATTATGCACACATTTGGAATTTTCCTCATATATTTGAAATACAAAAGTGCCATGAACATGATGAAATACCAAGTTACTTCCATCATTTATTATGCAAAGTCCTTCTCATTGGTTTAAAATTTAGATATTAATATAAAACCAATCTTTTTTCTGAACATGTTGTCTAGTATATTTGTGGCTTAATTATTCTCTAGATATAAATTCAATAGATGCATCAATGTAATCCACAGTTTTTGGTGGGTTTCGTGTGGCTCAGTCTTTGGTTTTCTTTGTTGTTTCTTCTGTTCTATTATTTGTCTGTTTGTCTTTTAAGTTTTAGCCATGGCGTTGTCAGTTTATTTTCGATGTGTGAGTTTGACTGTCCCTCTGATATATTTGTCCCTCTTTTCGGTAAAATATCAAGGAAAACATCTTAATAACAAAAAGGAAAATAAACATTAGCATATAATATTTTTAGCACTTAGTCAAATGCACTTATTCCAAAATGTTTAGTAAGTATTTTTTTTTGGAAAATGCTATTTTTAGAAAAAGAAAAGTAAGAGATATATTAATTGATTATATTCTCTCAGTTTCATATGTATAGAAATAAATTACTATTGAAAAAGAGAAACGAAACATACAAACGGAACATTTATTAGTGTTAGCATGACTAGTATGAAGGGGTGTCCCCCCAAAAAAAAACCCAAAAAATCTTTCCCCAGTCCCAATATAG
Source organism: Mytilus edulis (assembly GCF_963676685.1). Classification (NCBI taxonomy): domain Eukaryota; kingdom Metazoa; phylum Mollusca; class Bivalvia; order Mytilida; family Mytilidae; genus Mytilus; species Mytilus edulis. The sequence goes on from NC_092349.1 coordinate 82,054,265, forward strand.
GTTCAGCCAAAATTCCCGCAATAAAAAAATTGAATTCCGAAAAAAAATCTTTCCTCCTTCATTAGCGAATTAGCATTCTAATGACTACTGTTATCCAATCTTTGAAGGATTTACCTTCGCATAACTTGCCGGAAAACCCTTTTGGACAAATGCAATTGAATACGTTCCCCGTTATAGAACAGTTACCACCATTTAAACAAGGTTTACTGCTGCAAGGTGTTACTACAATTGAAAAAAAAGAGAATCAGATTTTATATATCCGAAAAGATGAACAAATATTGTTTAGAATTAAAAATTATTCAATAATTGTAATAATGACAAATTGTGACTGAATATATGGATTTGATCATTACAATGCATAGAATAGCGATGTTATATCACGTATGTCAATTTCGAAATGCATACGAAATTATTGAATAATCCCAAATATCGTTTCTATAGTGAAGTGTCTAGATTTAATCATTGTAAACTTTGTCACTAACTAATGTTTGATTTTGAAAATCATCAGACTTTCATTATTTTTGTTACTTCAGAAGTCTGCTGTGCATATTAATAGTTATCTTGATTATGTAATATAAAATCAAGGTTACAATAGTTATCAAAGGTACCAGGATTATAATTCAATACGCCAGACGTGCGTTTCGTCTACATAAGACTCATCAGAGACGCTGATATCAAAATAGTTATAAAGCCAAACAATTACAAAGTTGAAGAGCATTGAGGACCCAAAATTCCAAAAGGTTGTGCCAAATACGGTTAAGGTAATCTATTCCTGGAATAAGAAAATCCTTAGTTTTTGCCTTTATAGAAATTAGTCACAGAGCGATAGTAGATATGTCTATACCCGTCTTAGTTCTAGTTTCTGCAATGACCTCATAGCAATGTTGCATATATATGTCTATTTGCCATTTTGATTTTGCTGAACAGCAAGTACAATTAATGTTACAAAATGTCTATATTGTACCTTCACATGTCTTGCCAGAATATCCGTCAGGGCAAGAACATACATAACTTCCATTCGCATTAAAACATGTTCCTTGATGTTCACAGGGATGACTGCTGCAAGGTGTGACTTTAAAAAAATACCATGAAATTACACATTTCATTGTATTATGAAAAAAACTAATACTGCATATTAGAAATATTCAATTGATCATAGCAGTTAAACTTGATTTTTAGCATGAAAAACAATCATATATTGTGGATTCATATACTATTTGTTGGATACAAATTTCGGTACGGTTTTCTTTGTTCGAAAAAGAACAAATGTTTTTATGTTTGTTAGAAAAAAAAACAATTTTGCAAGTCAAATATTGAAGACAATGGAATGGTTACTTAATCGAAAAAAGTTGGTACTAACATACATTCATTCACAGTAGTTTGAAGTTGAAAATTTGAAGATATTATAACACGAATTTTGTTTCCTTGGAATCAGTATTTAATCTAAAATCTGACTAAAAGCAATATAGAGAATGATGCTGGCAATGGAGCATATGTAGATGCTCTGTAGATGATTAATGAACCTACTGTATCGACCTGTATGATCACATATCTCTATCTCTCTCTCTGAGAGTGTATTGGCATCATGTGCACTTATTCTAGTTTGTTGCTTGTTTTTACATAGCCTTACAATAATGTATTATACTTCATAATTGAGATTGAGTATTCAAATACAATTAAATGCTTTTATATCTATTGCATTCAAAATGTTGATTTGAATTTCAAGCTAAACAATTAATTGTATGAAATATTTTTAGTCATGCCAATAATGAATTCGACGGTAAATTATAGTTGATACATAAAGAGAACTGTATATATATAATAACTTGTCAATACCTTCACAGAATTTCCCTGAATACCCTATTGAACAGTTACAACTGTAGCTGCTTCCAAATACAGAGCACCTGCCACTATGTAAACAAGGATGACTGCTGCAAGGTGTTACTGGAAGTAAATATAAAACAAATATACTTGCTTAACTATGTCAGTCAGTTGACATTTTGTGACATGTTTATAGACATACTGTCAGCTTTGAAAAAACTTTGAAACATAATTGACACGTGAAGAGTGCTTTAGGATATTTCAATAACTTTTTAATACCTACACAGATATTCACTAAATATCCCGTATAAGATATTGCCAATCCGAGCCCGAGGTTACTTTATTTAAAAGTACATAAAAAAAATCTATATATTTGTATAAGTCTCAAGTAAATATTTAAGCTGACCAAATGATATTTAGATTGGTTTCACTATTGTTTTATCTTATAAGTTATGTCTTTGTCGATCGGTAAGATTACGTTGTTTATTTTGTTATATTGAATACTATTAAAAGTAAACCGTGTTTAAATGATTTAATACTGCGCAATTCAATAACAATATTAATAATAACCTTCACATGATGATCCAGAGAAGCCCCTCCTACATGTACACTGACAGGTTGTTCGTGATATAGTTTTCGTTCCTCCATTATCACAAGAAACACCGTCACACGGGTCAACTGTCAACAAATATTTAAAGACAACTAAACAACATTCACATTCAAATTTCAACAACAACAAAACACAACCCGAAATACTTTCACCGAACAAGTCGACTTCTATAGATGCAATAACATGTTGGGTCATTTTCATCTTCAATCCTTCCAATGATCAATTTCCCAGCACCAGCTGAAAATAACTTTTCTATCAAGGAGATCTCCTGACATGGTCAATGAATATTTATAATACTTATTTTTTTTGCCCCATATAAATGAGAATTTGATTCTTATGATTCCACTATAAGTGTAAAGATTTGATAATTGATACTTTAAACTCTCGTTTTCCTACCTCATAACATTGTTATTTCTAAAAATTTCTAAATGTGAGCAAACAAAAAATGACGTATTCAATGTGGCCTAGGTTGCCACTGACAGTACATTTTGAAAATTAGGATTCATAAACTGTCATTCAATATATGATTTAGACCTAAAAGTTGGATTCAAACATATGACATTTGTATCAATACTATGTCATGCGAATTGTACCTTCACATAGTTTCCCAGAATAGCCTATTGGACAATCACAAACAAAGCTTCCATTTGCATTTACACAATTTCCAGAATTTTCACATGGACTACTGCTGCATGGTGTCACTGAAAAAAAAAACAGTCAAAAAGAATATGTCCATTAATGAACTAAACTATTCATTACAGAAACTAACCTATTAACTGCTATATCAAAACATTCTTCAGTCATTAAGATGAAATGAATTTCACAAACTTTCAATCGACAGATTTATCTTTACTTTAAAATTGAAATTAAATAAACTGCTGCTGATATAATACTTGAGTATAATAAAAAAAAATGTTATACTTAGAACACATGTTAATACCTTTTACTGTTTGTCTAATACAAACTGTTATGATGTTTAAAAATATTATTACAATTTCAATACATAATGGAGTGAACGAAGAGGTGATTCATTGGCACTCATAACTCATCATCTTATATCGATAAAATGAATTTACCAGACAGTTAAACATAAAAATGTTAAACATACAAATCAACATTTAATTGAACAATTTTTTTAAAATAGTTAGTACATATGCACTGTTCAAGATTTGTTTTAGTCAATGAACACAAGGATCTACCCGGGGGCATATATTGAATTATCTTTTACCACACAGCTATGAACAAGTTTTTCCCTACATCATGAAATATTCAAAGTTGTCATTTCACAAGGATAAGCTTTTCTTTAACTTTTTTGCTTCATATTTCTTATATGCATTTGGCTAGTCAGGAGCTAATAATTTAGCATTTGTCCGTGTTATTTATTCTACCCGTATGAAATTGATTTGGTAAATATAAATGTTTTTTATGTGTTCCACTGACGAGTCTTATGAATATGAAATGCGCAAACTAATATTAGGTATTTGGTGAGTTTTACAATTGTTCGGTCGATGTCTTGAATGCCGAACGTGTGTCTTGAAATCCCATTTTATTCAGAAGTCGTTGCTGACTTAAATAATATTGAAGCGGACATATGTTTTATCAATTCATGGTTAATAACACACGTAAATGTAAATGCTTATATCGTTATAAAAAATTGACATTTGTATAACTGTATCGAATCGAGCGCTACTATCGAGGAGTCTGACGCAGATAAAACGAGCGTATGTCGCCAACAAAACGTTATAATGGTGTCGTACGACTTTTCAAATTCAAAAGTGAATCATCTGTTAACATAAGTTATGTTGTTATAATTTTCAATTTCATAAATCCCGTCTAAAAATAATAAAGAATAACATTTTTTTTCAATCTTTTCTAATACGTCAAGGTAACATTCACATAACTTTCCCGAATATCCCTTTAAGCAATCACAATTAAAAGAATCTCCAGACATAGAACAGCTGCCACCATGACAACAAGGATGGCTTATGCAAGGCGTTACTGGAAACAACAGTGAACATAAAATAATATATTGTTATCAAATATAGCATGGTCAATAATTGTTAAGTTGAATGTCAGTTAATCTCTTAATGTAGTTGTATCTTTGAAAATCATACCAAATCTTCTTATTATTATATATATCTGCCACTAAAATTGTTTACAAACATTTTGTATTGACGTATAGTCAATATATTACACATAATATTAAAAATTGTTTATATTAATTTTGTTTTAAATTTATGAGCATTAATAATATTTAGCAATTTTATATTGATACATCAGTTGATAGTACAATTTTATAACTAATTATAAAACTATTGTAAATTATTTCTTCCTGTTACTAAAATTGTCATTGTTTTTTATAATTGATCGGATTAATTTTGTTTGTTCGATTTCGATCCCCTACTTTCGTCAAATTTGGAGTAAAAATAGATTTGGCTGGAGTGCCAAACTATGAGTAGGCATACAACTCGTCTTGCGTATCTTAATAATGGACTAATATCTTTGATGAGCTTATGTATTACACTTGGTAAATATTATGACTACAATGTATAACACAGCAGCCTTATTTTGCTGTGCTTGTTCACGTGTATCGTTGTAACAAATATAACGTCTATAATTTTAGACACAGATCAACATTCTTTTATATTTTGATGCGTGCTTTAAAAGTGTAAGCCAATTCAAAAATACAGTAAACATGTCTATACGTTATAGTAAACCATTTTAAGTACCAAATACTTAGTAAATACCTTCACATGATGAACCATAGAAACCATCTCTACATAAACATCGACAGTTACCTCCTGATACAGTTTTTGTTCCTCCATTATTACAGGTAAATCCATCACACGGACCAACTGTGAAAAACTTTGATATATTAGGAGATAAAGTAGTATATTTGCTGTGCAATGGCCGTTTCAGAATCTAAAGAATCATTGGTAATTTCATTGTTCGCACCCCAAAATGAAAATAACGTCACGTCATTGGTTGCATTTCCATTGTTTGTGAGATTTTTAACCAGTCACAACGTTTTGGTGTACATTTTTGAAAATATTAACCTGAATGCATTAGATTCTGAAACGGCGAATTGAGCAATATTTTTTGAGAAACTGTTGAAATGTTTCTACGTGTTTTAATATCCAAACAAGATACACTATAGTATTCGGCTGAGCATTTAAATTTGGATTCATTTGTATCAACAGTTTAAGATGACCGACAGCATGACTTTTTGTTGTATTGAATGCTCTTAAACTTTGTATATTATTGTGTCTTTCTAAAAATGTAAAATTGTCAAATGTAGACGATACGCGTGTGTGTCGTTTTACATTATTATTATTTTTGTTTGTGATTTTTGTTTCGTGCAGGACATTCTTTATCACTAAGCGCAGACGCATTCAATACTAGTACTTATGATTACATTCTTCTGATATGATCCTTTTTTGAGTCTTTTATTTATTGTACTTGTTTGGCTTTATAAATATTTTGATATGCGCGTCACGCATGAGTCTTATGAAGACCAAACGCGCGTCTGGCGTACTAAATTGTAATTCTGATACATTTGATAACTATTGTTTACCTGTTAACTTTATTGTGGAAACACGTTTCATCATGAATGTTAAAATTCATTTTGAAATGAAAGTTAATTTCAGAATGACGCAAGATTGCTATTAGCAAATCAAAATAACGTATTGTAACACATCTAAAGTAATTATTATATGATGAAATCAATTTTAAAACTATACCTTCACACTGCTTTCCAGAATATCCCGTTGGACAAACACATACGTAACTTCCATTTACGTTGAGACACGAAGCAGAGTTGAAACATGGGTTACTGTTGCATGGTGTCACTGATAAATTAAGTTGTTGTAGGCAAATTAAAATCACATTTTGATTGACACAGAAATATGTGGTTTCGATAAATCAGACAATTGTCCTTTTTATAAAACAGTTAATTTTACATTGCATTTTAAAATACTGTTGCTACTTATTTGTTTGATATAAAAGAATTTCAATTTTCCATCTCATCAAAATATCTCAAATGAAAAAACGATATCAAATTTACTTATATCATGAACAGTCTGTCCTTTTTTTAATTTATTTAATCGTAACAATAAGAAATACCTTCACACAAACGACCTGAATATCCTTGTGAACATTTACAATTGAAGCTTCTTCCTTTCATATCACAACTGCCATTATTAAGAAAAGGTTGACTGGAGCAAGGAGTTACTAAAAATGTTTTGACAATAATTATTAAAATCTATATCGTGATTTTGTTTGGCAAATGGGAAATGTACAAACGTCTTGCTTATTCCCAAATTTATGCACTGACAAGTCTAAGAAGTCCAAAATAATAAAAATTGAATTTTCCAAATGAATATAGTTCAATTGCTTACTCAGTGCATAAGTTTTAAATTAAACAAAAATGTCAAACGTTTACAGAAAAAACAAGTAAAAAGTTTATTACAAGTAAAAAAAATAACGGCATTTTAAGTATAATCAACAAAATATACCTTCTTAAATTTTATTTAATCAAGTTATACATGTATAAGCATCAAATAAAGTTTATGTAAAAGAGTGCTCGGTCGAATATTTATCATTGTACAGTAATTAGTGTTAAGCACAGATAGGAAATAAATGATATGCAAGGATTTCTTTTCGATTTCTATTTAAAGTAAATTAATTTTATTTTAAGTCTGCTGTTTTAAAAATTTATCTGGATTTCAGCATTGACCCGAGTGTCCATTCTATTAGTAACTGAATTTCCAGGAAAACACTCAATACAAACGTAGTCATTTATTAAAGAATAAACTTATACCATCTTTTAAATAAAGTGTATACATAAAAGAAAATAGAATTCAATAGTATAAATCATGTGTTTACCGAACATAAATTTGCTTTCCGAAAATGTATTAATCTTCCCATATTTGTAATCTGTGACACAGTTATTTTGTACTTGACCCTATGCGCCGGATTAATAAATCAGTTTATTAATTCATTGTCGTCCAAAATAAAGTGCCCAAAAAGCATACGTTTCTTGTTATTAAACATAGGATAGCTAGAAATTTCTTATCCTCCAATAGATTTTAATGTACTTGTCCCCGTTGTTGAATTGTTGTGGTAAATGTTAAGCTTGAAACAACAGCAAACGCTTTTTAATAATCATGATACCATTTAATATTCCCAATGTTTTTCAAATTTTAACACATTTAACAAAATGAAATCAAGCACTTATCAAACTCGACTGTTGTGAAGATACAAAATACAAAGTAAATCGTTAGGATTCCTTAAACCGCATCTAAAAAGGAAAGTATTTATGCAATATTGTTTTACTTTTCCTTCTGTGACTTTTAAAAAAATGTCTTTTTATTTGGGAAGCATTAGTTTTGTCTCAGTTGTCTCTATAACTCCAAGGACGGCAGATGCGTATATTAAAAGCTTGATTAACAAGGTTTTAAGGTAGATTCATGGTATACCGCCATCTTGGATTGTACAATCACTGTACAAAAACGGTCTAGTTATTTGCCCAAATCAGCAAATTCGGAAACAGATTTGCAATTTAATGGTTATTAATGTTTATTTATATAAAGAAAACTGGTTAATCTATTGTATTATTCAAAATATTTTAACAAATATCAACCTTTTTGGTTTTTAAAATCATTTAAAGGGAAATAACTCTTTTAGTACAAAATGTATACTGGGCTAATAGGGAATTTGTTTATTTTTACTTGTGGCAAGAAAACAAGTTCAGTGACACCATGTTTTCTTTTTCTTTTTTTCAAACATATGATGAAGCCTATCTTCTCACAATTTATTTCAAAATTCTATCTCATAGAATTTTTTTTATGCATTCTTATTTGTTTTTTTATGAACAAACTAACCAAATTTAGACAATTTTTAACGACTCATAGCTTGAAACATAGCACGGTTACCTGTACTTTTTGTTATATTTTTGAAAAAAGCATAGTAAAATCTTCATTTTGGTAAATTATAAGAAAGTTCTGTCTCAAAAAACATTAAATTAGAATGAAACAATGATCATATTTTTGTATGCCTTGGCATTTAAAAAAGATTGCATTTGTCTCATAATATTGTCCAAAAGAATGTTGATTTTATCAAAATTAACTTAAAAAAAGAAGGAAAAGATACTTAAAGATTTACGTTATTCGCATTGACATTGAGCGTGTTTTGATTTTGTCTAGATAATGAACAGAATCATTTATTACCTTTAAAGTCAAGACAAACAACAAATTTAGAACCACAATTTCAACCATAAATAGATAAGCAATTCTATCAATTAGTTTGTCACAAAAAATCAAAAATGATAGTAATTTCATATTTCACAATTAATCTACTTTCGTTGTCGTAGCTAGAATAAGTATATGTTCAAGGACTTCTGATTAATTATCAGATAACAACGATAAATTTATGAAAAAAGGCAACAGTAATATACTGATGTTTGAAGTCGTAAATCGATTAATCAAAAACAAATTAGAGTTACATACTAAAACCAAGGGAAATACATACACTACAAGAGGATATGAACGAAAAATTACATTAAACAAATTTATTTGTTTTTTTAGGATTTGTCATTCATCCTTACTTTTGCAAATAGTTCTTAACAGAGGAAAACTATTTTTCTAACTTTTATACAAAGAATATTACCTTCGCACAATTTTCCTGAATATCCTTCTTGACATCTGCAATTGAAACCTTTGTCCGTAATAAAGCAATGCCCTCCATGGAAACAAGGTGCGCTGTTGCAAAGTGTTTCTAGAATAAAACATCATTTGATGATTGTTTGTTCCATGTTCATTATTGTAATAATTAGTTATCAAAGGTACCAGGATTAAATAAGTTAGTACGCGAGACGCGCGTTTCGTCTACATAAGACTCATCAGTGACGCTCATATCAATATAAATGATTAATATTTGACATATTCTAATCATAGATATCAAAAATGATTATGGGTCTTTGAATGAGACATATGTCATATTCATTTCAGTAGTATGCATAACATGTCATGCATTGAACAAATTGAAGGTGTAGAGATAAAATAAATTTTTAACAATTGGACATCACAAAAAATAACTATAACATTCTTGCGACAACACATACATTAAAACAGCTACAAATATGAAACACCGATGTTACTTTTTTGGCATCCTGATATATATTTGCTTTTTTTTAATATTGCATCCATTTAATCGACAGCATAAACACATACACATATCCGGACACATTTTATAGTATTCGGTAGTAAAGACATAATGAATTGTAATTACTACCTGTACATTTTCTGCCAAGGTATCCTGGCGGACATAAGCAGTTAAACGCATCATCATCATGAAAACATGATCCAGAGTTTTTACACGGACTGCTGCTGCATGGTGTATCTACAAAAAAAAAGCTTTTTCTGGTTTTCAAAAACTATGAGCACAACCACGATTATTCAACTATGTTTGATAACCTGTAGCATGATTACAGTTGATCTGTTGACACAATTTCATTGAAGGCCAAATTGTGTTTTTCAGTTTCTTAAATACTCGTCATTTAGACTCTGTTGCATTTTTTCTCAAGGAAAATCATACCACATCTACATTTTTTCTATTTGATTGCTCCACATTTCATTCATTTTATTTTTGTGCATTTATATTTGCATTATCATAGAATATGTTCAAGTTTTACTTTCATTTACGTTTATGGTACTTTCATTTACGTTTAGGGAACGTGAAATTCCTGAACGTATAATATGTCTGCACGTTTGTTTATATTTACGATAATCTCGTTGTAGTGATGCTATTTCATTTACTCAAATATGACGTATTACTTACGATCCTGTTGTTCGCTTCGATTCCCTTGGGTGTTTGACAGAAATTGGTGTTGATCTGTGACAAAAATGAAAGTATATACTTAAAAACTCAATGTCAACTTTTCAAGATGCATGTTGACCTAATATATAAGTAATTTATATTTTGGGAGAAAGAAAGTGAGTTAGATGATATAATAAAGCCGCTTTTAGTATTTACAATTTACTACATATAAATAGAATTTTTGCGGCTGTCAAAAGTCAGGAGCTTCTGGCCTTTGTTAGTCTTGTATTATTTTCAATATAGTTTCTTGTGTATAATTTGGAGTTTAGTATGACGTCCATCATCACTGAACTAGTATATATAATTGTTTAGGGGCCAGCCGAAGGATGCCTCCGGGTGCGGGAATTTCTCGCTGCTTTGAAGACCTATTGGTGACCTTCTACTGTTGTCTATTCCATGGTCGAGTTGTTGTCTCTTTGACACAATCCTCATTTACATTTTCAATTTTATGTGTCATTCATGAATGGTTTTTTTTCTATTTGTACATGTTACTCTAACGTTTTACGTCTTCACACATTCATTTTTGTCAAACATGAAATTTATCAATTGTTAATTTCTTTGAATAATATTGCATTGCAAGTTATCCCTTTACTATAAAATATTAGTTTAAAAACAAAATCGCTTTACCTGTCTGACGAAGCATTAACACTGCCATAATAAGAGACACTACTAAAAAGCTTATTGTGGTTAGTAGAAACACATATGTGCAACATCTGAATTTTCTATTTTCTTGCGCCAACGACCTGATTATGTGCGCTTGATTCGTAGGTCTATGTACTATGACCATATCTCCAATACTATTGTTGTCATTGCTCTCTTTCCCGTAAATAGGATTTTCAAAGAACTGGCTGACACCACGTTTTCCCTCTTCATTTTCGATTTTCACTTCATTTTTCGTAAACGAGGATAATATATCTTCTTTTAGTCTTGTTTCGGAAACAATATCTCTGTGACTGTCAGATATGCTGTCGTCTTCGGAATCAATCTGAGTAACATCCATTTTGTATTACGACTGCATACTACCATGAATGCATGTAATGTTAGTTTGCATAAAGTGTGTAATATTTTGCACGGTGCAAACCATTTCAAGTTATTGCCAGTTCAACACAGGAGTATATTTATATCAATTCATACGATATACAGGTCAAGTTTATAAGATACGGTAATTTCATTCGACTCCTGCCAATTATAGAATAAGTTGATACGTGAATAAAAATAAAATGAAATATGATATATTGTTAAGATTAAGGATGTGAACTACGCACGTATGCAAAATGTCTTTAATTTTTGGAAACTGACAGATACGAAAAGAATGGATTATATAAAACGAAAACTTCAATATTTCAATAATTTAGAAATAATATGATCATGTTTTCATGAAAAAAACAAAAATTTAAATTCAAATTTCGTTTTTAGTTTTGTTTTGAAATATCAAAACGAAAATGCAAACATTTCAGTGTATAGATACCAAAAACGAAAGTTTGATTTGGTTTATAGGAAATCAAAAGTGTAAAAAATGAAAATACTGTGCTTTTCGTTTTTATCCCTGGAATCAAAAGCTGAAAATGAAATCAATTTGCCTTTGATATCTAAAAGCAAAACACGAATGGACGCAAATATACACGGACCAAACACAACAGAAAGTTTAATAGCTTATTCAGCATTGGTGACCAGATGCCAAAAATTGTCAAAAGAAAAGAAAACGTTTGAAATTGAAAAATTAGCTTCGAATTAGAAATTTTTCAAAAGGATTAATTCAATGTTTATTTCAATTTTGCTAGATCTTTCTCCAGTTTTACCTGTAAATGATTACTTTTTCTTGTGTAATAACTAGTAGCGCGAACTGAGATTTTACACACACGTCTTATACTTTACTAAATAATACACATTTATTTTTATACAATCGTATGCTTTTAATGAAAACTTAAAAAAGAACTAGAATAGATAAAAACTGAAGAGAATTATATGTAAAATATTTGCAGCGTAGAGTTTTATCAATTTATGCTTTTAAATGCACACTGAAAACGTTATAATTTGGTAAGACAAATATAAGTCGAGGTCATACTTTTACTAATACTTTTTAATTGTCAATTTCATACTGGCATTTCCAAAAAATATGTAAATCATCTATAGCAAAATCCGTTATAACTTCGTGGTGTTAGCCTTGAGCTTTCAACAAAAACACTTCTGTTATAACCAGGTCACCAATCGAAACTTGAAATTAAAATAGGTCAGATGATATGTGTAATTAAAACGAATAATAAACCACAGATAAATATAATCTGATTTATGAAAAAATAAATAAACCATTAAAATAGATTGTTCTCCATGTGTAAACTACAGACATTATCAAACACATGAGAAAACAACCAACGCAAACGATACATATCAGTCTTGACATTGATCTACACTTGACAAAAATATCAGTTAGCATTGAAAAAGTTTCTTTTGAGAATTAATCAATTTTTAAATATGTCCGAGTTTTATCGAGAACAACACAGTTTTTCAGGAATGGATGAACACACAAAACATTTTCTAAATATAACATCCAATACTGTATTAAGTAATGGTATACAAAATGTTGCTATAAAAGAAGAAGATATGACATGATTGCTAATGCAACTTCTCTCCACAAGACACCAAATGACACAGAAATTACCAGATATAGTCACCTTCAAACCTATGCCTTCAACAATGAACAAAGCACATACCGCAAACTCATTGATATGGATTTTCACATAGGTTTTTTTAACAGTTATTATGCGTGAAAGTGGAAAAGACAACAAAAAATAGATGAATCCAGTCTACTTCCTTTTGTAGTTTATGTGATCTCCCAGATACCGTTATTTATCGCGTCCTAATCTATGTAAATAATTTTATCGTGATTGTTAAAAGATCGTCGTCATTATTCGACAGGTGGAAAAGGGGAATAATGTAATAGTGAAACTTTTTGTGAAAAGGAATCCAATCGAGATTAAGAAATATGTTGATGTACAGAAAAAAACCCCAACAAAACCCATTAAAGTTTCCTAGAAATAATCATTTTACAAAACTATGTATAACAAACGCCCTTAACCTTAGAATATCCAGAATCTGATCTATATGCTGATTATACAACTTTACATTTATCATCTAAATGATTTGTAAATTTAAATATATGTTTGAATAAAGACTTAGACAATGTTGGTAAATGGTGTAAAGAAAATGATATGACGATAAATAGAAAGAAATCAAAATGTATGCTTGTTGGATCAGACAGAAAACTGGTAAACTGTAATGAATGTATATGTGTTTTATCACAAGATAATATAGCTTTAGATAATGTTGAAGTTGAAAAACTTCTCGGAATTCATATTGATAAAAACCTATCATGGTCAATTCAAATTGATAAAATATGCGAAACTATTTCAACAAGAATATATTTGTTAAAAAGGTTGAAACGTTATTTGCCATTAAAGGGTCTTATTCTATTTCACAATAGGTATATATTACCCATTATTGACTACTGTTGTATAGTATGGGGTTTTACCACACACATTAATCTGGAGAGGATACATAAGCTCCAAAAACGAGCTGCAAGATTAGTTTTATCTGTTTCTTTTGATTTTCCATCAACAGTAATGTTTAAAAAACTTGCATGGATGACTATATTTACGAGGATACACTATTTTCAAGCTGTGGTAATGCTTAAATGTATTAATGGTCTAGCACCTGACTATCTATCTATTAAATTTACTGTTTGTGCTTGTCTTTATAATCATTGTCTGAGGTCGACAACATCATGACTTCTTCATGAACCAAGACCTAATTCTGATTTTTTTAAAAGAACATTTTAATATTCTGGTCTTATTATTTGGAATAATTTACCAAATAATATTAAAGAAACAGATAATTAAGATACATTTAAGACCAACTGTTCAAACTATTTTCTAACTGGACAGAATAAAGATGCACACAATTAATGTATTGTTTCTTCTTCTACTGAATGCATATGTACTTATTCGATAGTTAAGCTGCTATAGTTAACTGTATTATGTATTTTATTTTGTTTGTATTTTTTTCCGTTTTCTATTTGCATTAATAGTTTTTGAAGGCCCCATGGAAGATTAACATGTAATTGTTAAATGTGTTACCTTCGTTAAATAAAGAATTTTATTATTATTATTAACGTATTACTTAAAATAAGGAATTTGCCATTTACTTGAAGATAGCGACAAATAATATTTAACAAGCATAAATATAACATACATAATACAAAACAAGCATAAAAGGTGTCCCGGTACTAAATTCTACCATAGGTTTTAGATAAAAGGAATGTTTTATTAATTAATAGGTTTCTAAAACAAAACTAGGCGGAGATAAATCTGAAATAAGGTAACGTTGTACGACCGTCAATGAGACTAATATTTATCAAAGATAAATAAACAGACAGTTAGTCAACTGTTTTTAAAACATATATCATTTAGACTGTTTTTATTCGAACCACAATATTTTGCGTCAGCTTTTAAATGTTTATAATTTAATTGATCGACTGTTTAAGATCATAATCGTGGGCCACGGACTATGAACAGCTATTCAAGATGTATCTACCACTCAATACATGGCTCTTCAGTTACAAGTGTGAAATCCTCTGTTTCAAGTATAAGTATGTGTTCTAAGGAACCTTCCACTTAGAATAAGGACATGAAGTATCTTCCTGATTAACAAGAAAAGACAAATATTTTTATGAATTAGGATGAGTTTCAGTTCGAACATTTTTTTTTGAGGGGGGAAGATAACAACATCAGTACAAAACAATTGAACAAAATAAAAAATATTAAAATTGAAAATCCTTATATACAGCTTCCGGTTATCATGATTATCTTTTATTTGGCCTGTATTTCATTATTAGCGCATATATTTATACATGAATTTAAACATCATGTAAATGTTTTACAAAAATGTCAATAATTCTACATTCGACCTTGAAATTTAAAAAAAGTGATTGAATACACAAAACATTTTCGTTGGAGTATATACGGAAAAATATCATTTCAGAAGCTTCAACTAAAAAGAAGTGCATTGATTGATGACAATGCGACAAGTCTATATCTAGAAGTAACCTCTGGCCTTTGTTAGTCTTGTATTATTTTAATTTTAATTTCTTGTGTACAATTTGGAAATTATTATGGCGTTCATTATCACTGATCTAGTATATATTTGTATAGGGGCCAGCTGAAGGACGCCTCCGGGTGCGGGAATTTCTCGCTACATTGAAGACCTGTTGGTGACCTTCTGCTATTGTTTTTTTCTATGGTCGGGTTGTTGTCTCTTTGGCACATTCCCCATTTCCATTCTCAATTTGACCAATACATACAGATTACTCATTTTGTCCTGTGCTCATATATTGCTACATGTATGCCCAGTCTTGATATGATTTTAAAATAGGATGAAATGTAAGGCATATGTTATTAAAAAGCAGCTTTAAAACGTTTGGCAAAAATAATGAACTGCAAGACAAACAGAAGTAGGGTTAGTCAATCGCAACAAGTAAAAACGACTGCCATATTGCTGACTCATTTCAATACGAGATATCCCTGTGTTTGCATATAAAGATCATAATACGGTTATGAACATTCAGTTAATTTCCCATTGTTGATCATGTTTTATTCATCTGGATCAAACTATCAATTGATTGTCGTTTGTTTAACGTTCAGTGGCGAATATATCATATTTAAGACGATATCAAGTAACCAATCAATTTTAGCCAGGATATGTAAAGAGGTTCGACATCACTTCTAATCTGTGACATAGTTTTGAACAGTGTACATGGTATACGAAGTTCAAAGAACTTGTGAATGAACTGTTTTATTATAAAAAAAACCCCTAATAAACACTAATTCTAAATACATGGAATTATTGAAAGGAGATTGTGTTAATATAATGTGTAACATGTAATTGAAGAGTTTGATATTTTAATCCGAGAATTTGACGTCACGAAGCAGTAAAATGTTTAATCAGAATCGCAGTGGACACGTAATCAAAGGTTATCTGTCGGCTTATATAGACAAAAAATAGTTGTTTTTTAAAAAAACAAATATTTTCAAAAATTAAATTAACGAAATTAAAAATTAATGCTCCAATTAAAAACCATATGACAGTACTGATACATATTCAAAATTCAAGTTTTATTGTTATTAACCGAGGTGTGTCGAATCATCAACCTAGTTTATTATTTAGATATTTTAATCTATCTGCCATAAAAAAAAAATTATACATAGTCAAGTATTATATTATTTACATATTTGGTATCAGTTTTTTTTAACTATCCTTGAGAAAGTTTCAACATTATCTGAAAATTAAACATATCAAGAACACAAAAAGTATACATTATATATAAGACATCGACGGAATATCAATGTTTTAATGTTTTGTTTTGTACACGAAAGACGTTTTACTGATAACTTTAAGATGAATCCTGTGAAAAAATCAATTTAAAGGTCATCAACCTAACAACTTAGAGACAATATAGTCACTTGGAGTATCATTTCTCATTTACATTGAGATCGATGATAAACGAATTAAGAAGTTTCAAGATGAATAATGTAGGTTAATTTTTTTATCAAACTTAGAAGTTGAAGATAACATTTATAGATTGTGAGTGTTTATGCACTAAACATTTAAAAATAGAAATATATTTTATAAAAAAAAGTTGAAGACATGGTAATTAAAAATAGTTTAGAGATTTTTATTGTCTGAGGTAACATAAATGGCAATATCGTGGTATATAAATACGTCAGCAAAAACATTAAAAAAAGAAAAAAATGTTTAATCTGAAACATTTTTATAAAAATACAAAAGAGTAAGTATTCTATAAAAAAAATTGAAGTAGCAATAAAGTAAAGTTCACATGGAGACAAATAAACCATGTATATATATGTTAGACTCAGATCGACGTCCGTTCCTCAAATTGACGGCCGTTTATCAAATCGACGGCCAAATCTGACGTCACATTCTTAAATCGACGTTCAATATTTTGATACTCAAATCGACGTCCAATATGACGGCATGTATTGGCAAAACTACGCCCGATTGATTGTAGTCGTCTTCAATCGATGTCCAATGTAAATAAATGAAAAAATGCTGGACTTAATTTTTACACTTATAAATGTACATGTTTTGTAGGATTCAAACATTTATACACACTTTCCATATAGATTTTTTCAACCCAAAAAGGTATCATGCATATCAAAATTTATCTAAATAAACAGTTATTCAAATCGATCTACATAGTATTGTTTCATTCCTATTCATGTTAACTAATGAAATGTAAGTGGATGTCAAGGAGAAAGCAACGTAACGACAAAAAAAAAAAAAAAAACAACACAACCAAAACGACATCTAGGGGACATTATTCAATCTTCAGTAATAGACAAAATGAAGAAGTACAGTCACTCGTTTAAGAGTAGTATACTTTGGACTATGTAAGATATCTTGCAACGAATTTCTGAGTTATACACCTGGAGTGAAACATATACGCCAGAATTTTGCACAACTGTTCTAGGTTGAGATTTCACACACATATTTAACACCGTCATATTCTCTATGAGCCTGTAGTGCAGTGGTTTTCGATGGTTTATCTTTGTCATATTTGTTTTTCGGATATTTCTTTTTAATAAGACCGTTTATTTTCTAATTTGAATTGTTTTACATTATTCATGTCATACCACATCTCCTTATTTTCATGTAATCTCTAAAATTAAAAAGAAAATGATATCACAACCTGTTTGCATATTTAGTCTAGTATGTTATAAATCTTTAAAAAAACAAAACAAAACACATTGTTTTAAAATAGATTTAATATGTCACACATAGTTTGGTTAAAGGTATAAAGATTTCGGCTACTGTCCGGGTCTAGTCAATTTTGTATAATGTGTCCAAAACGGACTTTGATTAGAGACGCTAAGAATTGGACGTCAATAAGGGAAGCTAAAAAAAGGACGTCGATCAGATAGGCATAACATTGGCCATCGATTTGGAAGGATATGTTATTGTGATGTCAGCTTTGACGTCGAATTGAGGAACGGACTACGATAAGAGACCGGATGTCGATCTGAGTTTACATATATAACATGAGGAACGGGTACTAGAAAGAAGAAAATATGACATTATTCTTAAGATTAAATAAGTCCAGGTAAATATAAAACAAAAACAGAATGTATGTTGAAAATACATAAGACAAATTCATTATTGATTCCAGGAATAAATTGTTTTATGGTTCATCGAATTCATAACATCCATATTAACGGGCTAGTGATTACCTTAATATAAGCAACTTTGAAAATTCGTCACTGAGGCCTCGGAAATCGTTTAATCATTTTAACTTTACAGTGCACCTGAGATCATCCCCATTTTTAATGGAGTTCGTGTTGACCTGTCTTTAGTTCTCTATGTTGTGTTTTATATCTGTTGTTTGTCTGTTTTGTTTTATCCATGTCGTCGCAATTCATATTCCACCTATTGAGTTTAAATGTTATTCCTTTGATATTTTTCGCTTCACTTTTGACGAAGTTTATTTGTTATGTGTGTTTCCTTTTATAATTTTAATATTAATACAGAAAACATGAAATAAAGGTAGAGAAAATATTCTAATTAACGTCTGTAATTTACTCTATTTTGTTGTAGATAAATCACCAAATTTATTAATTAAGGTTGAGTCCGCCTTTATGTTGATTTATTGTAAGTTCGTTACCAAAAACAATAACGCTTAAATTGATACGAATATTATACATGAATGATGTGAGTTAAATTTAAATTAGGATTCATATACTGTTTATTTGTATTTTATTACAAAATAAGATTCCTGTTAAAATAAATGACGTTCAAATGTTTCAAATTATGAGATTTCTTTCAAAGCATAAATCAGTTATTATCCATTCGTTTGATGTGTTGGAGCTTTTGATTTTGCCATTTGATTAGGAACTTTCCGTTTGAATTTTCCTCGGAGTTTAGTATTTTGTGATTTTGATTTTCAATATTGATATTTTCTTATTTTCCTATTGGGGTTAAGCTGAGCGTTGTTGTGACAGTGTACTTTTGTCTGTTTTTTTTTTATGATGATGCAGTTTCAAAATCATCCGGTCGCATCGGGTTTCTTTCGCACTATGTCCAAACTTAGCGTTATTTTTTTTTAATCTTTCAAATGGTATAAAATTGTTATATTTGGTACATTTCATAGTGCCCGAAAACAAAGAGTAATCTTCGAAGAACAACATTGACATGTTCCCGGTCTATACAAAAAAAAATTGATTTTTACAAAAAAAAAAATTATAAACAGCTGATTGACAAAAGTGAATAAAAACTAACATGGTCTCTTTTACTGAATTCCTGAATATTTCCCAACATTTCCTAATAGTAAACCAATTTGTTGGTCACAGGTAAATGCAATCAGTTGAGATCAGTGAACTTGTGCATAACTGATGTACCCTTCGTGTACGGAAAGTCCCCACCAGCGTTGTCGTTGTTATGAAAAACGATAAAGGGTCTAAGCCTTTTCTAGATTAACTGTCGGTGATTTAGAGACAGTTTAACTTACGCGTCAAACGTTAACACTACTTTTAACGCCGTTTCCATTCACATTGTTAACGTCAACATATCTTCTGTTAACGTTGTTCTATTGTTATGTATCATGTTACTATATTGAGCTGAGATTATACGATCAAACGAACCAGACGTTGTTTTACTGCCTGTTCAGACTTTTAGTTAACCCATCCGTAACATTGGTGCCGTGACCAGGATGTGACAGATGGGTTTACTAAAAGTTAGTGTTAACGTTTGACGCGTAAGTTAAACTGTCTCTAAATCACCGACATACTCGGGGCCACCAGATGCAATGTCCATTAGCTGTGATATATAGTGGCATGCGGAAAGAACAAAAATAGATTGATCTCACAAATAATTAAAAACATATTAAATTATTAGATTACGTAAAAAACTCTTTGAATTTGACAGTCTTTTCACAAATAAGAAAAATTAACAAGTCTGTTCACACACGTTAGTTTCTTAGTTCACGTCGTCTCATATAACATTAACCTTTATCGGGTACGATCAAAACTGACGTCAAGTACGTATAAGAAGCGACATAGATCGCATCTATGTGTAAAAAAGTAGCCCAAACAATCTAAAATTGACTTTGCCTGAGGGAGTTTAAACGCTAACTTCTTAATAAAAATCACAATTTACACTGTAATAAATCGTATCCGATCACAGAAGTATTGACTACCGAGTTGATGATACCGTCGTTGACTGATAATTAACAAGCAGCGGTATCGATACAGTGCAATAAAATAACCAACAACACTTTACCAATTTAATATGTCCAACGATTTAAATCAACTTTCACCAGGAACACTCTAAGCCGAATATTTGAAAACCAAGGACGGGAAACAGTTGAAGAACTATACGACAAAGAAGCACACAAGATAATAGTCATTCCACTGACATCTGGTTCATATGAGTGTAGAACACACAGTAAATTATAGTTTTTATATTCATGGTTAGACCGTTGTAAGAATAATATAAATATTCATTTTATATTGACCTCATTGCTAACGGTGTTCATTTGTGATCACTAAATCACTAAATCAAATTATTCTTTGACCTTGTTGAAAGGTGCAAATGTCTTTTTGATAGGAATTGAAAAAAAAATGACAACCTTTTCATTGATCGTTCGACAAAATTTGCTTTGAATTATGCATGTTATAAGTACTTGCTATAAAAGACTCTCGTAGTAATATTTGGTCATACCAAAGAATGCAGGCTGTACAGAGGTTTAGGTCATTTTAAATTTTCTTGGTTTTTCCATTAATTGGCGTGCTGAAGTTGGGATCATATGCAAAATATCGTGTAATATTTCATAAATAAATAAAACTAGTTACAGTCGAGATTGACACCATTTGTTGGTCGAAATAGCGTAAAAAAAACTTTAGATTTATGTGCAGTGCTTTGTTTTGTTTTGTTTTGATTTGTTTTATTTTCATCATTTTGTTTGAGGCGCTGTATGCCTGTCGCCCGTCGTCAGTCGCTGCTTTTTGTTTCTCCTTGTTATTTTCTATTAAATTGTATTTGGATTTATGGATAAATATGCATACAGTATCGTTTTGAATACTTTGATATGATTCCCATTTATTTATCATCATATGCATCAAAAACATGTTGTATCCATCAGATTTATAACAAGTCTTTGAACACTCGTAGATTTATTTCATTTAGCTTGACAAGTCCAAGCTATAAAAATGTAATGCGTAAATATTTGAAAGACAAAATGCGGGGTAGATTGTTGTAACACACTTCATATCCATACATGTAGTTTATGTAAAAATTATTCAATTTAAAATTACAAAGACGTAGTATAAGTTTTTCTTTCACGTTCTAGTTCTGGCTTCTTGTGCAACCATCCTGAGTAATTGTTCTGGAAAACAGTACAACAAAAATATTAAATGAAACGATATCAACATACATATTAAATGTACATTAACTGCAATAGAATATTTACAAAATAGGACACAATCCGTACATTTATAGACAGAGTAAGGGAATCAATCAAATACATTCATCCTAGTTTCAAAGATTGAAATTTGTATTTGTGTCGTAAGCGCGTTTCGTCTATGAAAGACTTATCAGTGAATCAAAAAAGGTAAAAAGATAAAAAAAAAAAAAAAAAAAAAAAAAGAACATAAAGGTAAAATAAAGTACGATGTTGATGAGCATTCAGGACAAATATTTCCACACTAGTGGCACGTATGTTTTTTTTATTTTATAACATCATAGCTATGAGCATGATGAGTGTTGCTGTGAATTAATATATGTACTAAACAATTTCCATAACTGATAGTAGGATAGGTTGTGAGAGTCGTAAAATCCCTAACATAAAAAAAAGCTATTTGCAAATTCAGTGTTTTTGAAAATTTGACTTTCAAGCATGAGAGCATAGAAATAGCTTCGCCCACAAAACCATTAATCAAAAAAACACAAACGAACAACGTGTGCCCTACATGATCAAGACAATGATTTATCGAGATAAGGGCAACAAAGTTTCTTAAGTTTATAAAACCAGGAGCTATCCACCGTTTTCTACATCAGTAAATGTCTGTATCACGTCAGGAATATGAAAGTTGTTATCCATTCGTTAGATGTGTTTGAGCTTTCGATTTTGCCATTTGCTTAGAATTTTCCTCGGTGTTTGGTATTTTTGTTATTTGATTTTAAACTTTCAGTTGACGTTCAAATGAACAAATTCTAAACAAGAATCTGCGTAATGAACTACTTTGGAAATAACTAAAAGGTTTTATCTGCACGTTTTTTGGGACATTTTTGACAGTTTATTTTCTATTGAAAATGTCTTGACATGTTCTTCAAGTTTGACTGTTTGACTGTCCCTCTGGTATTTTTCGCCCCTCTTTTCAGCCATTCATACTAAATCGTCTCTTAAAATGTAGAATCAATAAAATAATAGATACAGATTAGTCTGAATGATTTGATATCATCGTTTGGTCTTTTAAAGTAATAAATAAAAATAAAAAAAATCGTGACTTGTGCGTCTAGGAATGAAGATGCTAAAACTAAAACTTGTTTATTGTTTTGATATCAACATAATATTGGATAAATATTTCGGACCAAATCCTTTGTTTTATTTGTATATAAGTAATGGTGACTTTTTTCAATTGGTCACCAAACTAAACAACTGATTTAACACACATTAACATGAGGAAAAATAAAATCATTATACCATTTTATGAGGATTTATTTTCTGTGAGAAGAAAACCAAGTTATAAAAAACGACTGGATGTTTGTCTTTATAATTTTTTTAAGGTTCATTTTCTTAGCATGTATTCGGATATCTTATAAAAAAAAACAATTTAAGAAAATACATTAATGCCTATTGCTTGCTTTATGACAATGTTTTATTAAAATGGTTTACTGTAAAAACGATTATGTGGGAGTTATATACATGAATTGCTTCCAGTCTGTACCTGCATAAATTTTCATCTCAAGGATGATCGCAACTCTGTTTCGGAATAACAAGCTTTCAAATAAACTCATCATAGATATAAGGATTGAAATATTATATTTGCGACCAACGCGCGTTTCGTCTACAAAAGACTCATCAGTGTCGCTCGAATAACAAAATGTAAAAGGGGCCAAATAAAGAACGAAGTTGAAGAGATTGTTACTACTTGATCGATTAAAAATAATATAACTTAAAAGAGAAAGCAAATGTCTTCCTGTTTTTGCGATATATTCATTTTGAAAATTTGGTAGCAAATGATTTTTCTAGAATTGTCGTACATTTAAAATCGGCAAATTGTTATTTAAGAAATATGTACAAAAGTTAAGGATTTATTAGATTTTCAGAATGTGTCTTAAAACGACCAGAAAGAAAATAATAAAAAAAAGTATGGGTTTGCAAAAATAGCAAATATTTTAAAATTTCAACTACGAGATAAAACTTAATGATTTAAGAACATCTGACAAAAGGTATAAAAAAGCAAATATAACACCCTTAACCTTTTATAGTTTCCAACTACAACACATGTGCGGGAGTTATATATAAATGTATATCCAACAAAATAAGGAGATGGTGAACATTTCGCATTTATTCCATGTTAATTCATTTTGTAACATGATATTGTCATTTGTCTCATTTACTTAGCGTTCTTATTATACGCTAGGCAATATATTGAAATACATTGTACACTGCAAATTTTGTAATTGCCATGCTTTAGGGGTAATTTGTAAATAAGTATAGGTAAAGAGAGTCGGATGAGTATGCCACAATGAGGCTACGCTAGAAGATGGAAATATGACTAATAATTAAGAATCTATTTTTCATAGCTTATTTAATCTATCTTTTAGAAAATTGTTATATTATAGTTCGTTTCTGTGTGTGTTACATTTTAATGTTGTGTTTCTGTTGTATCGTAGTTCTCTTATATTTGATACGTTTCACTCAGTTTTAGTTTGCAACCCGGATTTGTTTTTTCTCTCTATCGATTTATGAGTTTCGAACAGTGGTATACTACTGTTGCCTTTTATTTATAACCCAAATAACAAAATGTTCCACATAAGATGCTAGAAAATCCTTCATTTTACATTGGTATCACTCTAACT
Source organism: Mytilus edulis (assembly GCF_963676685.1). Lineage (NCBI taxonomy): Eukaryota > Metazoa > Mollusca > Bivalvia > Mytilida > Mytilidae > Mytilus > Mytilus edulis. The sequence goes on from NC_092349.1 coordinate 82,078,719, forward strand.
TGATTTGCATACATTGCAGCATTTCAAACGAAAGAAAGATTAATCAAATGGTTAGATGAAAGGAAGACACATCCGATGAGCAAAATAGTTTCATTATAGGCACATATATATATTATATCATATACGCACTGTTACAGCATTGATATAAAAGAGGGACGAAAGATACCAGAGGGACATTCAAACACATAAATCGAAAATAAACTGACAACGCCATGGCTAAAAATGAAAAAGACAAGCAGACAAACAATAGTACACACGACACAACATAGAAAACTAGGGGTGATCTAAGGTGCTCCGGAAGGGTAAGCAGATCCTGCTCAACATGTGGCACTCGTCGTTTTGCTTATAAACTAGGAAAAGTATAAAGTGTCAGCATAGGTAGAGTTTGTAAAGCTTTTACCGACTTGAAGATGGCACAATTAAAATGTCGGTCTCAACTCAATGATGATATAATCTTTGCAAAGTTTTATAATCGTAAAAGTAGAAGTGATGTCTGGGTACATGACAATATGACTAAATGGTTTAATTAAGGTTTTGGATAAACACGAGGTTGTGTTTTATCATCATGGATAATTCCAGTACAAAATGTTTTTAAAACTGTTATAATTGTATGATATGTTATTAGTTATGATATAAGTATTTTGAGAACCAGGGTCTATTTCTGCATATAAATATGTCTTTGGATTTAGTTAATACACAACACTGGAAGGTAATACAGAAAAGAAGTTCTGGAGGGGACATGTTTAAAATGTAATTCTAATATAGAAGATAAACTTAATTTCGTTTAAACGCCCATTATATATAGATTCATATGAAAAAACTCATTATATTTGAAGCTGTACATTTTAAGTATCGTTTTAGCTAACTGCTAGATAGTTATAGTTTGTCGTTGGTTATCTCAACGAGATTGATTTTCCCGTTTGAGCCGGTACGGCGAAAGTGGGAAAAGCAATCGATTTGAGATGACCAATGATAATCTGATTATCAATCACTGTTTATTTGTATGTTATGGCAATCTGAGAAAGCAAAACAAAATTTAATTTAAGACCACTCATAACACAAATATGTTTTTATTTTGATTTTAGATCAGTATTAAAGAGTGAAACTATTTTAAGATATCAAATCTTGTGTTTGTCCTTTACAACCAAAAATAAATATTTTGACACATCAGCTGATATTTGTAATCTATTGACTTGGTACCGACATACATGTATTGTGTTAACGTTATAGTATAAGTATTAACGGTGGATATTTTGTTTGCATTTATTTAAAAATTCAATTGTTTGGATTGTGTGATGGCACTGTGGAAGTTATAGATGTATCTCTCTCTGTTTACGGAAAGTCATCCAAAAACATGCACGAAGAAAAACAATATAGTACTAAAAGGGATTTAAATGATAACACCGGAAAAAAATAAAGACTTACATTTGACCCCATATATTCCTTAACTATCATACAACACACAGGGATAGCGTGTTATAGAACATAGTTTTTTCTACCATTTTCTACATATTGAAATGCCAGTAATAAGGCAAAAATATGACAGTTATTTTCCATTCTTTTGATGTATTTGAGCTTTTAAAAAGTAAAATCTCAAAAATATTGAACTCCGAGGAAAATTAAAAAGGAAAGTCCCTTTATTTTGCTATTTGATAAAGGAATTTCCGTTTTTTTATTTTCCTCAGTGTTCGGTATTTTTCCTAGTATTTCCTCATTTCATCTAAAAGTGTTAAAAGATATTGCTCCACATATGGTAGCCGTCGTACTGCTCATGAGAGTAAAACCAAGTAATAAGTTTATTTTGGTATGTCGCATTCGTGAAAAAAAGACCGATTATGGTTTTTACAATTCGAAACTGATATTCCAACTGGTGATGGCGCCCTCAAATTTTTGCAGGTATTATTTCAACTTTATTACTAGGCACTCTTTATTTAAAAGATTCCCTGTAAGCAGTAAGTATTATAAGTAGCAATTCTTGTAAGCAAACTTTTGAACTTGTTTTAAAAATAAAGTCGTGTTGTTCTGCGGTTTGCATATTGTGTCGTGCCATTTTAACTGCAAATTATTTTTTCAAAAAATGTGCAAAAATCAAATGGAAATAAGTTGTTCAGTCTTAATTCTTTTGTTTACCAAAATATTAAACAAATGCATGGCTTTGAATAAATAAATTCTAACAATGTACTGATTTCTTAGAATAGGACAACCAACAAATAGGTAAAACAAAACACATGAAACGTGTGACACCACTCTCGAAATAACAGTAATGAAAAACATTAAAAGCAAAACAAAGAATTCAAAATCACACATCAAATCTAAATTGAAGAAACAATTGATAGTAACATATGTCTTACCAACATGACTTCTATCTGATTCACTTGTAAGTCCTTGTCTTTCTAACACTTGATAATATCTGTACCATGAGCGTAACAAATTCTGCAATTCTGTTCTGGACATGCTTCGTAAATAGTCAATCTGTGCACTGACAACCGGGCTACAGGAAACATACAAAAATAATGTAAAGACTATTACCAATGTTGACAATGAACATCTTTTTTGTATCATCATATATCACCAGTAATTTCTCTTTCTCTGATAGTGTAGACATCTTTCCATCTATTTATACTAGTGTATTAATCTGTCTTCTAAACTGTCAAATAAGGATTTAATGTCTAGTACTAAGAAGGCGTTGATTATAAGAAACATTATATGCGAATTTGAACTATTGTATAAGCCTATACAAATTGCAATAATGGAATAGTCAGCAAAACCGTATTGAAATTAACTAGAGAATAGTTGGGGTACACGTTCATTAGACCGCAAACCTACGACATAATTAACCAACAGACATAACATAGTACTGTAAAAAAACTGATTATCATTTGATTGAGATTTATATATATTTATATAGATTCATTATAAAATTTCGGAAATCATTTGAATTAAAGAATATACTTCACTGATGATTTGCAAAGCTGTGACTCGTTTTATGGAGTCAATTATACATTAGGTCATTTTGATTTTTGTCATCTCCTCAACGTATATATAAGGTTTATAATTTTAAAAATGTAATGGTCTCCAAGTGCATAGAGGGGAGCGAAAGATACCAGAGGGACATTTGAATTCATAGATCTAAAATGAACCGACAACGCCATGGCTAAAAATAAAAGACAGACAAATAATAGAACACAAGACACAACAAAACAAACTAAAGACTAAGCAAAACGAACCCCACCAAAACCTGGGGGTGATATAAGGTGCACCGAAAAGGGTTAGCAGATCCTGGCTACATGTAGCACCCGTTGTGTAGTTCATATTATAACAAAGCCGGTAAATAGTCCAATTCGATAGGTCTCATCAAAGAGATATTGATTGTCAACATGCACATCAAGCTCTGAAAAACTAGCACTTTAAATCTTGTCACGTAACATATATATATATATATATATATATATATATATACATGCGAATGAACTTTAATGAGACATAGACAAAACGACACAAATAAACAATGTTGGATGTAGGTAGTTAGAGAATTGGACTTCAAAGGCAGATATTTGAATCTGTTGATTCAATTTATTTGCATCTGTTAAAGGCTTGGTAATGTTTAAATGTACCACATTGAGCTTAATTATTTTTTTATTCGAGCGGCAATAATGAGTTTCTTGTAGACAACGTACATGTTACGCATGTTATTGTATATATTCATTCTATTGTTAGAACTATATGTACATGTACTTATGTCGGGCTTCGTGTTACTAATGCATTGACGCACAAGTATTAACCTGAATCATATTTCAACAAACAAAATATTACTATTTTACATGTGAATTTGTGAATACATTAAAAAGATACGAGCAAAAATCTTAATGATGATGATGGGAGTTGTCAACTACCTTGAATGGATATACAGTCCTTGCACAGTTGTAAAAATCTTTATAACTGAACACACATCAGTATGTATATATATTTCGTTATAATCAGATTTTTTCTTTTCCATTTCTGTCTTCAAAATTAGTTAAGACCAAGTTTTCTTAATAGTTTAAAAGTTTTTCTGTTAGAATTGCAGAAATTGGCCAAGTACAATTATCCTTGGTGCTATTATCGATAGGGGTCCATTTTCATAATATACGTCCAATAGTTGTTTAGTAAGTAACAAGGTACTCATAGTAACTTCTAAGTAAAACCCGTTCAGCAAAGTATATCACTTAAATGAAGTAAACAACTAGTAGTAGTATGTGTCAAGGCGCCTATCTTCATCCCTTTACTCAGGACAGCGCGTAACAATAAAAGAGGATTATCTGAATCAACCACATCCTGTATTCATAACAGTACAATATAAATGGTTAGCAAAATAAAGGCAACAGTAGTATACCGCTGTTAAAAACTCGTAAATATATAGCAAGATAGAAGGAATAACTGGCAAGTGAAATTCAGGTAATAACAACATACAAAATCATGCAACAATGGAGGAAAGCGCACGAGATTGATGTTATTGAGCTATGGGAAACTTGGAGAGTACAGCATTTTGGCTCCTTTTGTGTATAGCTCGTAGCAGAAGTGTGATTTTTTAATTGTTATCATAATGGAGCTTGTTGTAAATAGAGAACATCATATGACTTTTTCAATATTGCATCCGTATCAACCCGAGACACCAATATAATCCCAACAACTCTGCTCAAAGGGATTATATTGGTTAAGGGTTGATATGGTGTGTGATATTGAAAAAGCCATATCATATACAATTTGTGATATACATATAGCTCAAGTAGATGTTTTTTTATGTAACATGACGTCATACAGATAAAAAGGTTTGAAATGACGTCATACAGATTATAGGTTTGACATGACGTCATATAGATTAAGGATTTGATAAAACCTCAACGGATGGAACATAATGGCTTGATAATAAAAGGCATTCATTAAGATCTCCGTATTTTGTTTTGTTTATCTGATTTCCTGCTGGCCTAACGAGTAGAGAAATGCAGATCATATTAGATTTAGATTACGCGTACATCATTACATATATTTTAACACTGGGTGTAAAGTTTTGAGATAGACATTGTTAGAATGTTGATTACCCTTATGAATGACGTCAAGATAACATTTTATTCACAGCCAAACAGTTCTTTATGCCTTCGTTACATTTTTTGTCTTGTGATCAATTTAGTGCACGGCGATTAATAAGTATTTTTCAATTAGTTAATAAAATTTTAATAATGTTTAAGGGTTAATTTCAGTAAATAATAATACACCATAAGCGAACAAGGAAGGTGATACCTTTTGTTCGAGATAAAGAACTGCAATTATGTTCTGTTGCTTGTTGTGTTTTCAATCAGATGTATGCCTACAGTAACATTTTGTTTTTAAAGAATATTCTTTTAAACATGTCTCGATGGTTAAAAACACTACCTTTAATACACCCTGACATTAAAACTGACAATCTTAAAAAATCAATGAATCATGAAGACGAAAGACGATAAAAGGAATACTTATTGTGATATAAGTTTTATACGTTATTTTTAAAATCCCAGAGAGACTTTGTATTATTTGATTTGTCTAGACCTTAACGCGTTATAACAATTAAAGACTACCAAAGTTTATTATATTTTCATTTTAAAATGTGTTGATTCTATTTATGATAGAATTCTGCAATGAATGACACTTTCTGCTAGAGATTAATCAACACAATTTTCAACAATTTCGCTTAATAGCACAGAACTCGAGTATAAAAAAGTGCCAGACGAAACGAACAGAAGAATAAAAAGCTCATAATTTGAAGACAAACATGAAAAAGCATAACACTAAGTATTAAATTTCGGTCTTTAAATAACTCTTTTTCTCGTTAAAACAAAAACATTATGTAAAAAGTATTTTCAAAAGTTAAAAAAAATGTCAAATTAAAAGACCATGCAGATAAATACCCGTAAATGCGGAAGAGTAAACAGATCGGTAAGAAAGTGTCCTTTCAAAAATACTAGGGAACTAGTTAAAACACAATGATTTTCAAGGTCTTTGTTATAAGAAGTTTAATAAATTGAACATTTATCTATAAATTTTGATAGAAAAAAACCCAAGAAAACAGAAACAGTGTTTTTCTAGAGTACTGAAAAAAAACTCACCACAGCATGCACTTCAGCTCACCTGATAAACCTACAGAAGTGTACTTTTTACAACACAACACATACATAATCTCTTGTATCAGGCTTTTTCAGATCCATTTTTTTTTATGGAAATATTCTTTATAAAGCACAAAAATGTTATTACTCACCTCAGAAGCTAATAAAACCTTTAAATAGACTTATTAAGAAGGGATATAGTTACGATACTATTGTCAGGTAATTATGCCTGATATTCATATGATGAAGACATAATCTTTCAATCAGTTTAATTGAAGTCTGGAGCTGGCATGTCAGTTAACTACTAGTAGTAACTTGTTATTTATGTACTATTGTCGTTTTGTTTATTTTCTTTGGTTACATTTTCTGACATCAGACTCGGACTTCTCTTGAACTGAATTTTAATGTGCGTATTGTTATGCGTTTACTTTTCTACATTGCCTATAGGTATAGGGGGAGGGTTTAGATCTCATAAACAAGTTTAACCCCGCCGCATTTTTGTGCCTGTCCCAAGTCAGGAGCCTCTGGCCTTTGTTAGTCTTGCATTATTTTTAATTTTAGTTTCTTGTGTACAATTTGGAGTTTATTATGGCGTTCATTATCACTGAACTAGTATATATATTTGTTTAAGGGGTCAGCTGAGGGACGCCTCCGGGTGCGGAAATTTCTCGCTGCATTGACGACCTGTTGGTGACCTTCTGTTGTTGTCTGTTCTACGGTCGGGTTGTTGTCTCTTTGACACATTCCCCATTTCCATTCTCAATTTTATTTTATATATGAAGACAATGTTAAGTAATATATATCCCACGAGGACGATGTGTGTCAGTGTAAGATAACCCTGATGATCAGAGGCCAGAAGGTGATCTTAATCTTACACACCAAGTTCGAATGGGATAACTATCTCGGCTGTTTAAGATTAGACAAAAACATTTACAATTAATAAATTCTAGTTTAGAACGCCACATAACCATTATAAAATACTTTATGTATTACTATATTATAATGTATACCCATCATGACCCCCGTTTTCAGTTTATTGTCTATCTATCAGTGTGTCTATCTCTTTAATATACTATGCCTTTATTTTAGATCGACTAAGCGGTATTTTGAACATTGCTATAAGCTGGAGGTTAAGCTACCCATAAATCCATGTTCATTTCACAAGTTGTTTTAAATTTCCCATACCAAGTCAGTTATCAAATTGTTTTTTTCCTCATTATATTGTTACATTGACGTTTGTTTTGGTTAATGTTGTTGCGTTTTTTCCTCTTATTGTTGATGTGTCTCGAGCTCCCTCGGTTAAGTTTGTAACCAAAATTTGTTTTCTATTAATCGATTTATGAACTTTAATTTGTTAATTACTCTATTGTTGCCTTTTTGATATAATTTAATATTAATCTAATTATAACTCTGTTGGGCTCAAATTTTAGACTTATAAAAATATATGAGTTATACTGAATTGAAAACACACTTAGATATAGTGGGTATATAATATATATTGTATGATTGTCACTTGCTTAGATTTGGTTGTATAACATACTTATTTCTAGTTACTGTATAATGAATTGAATTCTTTTTCTACACGGTGATTATCAATTGATGAATTAGATTACTTACAAATAAAAACGCATAGGGTATAAACAAAATATAACATCTTCACACGCTTCAAACAATTGTCTATCTCCTCGATTTTCATTACGTGACGCTACGACTATTTTCTAATACAGCTGGTGATATATATATTTTTTAACAAAATACACAACTCGTCTAAACATCAACCCAACAATGTTAGATCTGTAAATTTGCTTTCTACATTTATTTTGTTCTTCCCTCGCCGGGGTTCGAACCCATGCTACTGAGATATCGTGACACTAAATCGCCTGCACTGTAACCAGTGCGCTAGACCAAAAAATCACCTGGGCTTCATAAAATGAAGCTTTCGTTGGCCAGGTGTTACCTTTCCACGCCAGTTTTAATCTGGCGTCGTACTACAGTACATCATATATAAGGCACGAAGATGTTATTTTTACAGATCAGCTAAATTATCTATAGTAAAGGATCCTACAAATTAATGTGAGATACAGTCACAGAAAAAATTATATTTGTAAGTATGTCTGAATTAGTGACAACTCTGCTTTCGCAATTTATTTGGTTCTTTCCTCGCCGGGGTTCGAACCCATGCTACTGAGATATCGTGACACCAAATCACCTGCATTTTAACCGGCGCGCTAGACCACACGACCACATGAGCTTGATAAATATATACAAGTCTAAATTGAAAACAACGTTCGAACCTATGTTTGCATTGGATAAGAATCGAAATGTTTATACGTGTGCATGTCACAAACTTCGTTGTAGTAGGGTCTAAATACAACACAAACAGGATTTTCAAAAAGACCAAAAGAGTGAGAAATTTTTTTTTAACAACTGATGTTTTTAAACCCTGCTGACTGTCATTGGCGATTGTCAAATAAGTTGATCACAAGGTGTTACAAAATAGATTTCTATATTAATTTAATACCAAGTACGAAACAATATAATTTGTGTTCTGCAAGTATAAGTCCGGGGTAAAAATAGAAAACATAAGAATTGAAAAAAGAATCAATCTAAGAACTTTTCTTTTTTATGCATTTCAAACAGTAGTATGAACTGAGTTGTGAATGACGTACAAAATACCCTTGTTCATGTGTTTAGTTTAACAAGGTGTCTCATTTTCCAGAAAAATATCCCTATTTTTATACATTTTGCTTTATTTCTTAGTCTGAAATCATATTACTAATAGCTGATCAGGTTACACTCTGTCACAAAATGTAAAGTAGCAATACACAGTTAGAAGTTTAGTTTCGAAATATGGCCGTAGTGATATTTTTAAATATGAAAATTTTTGTAAAATAAAATTGATTTTTATATAATTGAAGAATAATTTAGTCTTCTTAGTTGGCTTGTATAAACATTTGGATTGTTTTAGCGTGTTTTCTGTTTGACAGTCCATATTTTCCTATCCTAACCACAAATAGGTCCATCAGTTATTGTAGTGTTAATCAACAGAGATTTGACGCTTGATCATTTCAATTCAATTTTATGAAAAAACGAGCAGAAATGCACATCAATTTTTTTTTGTTATTTTACTTTGGACCAAATTTATGAGACTTTTGTGATATTTTCACACTTTTTTTGCCCTACCTACCATAGTAGAGGGGCATCACGTTTTCTGGTATGTGCCTCCGTTCGTTCGTCCGTTCGTCCGTGCGTCCGTTCATCCCGCTTCAAGTTAAAGTTTTTGGTCAAGGTAGTTTTTGATGAAGTTAAAGTTCAATCAACTTGAAACTTTGTATACATGTTCCCCATGATATGATCTTTCCAATTTTATTGCAAAGTTAAAATTTTGACCCCAATTTCCCGGTCCACTGAACAAAGAAAAAGATAGTGTGAAGCTCTGGTTAAACTTTGGATAAAGTTTTTGGTCAAGGTACTTTTTGATGAAGTTGAAATCCAATCAACTTAAAACTCTATAACATGTAAAACGATAATGCGAGTGAAGCATCCGTGTACTATGGACACATTCTTGTTTTGAAATATTTTGTATCCAATGAATGCATGAATGAATGAAAAGATTGCTGCCAATGATACATTTCACCATTATAACCATTAGAAATCAAATTTATGGAATATTCTATTTCTTTAAATATACACATGCATGACACGAATATTAAGCCTTATTTGTTAGAAAGGAAAGGAAAGAGGGTGTTTAAAAACTATGAGTGTGACTTTTACACGAATATTAAGCCTTATTTGTTAGAAAGGAAAGGAAAGAGGGTGTTTAAAAACTATGAGTGTGACTTTTAAGTGTTTTTTCTTACTGTATATTGCAACCTTAATCCTTAATTTTCTTATTTGCTTTCGTTAAAAGAAAATGGACTTGCATAAGTTACCAATTGATTTGAGATTTTATATACATTTATTTTTCATTATGAAATATAAACAACAAAACTTTGTGGAACGCAGGCACATCTCATGAATAAAAATTATTTCTATTTATCGTCATATATATTATTAATGATTAAGGCCACTACATGTATTGACTCATTTATCAAATACTTAGTACAGGAGAAAACTATAGTTCATAGAACATTATCTATTTGATATTGTACTTGTAATTATCTTTAAAATAGCTTTTTGCTTTGTGTCTTTTGTCTTTATGCTAGTGTTTCATTTGGTGCACCACTCAAACAAATATAACACACAGCAACCAAAAACAACCACTGAAGTACAGTCTCCTGAGTGCGGGCATTGGACCGGGGTATCATGTGTATAGTGATAAATCACTTCCCAAGTAAAGGTGGGGCAAAAAATTCCGGTAGGACATTCATACTTACAAATCGAAAATAAACTGACAACGCTAATCCAGAAAAGAAGAAAATGACAAGCAGGCAAATATTGTACACCAGACACAAAAAAGAAAACTAAAGACTAAACAACATAAACCCCACAAAAAAACTGGGGATGATCAAAGATGCCCCAGAAGAGTTAACAGATCTTGATGGCACCTGTAAGGTTGTTCATGTTATTTCAAATAGTCGTATAAGGCAGGGCACATATGTGAAAGGAATTGGGATTGTAGCTACAACACAAGGAACCAACCCGATATAATCTGTGAAACGCATATTCCATAACAGTCAACATACTTGTGATGTCGAAGGGGTGATTTCAACTTCATCATTTGGAACTCTTTGTTTAAAAGCTGCCTTGCAGCAACCCCCTATCAAGAAATTCATGATAGCAATTACAAGCCTGTAAATATCGTATCAATTGGGAGATATATGCTGGCACTGCTGGAATGTTGCTACATAGAAATGGAAAGTTCACAATTATGAAGCTGAACTCATCTCTTTTGTCGCCAAATTTTGAATTAGCTAGTTAGCTAACATCATCAATATAGAAGAAAGTAAAGTTAAATAATATTTCTAACTTACTTAGTATGTTGTTTCGTTGTAAGTAGTTTCTGTATGAAGTCAGCCTCATACGAATAAACAAACAAGTCGACAAGAGGAAATGCACACTTGGTTACCATTGGAATGCCGATAGTGTGTTATAAAAGACGTCCTCGAAACGTAACAAATACGTTGTCAATCAAGAAATCAAGCATTTTGATAATGTCAGTTTCAGGGATTGTTTTGTTTGAATCAGAGTGAATTTTACAAAGTGGGACTAATCCCTCCCTAAGACATGAAAGTTTTAACTACATTGGCCATTTTTTTTTTCATGAAACAGTGCAATACCAACTCTTTCAATTTGTCTGTTAGTTTATAATGGACAATACTTGTGTATAGTGCAGGAAAATCAAATATTTTAATACCATTGCAAAATGAAAGAGTCTTAGATAGTATTTACTCTCAAGATCTTAGGCCTTTTTTAGGATCCAAATGTGATTCACACCACCTCAAGAATAGACAGTTTCACACTAACTTCAAAACCCGGCTGTGATTGCTGATAAAATTGATGTTTAAAAGTTAAAAGGAAAACATATGATTATCAATGAATTCTACCTTTGTAAACGTCGTTGGGGTATATCAGTCAGGATTCTACTTCGTCAAAATTATCTCCTCATTAAGCCAGTTCATTTTTACAGTTGTAGAAATTGAAGCCATTGTAGGGATGACGCACTGCCAATTTAACTCTTGAAAACCGATGAGTTTTTTCCACATAGCACCATTACGATCCTTATATGTCAGTTGTATCTTAAAAGTCAAATGAGCTAATAAGCATCAGTTAATGTTCTTGTATGCATTAAGTCAACTTAAAACAAATTATTGTCTGATCGGTTTTCAGGTGGAATTTTGGAAAATTCATTAACCTATAAAAATATCTAATTAAATACTTCGTGGAAAGACAGACTAAACCAATTCAGTGGTTGAAGGCTATAAACTCTTATTATCACACACAAACAATGAACAGTTTTCGAAGAAATGTATTTTATCATTCAACTTGAAAGTCGTTAGTAAAAATTACATATTCAAACACACCTTCTCTGTTTTTGGGATTCATTAGAAAGGTACTACACTTGACCCATATATTTCATCTTTTAGTACTGCTAATTTTTAATGTTATAAAGTCAACCTATAGCCTTGATATATAAAATTGATAGAATCTGGAGCGAGATAATGTATCGAATACTTTTGCTTTATATGTTTTCAAGAAAAAATATTCACTTCAAACACGCCCTGACATAAAAAGGTGCACTCGATTTTCTCTTTTCGATACAATTAATATATTGTTACACTTTTTTTAGAATTTTTATGAGTCACATAATGGAAGGCAAACACGAAAATTACTGAACTAACAAATTGATATGTTCTCCGTCCGTGGTATTTTTTTTTTAAATCGGAAGTTATGCATTTTCTACATCCAACTTGATAGGTGCCCATGTCGTCGACTTGATATCTAATTGTTCTACTAAACGATGTAATAGATAAATTGAAAACTTATGCACATGGTGTTTTTAAAATTAAATACTTCGTAATTCAGCAGGAAATTGTCATTTAATTTGGATCTATTATTTTTTTTAAACTTTTGTTTCTATAGTAAACATTACAGTAAGCCTTTACCGCCTTCTCTAACAAAGAGTTTTGATTCATTGTTCTACTTCAATCGGGTTTCCACCTGCTATGTTGAGTTTCCAAGTGAATGTTAATTTCTAATTCATTTATTAAGCAGTTTATGTAATGATATTTAGAGACAAAAACGATGTTGTTTGGGGCTTTATCTGCGGGGACAACAACATGATTATTTAGGTTTTGACAAGTGTTTTGCAACATTATGGGTTATTAAAGACTGACGTTGCATGGGTATTGATAGTCCCATTAAATGTTTTAATTCTGATTTGTATCAACGACCTTACAGCTTGAATCCATTCCGAAGTAGTCCTTTTGTCTCCCTTTTTGCGTTTAACCATTGCCTAGAATAATCCACGACTTAATCAACCAGTATTTGTAAGTTGTGTTTTCAATTGATGTATTTTAGCTCACGATATTCGGACTTTTGGATAAACACATTTCACAGAAAAGTGTTATTGACAGTGTTGATATCAGTAATAACGTAGCCAGTCGGACTATGAGTGAATGAGGAATTAGCACAGTTGCAATCAAGAGGTTTTGATTTGAGATCGTCAATAGTGAGATCATTTTAAACGTGTTTGTAATTGAACATTGTAGTTCCAATTGGTTTGATATTTGTATAAATAATGATTGGTACAGCCTGATCCTTTCAATAAAGAGGTATTTTCGATTGAACTGACTTAAGATAAAGGATATTGCTCAGTTTGAAGCATCGAGGCACAGAAAAAATATTCTCTCTTTTTTATCTTATACAATGCATGCTGGTTTGAAAAGTCTGTGATAATTGCAATATCCGAAACGATAGTTTTTTTATTGTTTTAACTGAGAGTTTGTAACAGTGGTTTTCAAACATCAATTGAACAGAGAATGAAGTTTTCAAAGGGGCAATAATTAAAGTTTCGTGCGAATGGGATGTATACCTAACAGCTGTTGACTGCTAAAGTAAATGACAGAAAGTCATTAATAGAGACATCATGGGGAGTTGGTTATACATAATGACAATGACCATGACTGTGTATACGTCAAGGAGTAAAGTTAGGACAGCGTCATAACAGCTAAACAAAACAGTATACATATGTATATCAAATATCAATACATAAATAACGTACGAAAAATAATAAGACACGAAATATTTTCTAATGTAGGTAATATGTTAAAACAGTACGGTATATAATCTTTAATTGTTCATTAGACCCTTTTTTTGTTAGCGCCCGTGTGAACTCTACAACATTTTCTTACGGATGACCGTTTTGGATTTTGACCTATTATTAAGGCCATTATAGTATTATTTAATCTATATTTTTGTCTGTCAAAAAATCACATATATAGAAAATCAGGTTTGATTTATTTGTATGGAAAATATAGAACATTATGTCAATGTCAGAAAAATATAAACTGTTTTGTATGAGGCCAAGAAACTTGGAAAAGGCAAGGTTTTACAGAGCCCTTCCTAAGTTTTGCGCAGAGTAAAGAACAGTTTACATTTTTCTGACATTGACCTAAAATTGTTTTTAAACTGCAACTTAAATTAATAAATTGATAGCTTTTTAAATCGTAACACAAATGTCAAACTTTTTTCAGCCCTTAATGGACCCCTGATTGTGGAGAAAGTGTTCCATGATGAAATTGACATTATACAAAATATACTTTGTTACTTTATTTAGGAAATAAACACAACTAGTTGCAAGATTAAATTAAAAAAACAAAAACAATAAAAGTCGTCTGTCTTGAGAGAAAAGTAAATTCAGAAATTATTCCGAAAAATGCGCTAGAGTTTTAAACGCAATAGCTTAAACTCGCATTTTGAAATTTCTTATAAGAATTGAACAATCCATATCGGAAAAGTTAAAATATCATATTAGTCTGGAATGACAAAATAATAATAATAAATGCACGCAATAGTTTCTGAATTTACAGTTATTTTAATTTATTCTATAATTTCTTATTTGTATATATTTTGATTATTTATTCATGATATATTGATCAGTATGATATATGAAACTAATTTTAATCAAAATTTGAAATTCAACTTTTTTTATTTCCAAAAATGAAAAAAAAGGAAAAACTAAGCTTATTGGTGGTTTTGATTGAACAGATGATATTTGAACTATCAACTATAGAACTTGCCGATTCATTGACGTCGCGTAAGTGAGACTTACTTACATGTATCATATTTAATTAGTCTGGTATAGTTCAGTGTCAATATAGAAATGATATATATATATACTAAAGATGTGGGATGATGGCAAAAGAGAAAAATCACCACCAGAAACTAAATGACATAGAAGTTAACAGGTATAGGTTGCGATTTACCCTTCAAAATTGAGTAAATATAAAAAAGAAGATGTGGTATGATTGCCAATGAGACAACTGTCCACAAGAGACCAAAATGACACAGACTTCAACAACTACAGGTCACCGTACGGCCTTTAGCAATGAGCAAAGCCCATACCGCATAGTCAGCTATAACAGACCCCGAATAAAACCCATATAGCATTTACAAGGTTATAAAAAGACGAGTTATACTACATTTCTAAGTAATAAAAGTGATAATGTTTCTACTTTCTTAGTTCGTGTTACTTAACTATTAACTAAAGAATACATAGTGCTATATCTTATACTTCATTAATCGTGGCTATTTTGATTGTAGCTACTACAAAAGTATATATATCGAAAGTTCTAATTACACCAACTGAAACTATTTTATTTAGGACATCTGTACATTGTAAGAAAATGTGAAATTCATTAAGGTATTCGGCCCATAATAGGCCAATATACAACAAGTAAAATAATTTACATTTTTATCAAGGATTGTAAGTAGGGGGGTCTAAGAATTCTTACTATGAAAAAAAAAATCCGCAAAATATTTCAGGTTACCAGCAGAGCTGGGTTACAGTGCCCCCCTTTTTTGTCCTCAAATGCCAAATAAGGGGTTTAAATAGTATGTAATTTAAAAAATTCTATAAAGTATAATTTACTAATCTATCTTTTAAAAGGAACCTTACATGTAACCTTGTAAAATTGAACATAAAAAATAAATTGTTTTTTTGCTATTCTATTTTTAGAACTGTGTTATTGTTACTAATAATAGAAAAGGGAGAAAAGTCTAAAAATTGCCAATTTTATATCTTCACTAGTTCAAAAGTGAATATTTTAGCAGAGCATTAAAAAATGACATTTAAATTAACTTTACCTATTGTTCCATCCTAAAAAAAAAATTTGGAAACTTTTACCGTACCAATTTCGAGAAATTTTGATTTAGAATGTCAAGGTCACAGTTCCTAAATGGAGACTTGGTATCCCTGTTCTGATGTTTTTTGGTATAATTTATGTAAATCTTTAGCAAAACTAACCATACTTCATATGATCTTATAATAAGAATAAACTATGATATTTATAACATATTAAGTTCAAAAGGTCAAAGGTCAAGGTCATTTTTTGGAGCTAAAATGAACAAAAATCTTTTTTTTTGCTAAATTTTCAAAAGTGTTTCTACCTATTGGTCCCATAATCTTCACAACCTTTGTAAATAAAGACCATTTGATGATACTCAAAAGATCATGCTTTGGTTTCAACATTTAGGGGTCAACCGGTCAAAAGGTCAAGTAATTTTAGGAGCTAAAATTAGACAATGATCTCCTTTCTTGATCAATTTTCTATAGTAAACTTACCTTTATGTACTATAATCTTTCATTTCATTTGATAATTATGATAACTTTATGATATATGCATTAGATATAAGATTAATTTCAACCTTAAGGTGAAAAGGTCAAAGGTCAAGGTAATTTTAGGACCTGAAATATGAAAATTGTCTCCTTTTTGCTCATATTTCAAAAGTAAATAATAAAAAGAAGATGTGATATGATTGCCAATGAGACAACTCTCTATAAGAGACCAAAATGATACAGAAATTAACAGTTATAGGTAACTGTACAGCCTTCAACAATGAGCAAAGCCTATACCGCATAGTCAGCTATAAAAGGCCCAAAATGACAATGTAAAACAATTCAAAGGAGAAAACTCACGTCCTTATTTAAAAAAAAAATGATCAAAAAACAAATATTTTACACACAAACAAATCAGAACCACTGAATAACAGGCTCCTAACTTGAGACAGACACATATATACATAATGTGGAGGGTTTAAAAATGATGGACAATATGTATGGTTTTGCTACATGTTTTCGATTTTGTCCAATGTGCAACACCAGACATCATATGACAGCGTTAGGGGTTCAGACTGAGGATGCATTGTCTTATATTTCACACCAGCATTTACTAGAGCTTATTAAAAAATACCCCATCATTCCTGTTCATCCTACTTCATGCACATAATAAATAATAGAAATTATCTTCTTCAATGATATAAATAAACTCTACACATGTAACATTTCAATATTTATTTGTACATTATCATGAAAGTATAACATGGTCATGATGGTTCAAAAGATACAAATAAGTAAATCTATATATACAATGTACAATCAATATTAAATCTTTTGAATATTAACATTGATCAATAAACCATGACAATGAGATCAGGATCAATCATAAGTATACCAAATTAAGCAGACATATTGCTATTTGAATCTGATACATGGACTTGACCATGGGTTCACAGATCCATGAAATGTGGTCAATGTCAAGGGAAAACAGTTTTACAGACATGAGGAACTTTCAATTCATGCTCATTGCAACAATAGATATCATATTATTCACAAGGGAGAGAATTAACATAAAAAACATTAATAAAAAATGCTGAGTTCAAAATATCTGTAATGCAGCAACAACTTTTCTCTTTAGTCCAAGGTTGGTCAAATCCCACACAATTCCTGTTATGTCTTCAGCCCCTCATGGTATTGGAGCATTCAGTACCACAATATATCAATACTGGCTGCCAGTTTCATATTCTATCTCTTTGATATGAGAAATAACATCTTGCCTAACTGGAAGTAAAAAAGAAAATTCATTACAAATTAATTAAAACTTTTAAATTTAGCATTCTGAAGAAGAAAATTATCACTATAGTATATGGTTGAAAGCAATCTGACAACTAAATGTGTTTATGTGTTACAACACTGAGGGATGTTCCAGAAATAAATGTAGGGGGAGAGGGGGTCAGAAGACACTTTTTATTTCACCCCCACCATGCATATTCTTTCATTTGCCATTTCAGTGCCTTTTATAGCTGAATATGCGGTATGGGCTTTGTTCATTGTTGAATCTTTGGCAATCATCTGACATCTTCTTTCTTTTTCTTTTGTATATAAATAGGGGTACAATGTATTAAAAAAAAAGATGCTCCGCAGGGCGCAGCTTTATACGACCGCAGAGGTTGAACCCTGAACGGTTGGGGCAAGTATGGACACAACATTCAATCTGGATGCAGCTCTAAATTTGGATTGTGATTAAATAGTTGACACAGCATAAGTTTCTGACAGAGAATGAATGTGGTCTAATGAACTTAAAATTTTTGTTTTGCCTTTGAGCAATACACTATGCTGTTGAATATTAATCCTCTCAAAAAAATGTTTGAAGAAATTTCCTTTTTATTTATGAAATCTGAAATGTCATCATTGATACGTTGATCATGTACATGTATAAAGATATACAAATGTAAATAAAAATTGTTTATACAATGTAAATTGTATCTACCGGGAATATAACTAGTTAAGTTTGGACATGTTTCAAATAATTTTAGGTACAACCATTTATTTCATTCATTTTTCAATGACACTACAACAATTGACAACACAATTGCTATCAATCTGAACACAAAAAAAAAACCTGTGTATTAGTTAATGAAAATACACATGATTAGTCTTTATACATGTATCATGTTTTGATTATTTACTGACCCCTATGAAATGTACATTTAAATTAACAGTGACAGATGGCAGAAATACATATACAACTGTACAAATTACAAGGTGCATGTATCTTCGTGATCATATAAATGAAAGAAGAGTAATACATGTATGCTACATTTCTTGGGATGATAATCAAAAATATCTCAGATAATCTGCAACTTACCTACATGTAATCAATTGTGTTTTGTAGGTTTGAGGGATTAATGTCACATCTTTAACAAGGATGGTTTCTCTAAAAAATGAAATATAAATTTCTGTTACAAAAATGTTTTCATTTTGATAGTACATAGATAAGGAATGTATAAATGTAGCAGTACAATGTACATGTACATCCTTTGTACATGTATGTTTGTACAAATGATCAAGCTATGCAGTATGGGTTTTGCTCATTGTTGAAGGCCGTACAGTGACCTATAGTTGTTAATGTTTGTGTCATTTTGGTCTTTTTGTGGGTAGTTGTCTCATTGGCAATCATACCACATCTTCTTTCTTATATTTGTTAGTTTGTTATACAAATTTTCTTACTAAATATAATAAAGTGAAAACTGGACATATGATACATATTAAAAAAAACACATACATTTTATAATAAAATAATATTTGTTGTAAATATGCTATTTGCCAATGTAAATCATTTGTAAATGTACATGATGTAATAAAAAGAATAAATAATCAAAGAATTCAAATATTGAAAAGCTTTACAACTTGTGTCACATTCATAGAAATTAACAGAAAAAACTCCCAGATAATGAGATATATACATGTATGAACGGTCAATGCTGTGTATGCTCTTCATTTATGTGTCTTTGTATCCTACATCATGTACATGTGCATTTGACTTTTAATCAAATACTGATTAAATTATTAGATGATACATTTTTAGATGGATATTATCAACATAAATATATTACTATAGTCATGCTAGTATATAAATGTATCAATTAATTAGTGTTGATTAGTGTCCAGGTGTCTGTGTCAATTTGACAAGTTAAAAAGCCATTGATGGTTCATGCTACATGATGATCATACTTGTACATTGTATGTGTACCATGGCAATTCACTTTTTGAACATGTTGAAGGGTAGCCTTGGCTTGAATCCCGCAATTATCTGATAGCACTTTTGTTTAATGCTTTCTTGCAATTGTTATCAATATGTTTGTATTTGTTTTTTGCCTTGACCTGTTGACTTGGGTGTTTGTTTCTAAATTATTACAAACATATAAACTGACCGACCTGGATTATTTTGTAAATAATCATTTTTTTCATACATGTATCTAGTTTAGATTACTATGACATCTAACGGCTGTTTTACCAGATAAACTGGTGTCGTGGGGCATAATTAACATGACAATGTTGTCCAACTCAAGTTTAAAAATGTTTGGATTTGTAAAGGCAAATTACCTGGCACCTGCTCAAAGTTTTACACTGAAGCTTGGCATCAGCTTGGCCTTTGGTTTACTACGTTCTCAATGTTAGGGACCATAAGGCAGTCGGTTCAATTCCATCCAGATATACACGTAACATATGAATACAGAACTTTAAAACATAAAAGTAAACGATCCATTCAAATCGTCTCCCAGAGCAGATCGCGAGATGAAAAGGACAAGTGCGTGATGTGTTTTCATTCCTTCTATCAACTAATCTTCCTATGCCGGTACAACATATTTGACAACCAGTTGCATCCAAACTGCACACATTATTTCCGCATCACGATAAGACGAAGAGGCTAAAATCGGCGTACTTTTTTTGGTAAAACGCCTTCGTCTGTCTTGGCAGCCGACTTAGTCGTCCATATTTGTTTACCATAACTTCTGTTTCCGGATTGTCAAAATTGGACAATTTATAGAAAAATGAGCGTTTACTCCATAGTTAATGAAAATATACTTCAATTAAGCCTTTCTGATATTTTAATCGTCATTTTAAAAATAATAACTATACTCTCGCTTACTTGGCGGAAAATACCGAGGTGTTGAAAAAATTGACACCTCGGTAAACTCCGGAAAATTTTCCGTAAATCTTTATTATGGGTCGGATACCTTAAAATGAGCTTTTCAAAAGGAGTTTTTCCTATTTCGTACTTGGTACGCACACATTTTTATATTTCCCTGTAATGTACAAATACTGTTTATTCTGCAATTTAACATATACACATAAAATAATGGGATTTTTGTATTAATCACAACAGTTGGAATTTTTGTTTAACCAAATCAACATGACTTAGACGAGAACAGAAGCGGAGTACAATGGTATATGGAACGCCATAGCTGCCTAATGTGAATATATGTTAATATATGCACATACTTTTCAATTTACGCATACACCTTTTCTATACATGCACTACCTTTTTAATATGTGCACATTGTATACTTTATATCCACATACATAATAACTCTTAACAAAGAACACAAATTCGTCATTCCCCTTTAAACCTAAAAAAACATTTAAATAGACTTATTAAGAAAGGATATATTTAATTATAATATAATGTTGCCAATTCATTAAAGATCGCATATTTTGATGCACATATTGGGTCAATACATTAAGCAATAAGCACATTTATTCTATAACCAGTTGTTGGCATGATAT
Organism: Mytilus edulis; assembly: GCF_963676685.1. Classification (NCBI taxonomy): domain Eukaryota; kingdom Metazoa; phylum Mollusca; class Bivalvia; order Mytilida; family Mytilidae; genus Mytilus; species Mytilus edulis. The sequence continues at coordinate 82,099,905 of NC_092349.1, forward strand.
TGGGTATGTTCTTCTCAAATGATACCGTACATTTTATGTTGGTATGATACTAAATCATTTGTGTTTGATTGACATAATCTTTCAATCAGTTTAGTTTAGGTCTGCAGCTGGCATGCCAATAACTACTAGTAGTCCTTTGTTTAACATATACACATAAACGTATGGAATTTTTGTATTAATCACAACAGTTGGAATTTTTGTTAAACCAAATCAACATGACTTAGACGAGAACAGAAGCGGAGTACAATGGTATATGGAACGCCATAGCTGCCTAATGTGAATATATGTTAATATATGCACATACTTTTCAATTTACGCATACACCTTTTCTATACATGCACTACCTTTTTAATATGTGCACATTGTATACTTTATATCCACATACATAATAACTCTTAACAAAGAACACAAATTCGTCATTCCCCTTTAAACCTAAAAAAACATTTAAATAGACTTATTAAGAAAGGATATATCTAATTGTAAGATAATGTTGCCAATTCATTAAAGATCGCATATTTTGATGCACATATTGGGTCAATACATTAAGCAATAAGCACATTTATTCTATAACCAGTTGTTGGCATGATATTGGGTATGTTCTTCTCAAATGATACCGTACATTTTATGTTGGTATGGTTCTAAATCCTTTGTGTTTGATTGACATAATCTTTCATTCAGTTTAGTTTAGGTGTGCAGCTGGCATGCCAATAACTACTAGTAGTCCTTTGTTAATTTATGTTTCATTGTCATTTTGCTTAGTTTCGTCTGTTTTCTTTTCGGATTTGGACTTCTTTCAAACAGAGTTTGAGTGCGCGTATTTCGGAATGTTTGTTTGTTCTACATTGGCTAGAGGTAAAGGGAATTGAGATCCAACAAAACGTCGCATGTTTGTTGTCTGTCCCAAGACAGTCATTTCAGACTTTTTTCTAAAATTTTATGTTTCGGGGTAAGGTACAGAGCAGACTTATTTGAACGAATTTTAATGAAATACAGTTCCTTCTACCAACAAACATAATAAATCTCAAGTACGGAGCCATACAAAAATATAGTTATCATACTGATAAACTAGTATGTGCATACAAAATATACATTGAATGGATATACACAATGATTATATTGATATCAAATTTCAATGGTGGAAGTTGCAATACTTAATGTTTCAACAAGCAAAGTTTAAAAAAAAAGACTTGTGTAGTTACAAAGTACGAAATAATAATTTTATAACATGCATCTTGCATAGAAAATGAATACAATACGTGATAATAGTTATCAAAAGTACCAGGATTATAATTTTATACGCCAGACGCGCGTTTCGTCTACATAAGACTCATCAGTGACGCTCATATCAAAATAGTTAAAAAAGCCAAATAAATACAAAGTTGAAGAGCATTGAGGACCTAAAATTCCAAAAAGTTGTGCCAAATACGGCTAAGGTAATCTACTCCTGGGGTAAGAAAATCCTTAGTTTTTCGAAAAATTCAATGTTTTTTAAACAGAAAATTTATAAAAATGACCATATAATTGATATTCATGTCAACACCGAAGTGCTGACTACTGGGCTGGTGATACCCTCGGGGACGAAACGTCCACCAGCAGTGGTATCGACCCAGTGGTGTAAATAGTTATCAAAAGTACCAGGATTATAATTTTATACGCCAGACGCGCGTTTCGTCTACATAAGACTCATCAGTGACGCTCATATCAAAATAGTTAAAAAAGCCAAATAAATACAAAGTTGAAGAGCATTGAGGACCTAAAATTCCAAAAAGTTGTGCCAAATACGGCTAAGGTAATCTACTCCTGGGGTAAGAAAATCCTTAGTTTTTCGAAAAATTCAATGTTTTTTAAACAGAAAATTTATAAAAATGACCATATAATTGATATTCATGTCAACACCGAAGTGCTGACTACTGGGCTGGTGATACCCTCGGGGACGAAACGTCCACCAGCAGTGGTATCGACCCAGTGGTGTAAATAGTTATCAAAAGTACCAGGATTATAATTTTATACGCCAGACGCGCGTTTCGTCTACATAAGACTCATCAGTGACGCTCATATCAAAATAGTTAAAAAAGCCAAATAAATACAAAGTTGAAGAGCATTGAGGACCTAAAATTCCAAAAAGTTGTGCCAAATACGGCTAAGGTAATCTACTCCTGGGGTAAGAAAATCCTTAGTTTTTCGAAAAATTCAATGTTTTTTAAACAGAAAATTTGATTGGCACTTTTCTAGATTCACATTGTATAAAAAATCGTGCCAATGAACCAAATCTAAACATAACCTACTTATATCATTGCCTATAGGATATTTCATAACTTGTCGGTAGCGAGTTCCTATAATGATTTTCCATGTATCACTGTATAAACATAATATACAATTTTATATGAAAGCTTTTGCCCGATTTTTTTTACTTTTTTCTAGGTCTCATCTAAGAGTCACACTAGCTATTACCCGATTTTTGTACTTTTTACATATCATTTAAGAGTAAATTCATGCAGCTATTACCCGATTTTCGTGAAAAACAAACGAGCAAATGTCATCCTCCTACCTTTAAGTTATAATATTCTAATTAACGTCTTACGTAATTAAAAACGAGAAATTTCTCACATTTCATAGATTTAAACGAACTTAAGAGGAGATGTATGATATTACATTCCCACGATAACACTGAGAGTCTGTTTTATCTGGTAAACTGCTCTCTTTTCTTAATCAAAGCTATCTTTAAAACTTCAAGCATATTTTAAAAAAAAGACGCATTTAATGTCTGAAAATAACCTAATAAAAGTCATTGGAGTCTTGAAGAAACATTTTTCGATACATGTATATGGACTACGTACCTGATTTTGTATTTTCGGACAATGGACCGCTATTCAACAGTCTCAACGTATGTTTTGAAGAAGAGAAACAACGCTATTACAATCAGTGTCAATATTGAAGTCGAACATTCAAACAGCTGTTATAGGAAACATGAGAATACAACATTATAAACAGTGTAAAATTTACAACCCTATTGCTAAGGGATACGAGTAAACTATCGGAAGGAGATGACGTCATAATAAAAGCGTTCAAAATGGAAAAGAATGGACGAAGGAATATGCTGATGAAAATGTAATATTAGTTCGTACAGTATGACTACCGAAGACCAGATATATCGTTTACCTTTGGTATTAACAAAAGATCTAATGATTAAACAGTCAGAAATAAATCTACCAATTAAACAGTCAACGCATGGACAATCATGCACAGCTGATCGCTATCGTTCATCATTGAGAGGACAACGTGATTGAACACCAAGAAACGAAACCAACTGAACGTATCCATAGTAGACCGAAACATCTGCATGACTCTGTGTGTGTAGTGCGTTAAATTGACTTTGTAAATATGTGCCTGTTTATTTTTTCTATTTTTTTAGTTTGAAATATTTGGTTTTCCATATTTTACTTTAGAACGTTTATCTCCCTTATGTAATTGTTTTATGACGTTACGTACTTAACTACCGTCTCATAGTTACAATTATTCACCTTTCACCTGAAGATTGTTGTAAAACATGAATTTCAAAGTACTTGTGAATATGAAATAGTATATTCACTATTCGAAAATATTGGACTTTTTATTTAGATATGTTTATCTATACTCAAGACTTTTAACAATTCGATATATATATGAAGCACCCCTAGATTAGCACTGATGACGTGCACAATTTTGTAAGTTTATACATATTTATTTATAGTTCATTGGGAAACAATTTATTGCAACTTATATTAATTCTTCTCCACTTTGCACTTTTGTTGATGTCACTGTTAACAGTTATACGTATGTGCCTGAACTAGTCGTAACGCCCTCATATCGCGGGAATAACGATAAATATTGTTTTGTATACTAACATATGTTTAATAATGGAGAACAATGTTGTACTATTAGTTTTTTAAAGAGATAAACTGAATCAGACGACAGAACATGCAAAAAACATTGCCAATTTGAAGTGAACAATAAATACACACCTACAATTACCCTTACACACAGCTTTTATTTAGATATGTGAAGCTAGATACAGAATAAATGTTAAACCGTCTCTGTCAATGGTTTAAAATGAAATAATAGATCAAGGTTCTAATCCAGAATTTGAGTTGATAACTGTATCTGCTAGATAAAAACATAGGGTAGGCTCCACTTCCTAATTCACACTTCAGCTTTTTTAGATTAACGATCAACTAATCAACGAACTTATTGTTTTCATTTCCATAATTTTAATATTTGGAAGTTTTTTCAACCGTTTCTGTCTATGATTTTTCAACAAAATCAAACACATTAACACTCATGAATAAAGACAACAGTAGCATGCCCGTATACAAAAGTCATTAATCGATTGAGAGAAAACATATCTGGACCAATAATTATAATTGAAACCGGGATAAAACTCAACTATTAAATAAGAACAGAGGAACAACAGATACACTGAAGTGAAAGAAATGCAAATATACATGGAAACGACCTGTTTGATAACAACTTCCATATTCATGACTTAGTACAGGACAATATTAGAAAAAAAAGACGGGTTTAATCTGGTTTAATGGCTATCCATACCTCCTACTTTATGACAATTTAAAAAAAAAACATCGTTATAATGACAATGCTACTTGACAGAAATACAAAACAAACACACAAACGACTATTTATAACAGAGTAAAACAAGAAACAATCCAATTATCGTCCATATTCCATACAGACATTGCTGTATATAAAGTTGAGAATGGAAATTAGGAATGTGTTTAAGAGACAACAACCCGACCATAGAGCAGACAACAGCAGCAGACGGTCACCAATAGGTCTGCAATGCAGCAAGAAATTTCCGCATCCAGGGGCGTCCTTCAGCTGGCCCCTAAACAAATATATATACTAGTTCAGTGATAATGAACGCCATATTAAACTCCAAATTGTACACAAGAACTAAAATAATACAAGACTAACAAAGGCCAGAGGCTTCTGACTTGGGACAGTCGCAAAAATGCGGCGGGGTTAAACATGTTTATGAGATCTCAACCCTCCCCTTATACCTCTAGTCAATGCAGAAAAGTAAACGCATAACAATACGCACATTAAAATTCAGTCCAAGAGAAGTCCGAGTCTGATGTCAGAAGACGTAACCAATGAAAATAAACAAAATGACGATAAGACAAAAAAAACATCAGACTACTAGCAGTTAACTGACATGCCAGCTCATGACTTCAATTAAACTGATTGAAGGATTATGTCTTCATCATATGGATATCAGGTACTATCCTACCCGTGAGGGGTTTAGTGTCATACCATCATAACACATATGAGAAGAACATAACCCGTGTCATGTCAACAACTGGTTTTGGAATAAATGTGTTTAGTTCCGATCAAAGACCCTATAAGTGAATCAATATTAACGCGAAAAATATGCAATCTTCAATACCTGACAACAGTAACTATATCCCTTCTTAATAAGTATATTTGAAGGCTTTGTGTGCTTCTGAGGTGAATACTTACATTTTTGTGCTTTATAAAGAATATTTCCATAGAATATTGGACATAAAATACCTGAACTTATAGGAAGTTTGCATGTTGAGTTATATTTACGAATGATGTTCCTTATACCGATGATAAAACTTAGAACATGATTTGACTAGTTTGTGATATCAAAAACCCTGGTGTAATAATTTTTCAGTAATACATAAATTTCTCTTTTTTTTAAATCTAAAACATTGTTACATACAAGAGCTAATCGTACAAGTTGAGATATATAAACACCGTAAGATGGTGACAAGGGAACGTCATCATCTAAAATTGAATAATTAACGATAGGAAATGAGTAATCATCTCTTTTATCATAAATTTTAGTATTAAGCTTTCCGTTAATTATATAGATATCAAGAGGAAAGAACAGTGGTCATTGTTAGTATTAGCTTTATTTAAAGTAATTTCAACAGGATAAATTTCTTTAGTATACACACTGAAGTCGTTATTATTGAGAGCCAAAATATCATCCAACTATCTAAAAATATTATTAAATTCGTGTATCAGATGTTGTTTCGATTGGTTTTTGCTGATTTTTGTCATCAATTGTAACTCATAGCAATACAAAAACAGGTCCACAATAAGTGGTGCACAGTTAGTCCCCATTGGAATTCCGATAACATGACGATATACGGAACTCAAAAGCGAACAAATAAGCTCATCATAAATACCAGGACTATTTTTTATATATACGCCAGACGTGCATTTTGTCTACAAAAGACTCATCAGTGACCCTCGAATCCAAAAAAGTTAAAAAGGTCAAATAAAGTACGGAGTTGAAGAGCATTAAGGATTACAGTTCCTAAAAAGTTTTGCCAAATACAGCTTAGTAATCTATGCCTGAGGTAGAAAATCCTTAGTATTTCAAAAATTCAAAATTTGGTAAACAGGTAATTTATAAATATAACCATATCAATGATAATTCACAAAAAAGTGCTGACTACTGGGCTGTTAATTCCCTCGGGGATATAAATCTCCACCAGCAGTGGCATTGACCCAGTGGTTGTAGATAAACTCATCATAGATACCAGGACTAAATTTTGTATATACTCTAGACTTGCGTTTCGTCTACAAAAGACTCATCAGTGACGCTCTAATCAAAAAAAGTTAAAAAGGTCAAATAAAGTACGAAGTCGAAAAACATTGGGAACTTATGTTCCTAAAAAAATTGCCAAATTCAGCTAAGGTAATCTAAAAAGGTTATATAGTAAAAATTCGAGGGCATATATAGTTTCAAACATATCTAATTGACATAGCTATTTTGTTTACTGCTACTATAAAATGACCTACAAAAGTTTGAACATATATATATTCACATTCTGACGTTTTAAATGCCCATTTAATTAGGTGTGTATTTTTTTTTAAATGAGAATTTGAGGCAATGTAGTATATAGGGTAGAAAAATCAAAACTTTAAACAGATTAAAAATCACCAATATAAGCATGCAATTTATCAAGTACTTCCAACGAGTTATTGACACTCCAAAAGTAATTAATTCCTTCCCATTTGAAGGCCTTGTTTGAACAATTTATTATCAGGTTTTTGATTGTACCAAGTGTACTGGTAAGAAGAACAGGTAATTGAGTAGTGGAACAATGGCTTTAAGACGAAATAAATCTATATTTGTAAGGTATCTTTTGTAGCTTCGGAAGCCAATACATAGTTGGAACTTTCATTGTTTTTGGTTCTGCTTTGTAAAGCGGTAGATAAAAATTAATGTGTGTAATGCCCGCGTCACACTGTCCCGATTTTTATATACGATGGACACCCGAATGCGAAAATTGTAAGTTCGTACGAAGTTGGTCCCGATCTCGTTAAAATACCAAAAAGTGACCGAAGCAAGTACGATGAATAACGAAGTCTATACGATGGTACCGAAATTAAATACGATAGCAAAAGATGGACATACGAAGGTTAACCGAAGACGGGTATTTAAGCTTCATATCTCAGCCGAAGCCTACACGATGGATAACATATTCAATTTGCCATTTTCTGCATGTGTCATATACAAATATAGTGTCCATATTTGTCCCCAATATGTTACATACGAGGGGATGCCACGCTCGGCATTGCCTTGTTTGAACTGTAAAATGTGTGCACTAGTCTGAATAATCACCCATAATTATGCCCATGTTTACTGATCTATCTTAAAGGTAAGGTAATGGGTTCGTTGATCCCTTTTATTCAAAAAGAGCTCTTTCCATGAGAATATCATAATAATATAGACAAAAGGAAGGATGTGGAGAAAGCAAAAAATGCGGCAAAATATGACATATAGAAAACAAAATGGTTATGGAGTAAGCATTCGTGTGACAACAACTCAGACAATACATAAAAAATCAGAATAATGAAGAAAAAGTTGGTTTCCCTATATACGTGTACCTGCAGTGTTGGTGTACGAGGCGCGTTTATGATTTTCATTATGTTACTTGATATTGCCGTCGTAGTTCCATCTTGTCGCCTTCGTACTTTTATTCGATGGGAACACGACGGGATTACGAGGTCTTCACGGAGTCGTGTTGCCATCATAGGACCTTCGGGTAGCTTCGTGATTCATTCGTGTAGACATCATAATGTCAAAACTGCTCGATGGAAACGATGGAAACACGAATGCAATACGATGTTCAAAGATGCATTCCCGGTGACATTACGATGGTGAGGATGGTGATACGAACTCAATAGGAACCCTCAACATCGGACGCACCTTCGGGGATTTTTTAACATGTTAAAAAATTTAGAACCCTTCCCGAAGTTGTCCCCGAAGGCTAGAAAAAGTGGCCGATGATTCTACGATGGTTAAAGATGGCACTACGAATAGCCCGATCTGGATACGATCAGTCCCGATTTTAAAATTTCCATAATCATGTTGCCATCGGCGTAAACATCGGGACAGTGTGACGCGGGCATTACATATGTCGTTTTCTGAAAGAGTCAGTTAGAATGTTGGATAACTGGTGATTTCTTTTTGTAGAACCTCAATTTAAAATTTACGTTAAACAATAATAAGATTATTAGCAGCTTTATCAGCCGGGACAAAAACGAATTCCTTGGCTAGTTCTTTATGTTTGACACGAGAATTAAAACACCATTACTTTTGAATAACAGGTATATTGTTTTTTGTTAATAGACGTTAAAATCAACAGTCTTAAGATATAATTATTTTGATACATAGAAATAATGAATTAAATTCCAACGCTCCAGTCTAGTCAAATCTAGTAAAAACCAAAATAAAGTGTTATAAAGAAAATGAGAAAATCAACTTTTAAAATATTCTATTATAAGTTAAATGTAGAAATTAAATAATATTTTATACTCTTCGTAGCTTGAAGACTCATCAAAATGTTTTGAATGATCAAATATGAATGACTTGTCCTTTATCAATTAACAAAATTCTTTAAGGTTCCTTGTTTTGCGATTTGTAAACTCGTCATTTTTTATCTTATTATTGACCTCAGTAAGTATTTTCTTATGAAATAACTTTATGTCAATATAACACTTAATCAGATGTATTTCATTTAATGTAAGCCTTAAGAAAATGTTGCCAATGGTTGAATGAACCTTCCAATTAGCCAATGGTAAAATTATCACGGGATTTATTGCAAACACAGGTGGAGAAAGATAGTTGTTCTTATGAAAAATAACTTTTACTATTCGGAAAATAGTTTCATCACATTTGTAAACACGTAATTTATGATATTATTCGACCTCGGTATTTATTTTCTCATACAAAAATATGAACGAAGAAAGTTACAATTATAACTAAATTGTCTGGCAAACTCTACTTACTAGATATGAGCTGCTTACTAAAAACACACATTTTCCTGTAAAAACAACTATTAACCGGTAATTCGTTTCAAATGCAAAAACTGGTCAGTAGTCTTTTTACGGGAAATACTCAACGAACTTCCGGTATCGTTTGAATAACTCATCTCTGGGGACGTCGTAATGCTCAGGTTGTTAATTATATTGCAACTGTGCTTTTTGCGCAGTCAACTTGCATTGTCCGTATAGTTATTTATCATATACAGTTGCTGACTTTTAATCGATTTGTTTTCAAGGTAATTAATGTATTTATGACAAAAATAAGCAAAGACCCATCGAAACAACATCTGATAAACAAATTTAATAATACTTTTAGATATTTGGATGACATTTTGGCTCTCAATAATGACGACTTCAGTATGTATATTAATGAAATTTATCCTGTTGAACTTACTTTAAATAAAGCTAATACTAACAATTACCACTGCCCTTTTCTCGATCTTGATATCTATATCACTAATGGAAAGCTGAATACTAAAATTTATGATAAAAGGGATGATTTTTCATTTCCTATCGTTAATTATCCGTTTTTAGATGGTGACGTTCCCTTGTCACCAGCTTATGGTGTTTATATATCTCAACTTGTACGATTCGCTCGTGTATGTAACAATGTTTTAGATTTTAACGAGAGAAATTTATGTATTACTGAAAAATTATTACACCAGGGTTTTCGATATCACAAACTAGTCAAAACATTTACTAAATTTTATCATCGGTATAAAGACATCATTCGTAAATATTGCTCAACATGCAGACTTCTAATACGTTCAGGTATTTCACATCCAATTTTTTATGGTCATATTCTTTATAAAGCACAAAGGTGTCAATATTCACCTCAGAAACTTACAAAACCTTTGAATAGACTTATTAAGAAGGGATATAATTACGATACTGTTGTCAAGTCATTAAAGATTGCATATTTTGGCGTTAATATTGAGTCACTGATAAGGTCTTTGCATCGGAACTAAACACATTTATTCTAAAAACAGTTGTTGGCATGACACGGGTTATGTTCTTCTCATATATGTTATGATGGTATGATACTAAACCCCTAACGGGACGGATTGTGTCTGATGTTCATATGATGAAATCATAATCTTTCAGTCAGTTTAATTGAAGTCTGGAGCTGGCATGTCAGTTAACTGCTACTAGTAGTCTGTTGTTATTTATGTATTATTGTCATTTTGTTTATTTTCTTTGGTTACATCTTCTGACATCAGACTCGGATTTCTCTTGAACTGAATTTTAATGTGCGTATTGTTATGCGTTTACTTTACTACATTGGTTAGAGGTATAGGGGGAGGGTTGAGATCTCACAAACATGTTTAACCCCGCCGCATTTTTGCGCCTGTCCCAAGTCAGGAGCCTCTGGCCTTTGTTAGTCTTGTATTATTTTAATTTTAGTTTCTTGTGTACAATTTGGAAATTAGTATGGCGTTCATTATCACTGGACTAGTATATATTTGTTTAGGGGCCAGCTGAAGGACGCCTCCGGGTGCGGGAATTTCTCGCTACATTGAAGACCTATTGGTGACCCTCTGCTGTTGTTTTTTATTTGGTCGGGTTGTTGTCTCTTTGACACATTCCCCATTTCCATTCTCAATTTTATTTCCCTATTTTAGAAGTCAATAAAAAATATAGCTTTGTATAAAGACGAATTTGTAAAGTAAAAAAAACACTATATTTATGATTCCTATCATGAATATTTCCGACCTTGATGGTTTTAGATGGGATGCAGCTCAGTCTCTTCTTTAAGTAGTATAGATATATCCCAATACAAATTGTCAAAATATCAACAACAAAGAAAAAAACCCGTTGGAGCTTAAAATACAATTTTGTTATCTTCATTCTAATGAAACTGATGGAAAACAACATTAAAACATTTATTAATTTTTTTTTGGCAGACGAAACGCGCGTCTGCCGAAGATACTAAATCTAATCCTGGTATCTACGATGAGATAATTTACAACCACTGAATCGATGCCACTTCCCCGAGGGTATCACCAGCCCAGTAGTCAACACTTCTGTGTTGACAGGAATTATCATTGATATGGTCATATTTATAAATTAACTGTTTACAAAACTTTTTATTTTTAAATTTTTGAAATACTACGGCTTTTCTACCTCAGGAATAAATAACTATAGCTATATTTTGTAGAACTTTGAGGAATTTTGGTCCTCAATGCTTTTCAACGTCGTACTTTATTTGGTCTTTTTAACATTTTTTTATTCGAGCATGACTGATGAGTTTTTATAGACAAAACGCGCGTATGGCGTAAATATGAAATTTCTATAATGAGTTTATTTGTCCATTATAGATTATCTCTCTTTCGTCTAACCATTTGACTATTCCTCAATGTAAAATACAACAATATATGTTGTATGTAAATGAGTTATACTCTTATAAAATAAATGATATATAGGATCTAATGTTGAACAGTTTGGAATTAAGGTTATAATATTTTGTACATTATCAAAGCTGAAACATACGTTTTTTGTAAGGTAAAAAATGTATTATGTAAGATAGAAATAATAAAGACATTTTTGCGTAGATCAGCTTATGTAAGATTAATACAAGTATTATTAGAATTCTTTGCATTCAACATAATTTTATGAACGTTATGTAAGCACTTTTCTAATCTAAATCATACAAATTATGTAACAATTTGTTTATCACTATCTCATTGTGTTGGTTACATAATATTTTAAAAAGTTTATCCGAGGGTATCACCAGCCCAGTAGTCAGCACTTCTATTATGATATGAATATCAATAATGTGGTCATTTCTATAAATTACCTGTTTACAAAACTTTTAATTTTTTCCCAAGGCATACATTACCTTTGCCCTATTTGGCACCTTTTTTGGAATTTCGGATCCTCAATGATCTTAAATTCTGTACTTATTTGGCTTTAAAACTATTTTGATATGAGCGTCACAGATGAGTCCTATGTACACGAAACGCGCCTCCTGTCGTACTAAATTATAATCCTGGTACCTTTGAAAACTTTCATCTAACCATTCGACTATTCTTCAATTTTAAATACGATAATACAGGCTGCATGTGTAGCTAGAGTTATACTCTTATAAAATAAATGATATCTAGGTATTGATGTAGAACAGTTTGGAATTGGGGTTATGATATTTGGTACATTACCATAACTGATACATACATTTGTGTAAGTTAAATAATGCATTATGTAAGATAGAAATATTAGAGACATTCTTGCGTCGATTAGCTTACATAAGATTAATACCTGCATTATAAGAATTCTTCGCATTCACTATAACTTTGTGAACCTTATCAAATCACTTTTCTGATCTAAATCAATAAAATTTATGTAACAATCTGTTATATCACCATCTCACCTATGTTATGTTATCATAATGTTTCAATAAGTTTAATAAGATAAAACAAAAATAAATGCATATCGGTATCTTAAGTCTGGATCCTTACATTTCATAAGGAAACAAGAACTTCCTAATGTAAAGTTAGTCTCACATTCAACTCTTTAAAGCGCACAATCTATTATATCAAGTATTTAAATCAGTACCAAGTAAGATATTAAAAGTGAAATTTCTAAGATTCATGAACAACTAAATAATTAATGTTACACTATACATCTTGAGAGCTATGCATTTTTATTACATAATCCAACTATCACGTTATTTGCCATTGTTAACAAATGAGAGAAATATTCTGATTTTAATTCTCTTAATTAATTTCTGTTATGTAACAATATGTTACAATCTCGTAAATATTTTTATATATAGCAGTTTGTACGATATTCAGTTATTTTAATGTCCTTGATAAGATGGTCGTTGATCATATTTCAGCTGCTTAAAAAGTGTTTATTATTAAAAATTTAAAGTTATCATGTGACGGAAATTAACTGGTTTGAAAGTTTTCAGTGTATTTGTTTAGAAGTCGATTTCTGTTAATATCGAGTGAATGTTCTTAATTTCGTTTAAACGTCCCAAAACAGGGGTGAAAACCTTGTTTTATAAGGACAAAATTCCGAGGAAACTGCCCCATTCGAATAAAAATAAAAAAATCACGAGGAAGAGGTCTTTAGTTGACGTAAATACAGATTTAGATAGACACAAGACGCTTGTAAAACCTCAAGCTTGAATAAAAGACTATGGATGTTCACCTGTTGAGTTGCAAATGATGATGTTTATTTATTAGAATATTACGATTTTTTTGTAGATCATCATATGGTAAATATCAAGTCAACTTCAGACTGGTCTTCGCGGGAAAAAAACCAACTATAAATATCCCCTTTTTCATAGGCTGCGTGTCATGCCTAGAGAGTGATATAGAATGACATAGTTATTTGTTTTGACAAAAGAACTTCAACTTCGTACATCTGTGAAGTACCCGGATGAACGGACGTAAATAGGTAGCTCCTTATGCAAAATGAATAAGAAGGCACCAGAAGAGGAACCACAAAAAAGCCATTCCAGTTCTAGTGAGTTAATCAAATTCAGAAGATTATAATATATATATTTATAAAATCTGACAAACGCCTCCGGGTGCGGGAATTTCTCGCTACATTGAAGACCTGTTGGTGACCCTCTGCTGTTGTTTTTTATTTGGGCGGGTTGTTGTCTCTTTGACACATTCCCCATTTCCATTCTCAATTTTATTTTATACTTGTCATATCAAAAGAATAGAAACAAGAGACGTCTGAACCAGTGACAACTCTACAACAAATTTGTCACTGGTTCAGACGTACTTATAAATATAAATATTTCTGATGATCTGTGACTGTATCTTGCATTAATTTGAAGGACCCCTTACAATAGATAATGCAGATGATCTGTAACAATACCATTTGCATGTCATATATATATATCATGTACTGTATTACGACGTTCGATTAAAACTGACAGGGAAAGTTAACACTCGGCCACTTACAGCTTTATTATTGTGAAGCCAAGGTGCAGGTGATTTGGTGTCATGATATCTCAGTAGCATAAATTCGAATCCCGGCGAGGGAAGTGCAAAAATTTGCGTAAGCAAATTTACAGACCTAGCATTGTTGGGTTGGTGTTTAGACAAGGTGTAAATACCGAATGTACAAGACCATGTATCACCATTACTGCTGGTGATCCGGTGGATACATTTGTTGTAGAGTTGTCACTGGTTCAGACGTACTAATAAAGATGAGTATTTCTGTGACTGTATGTTGCATTTATTTGAAGGATCCTTTACAATTGATAATTGAGCAGATCTGTAACTATACTATCTTCATGTTTAACATATCATGTACTGTATTACGTCGCTAGATCAAAACTGACGCGGAAAGGAAAATCCGGCTACGTAAAGCCTTTTTATTGTGAATCCAAGGTGGTCAAGTTGTCTAGCGCGACGGATATAATAAAGGCGATTTGGCGTCAAGATATCTTAGTAGCATGATACCAAATTAACTGCACTGTATCCATATGTGGCGTTCGGATGTATTTTGCTCTATGGTAGGGTTGTTACCTCTTCGACCAGTTCTACATAAAAATTATCAATTTTGATTTTTATGTTTCAAAAGCATACGATAAAATTGACACTGATGTTTTGAAAGTAATCTTGATCAAATGCCATTGTGCAATATCATACAAAATCATTGGTCAATGTTCAGTTTCTTTCACAATGCTTTCATGTTCACGTTGTGTATCACCAAGATGACAATTCAATTCATTGCTAAGTAATTTTATTGTTTCTGTTAGGTTAATTTGAAGTTTAAAATCACAAATGTTAAATTACTTAACTCACAGGAAAATTTAAAAAGGAAAGTCACTACCTCAAACACATTAAACGAATGGATATCAACTGACATAATCCTTTTTTAATTATTCAGATATTTTCCCGATCCTCTAGTTCACGTTGTGTTATACTTAAATCACGTGCTTGATAAAGGCACGTCTAAAAGTAAATTGCAATCTGCCACTGTCGGGATCAATTGGACGCATACTTTTCAAGGTATGAAAGATCCGAAAACAAATTTCTTCGTTCTGAACCTAATTTTATCTGCAAAATGACAAAGGTACAGACCGTGCGTGAAGAAAGATACATAATTGTAGATGTTTTCATTTAATTTCATGTTCTAAATACAAAGATTATAATGACAAACTTATTTATAGGATATCTAACTATCACAATGTTATGGTTAGTTGGTTTTATCGTTATGAAGAAGTAAGCCTTATTCGTTGTAAGGATATAATTTTAGATAGTAATCATGTTCAATCAACATTTTTAAGGAATAACTGTAATTTATTCCCCTGTCTATTCAATATAATGTAAAAAAAAAAAGTTTATGAAAAAATGGTGATGACGTCACGGTTACATGACAAAATTATGTCTATGAGATGATATACAAAGCACTGTCAGCTAATCAGAAAACGTGTTACATCCAAAATAAAATTATGTTTAATAAGGTTCATCCCTATTACAGTAGAAAAATCAATTAAATTTGTTTTTAAAACATTTATTGTACTATTGAACTCAAAATCGTTAACTTTTTGGTAACTTTTTTCGATTCCCGCATCTGCACAGAAATCACAATTCTTCTTCCTTTTTATGGTCTCGTTTTCATGAGACTTTGAGTAAGATATATTTATCAATCTAGTACAATATAGGTAGGAACTCAATACGAATTTCATTTTTAATAATTCTTTGATATGAAAAAATGTTACCTGATAATATCGTTTGTTTGTTTACATTGAATATGACGTCATTACTTAAATAACGTCACAACTAATTCCCAAACAACAGAACCAAAATCGAAAATATCATGGTATTTCCGTTTCTTTTTTTTAACAGATTATGAAGTTTAAATACTGTAAACATGGAAATTTTCGCGCCGTCTTTATTTCGTGTTTTATGAACACAATTTAAATTCGCGTCGTATGGAATTCGCGATTGCCTATATTAATTTTTTCAAAAGGGATATAGAAATTGAATAGCTGTACATGCGTAATGAATCAACTGATAAAATCAATCAGAAATCTTTCGTGTTCGTTTTATCAAAGTTAAAAGAGATTGTAAAAACTCATACACAATAAAAGAAAAGAAGACCTTATTAAGAGTGATATAAAAACTGTCAGGATTAATGGTAATAATTGATTTTTGATCTGATTAATCTGTGTAGAAGATTCAACAAGGTAATACTATATATACAATATAACTGATAGACAGGTGTCATTAACATATTTATAATGAGTGCTATTTATGTAACAATATCGGTAGTGTTCATTTGCACGTTTCAAGTCTTACCACGATAAAATAAAACTGCCGCGAACATTTCCCTGTTTGTAGTATGTTAAAATTGAAAATAAAATTCACAGGTAAAGCCTGTCTTATTTTAACATAATCTCATTAATGTAGGTTATGAAATTGCCATTTGAAAAGGGGAGTCAATTGCCCACTAATATAAAACATTGGGGTATAATACAGTTTTTGGCTTACATTTTGTATATCTTTAAAACTAACGCATTTAGAGTAAATTGCAAAAGGGTAAAACTATCAGGGTGAGATTTATCTAACTTTCAGACGAATGAGACAACCTGTTGTTCCTTAACTAGTTATTTTAAACAAACTGTGCAGGTTTTGGTAATCATCTTTAATATTATTATAGATTGGGGTAATCTTTAAAAAAAATACACCTCTGAAACCAATTAAACTAATTTGGCCACAATCATCTATAAGGTTTTTGGTTAAAAAATGTGTCTGCTGACCCTGCCTGCAACAAAACAAGGGCGACATGACTACAATTACTGATCCGATATCATTTGTGAAACGGTTATTCCATAACGGTCAACCAACTCGTGATGGCGTCCGTAAAATTTACGAAGGGATGATTTCAACTTCACCACTTGGATCTCTTGGTTTAATAGCTTCCTTGTGAGCAGTAACCCTCTATCAAGAAAATCATGATAGGAAATGCAAGCACGGGAATATCGTATCAATTGGGAGATATATACCCCGTATGCAGGTGCTGCTGGAATGTTGCTACTTAGAAATGGAAAGTTCACAATTGGAAAGCTGAAATCAGCTCTTTTGTCGTAAAGTTTTATTTTCAACCGACCCTCATTGTCAATTTCTAGATGTAAGTCAAGATATGAAGCCGACTTAAATGTATCCGTAGTATTCTTTATCTCCAATTCGATGGGATAGATGCGTTCCACATAGTCACCAAATTTTGAATTGTTTAGTGAGAGAACGTCATCTATATAGCGGAAAGTGAGTTAAAGGATATTGCTAACTTCTTATCTTTCTTCCTAAAAAGTTCCTGCATGAAGTCAGCCTCATAATAATAAAGAAACAAGTCGGCAAGTAGAGGGGCACAGTTTGTTCCCATTGGGATGCCGACAGTCTGTTGAAAAACACGTCCTCCGAACGTTACAAATATGTTGTCAATCAAGAAATCAAGCATTTTGATAATATCGGTTTCAGAGAATTTTTTGTTTGAATCAGAGTGATTCTTTACAAAGTATGATTTATCCCTCCCTAAGACAAGATACTTGTATCTACGTTGGCCATTCTTTTCTATGAAGCAAAGTAATACCAACTCTTTCAATTTGTCTTTTAGTTTGGAATGTGGAATACTTGTGTAAAGAGTAAAAAAGTCAAATGTTTTAATACTGTTACAAGATGGAAGAGAGTTAGATTGTATGTACTCTAAAAGATCGTTTGAATTTTTAAGTATCCACATCTGATTCACGCCACCTCTAGAATAGGCAGTTTCACAATAACTTTGAAGCCCGTCTTTGATTGCTGATAAAATAGATGTTAATAATTTAGAAAGAGGTTTCGTGGAGCAGGATTTCCTCTTTGGTAAGTGTCGTGAGGGTATATATTGAGTTTCCAAGTGAATTGTCTATACCTAATTCGTTTATCAAGCAATTAATGTAGTGACTTTTACAGACAAAAACGATGTTATTTGGGGCTTTGTCTGCGGGGACAACAACATATTTATCATGGAGGTCGGATAAGTGTTTAGCAACATTTGGGTCTTTAAAGATTGACGTAGCATGGGCATTGATGGACCCATTCAGTTTCTTAATTCTGATTTGTATTTACGACCTCACTGCCTTAATCCATTCGGATAGAGTGTCTACGTCTTCCTTTTCACGTTTAGCCCATTGCGTGGCATAATCCTCGACTGAGTCCATCAAAATTTTAAAGTTGTATTTCCAATTGATGGATTTAGGCTCACGATATTTCGGACCTTTCGATAACACATTTCGTAGAGAAGTGTTATTAACAATGTTAAGGTCACCAGTAATAACGTGGCCAGGAGGATTATATGTGAATTGGGAACTAGCACAAGTGCAATCAGGGGGTTTAGACGTGTAGTATCCAATATCGAGATTCTGCAAAACGCGTTTGTAATTGAAAATTTTAGTTGCAATAGGTTTGGTATAGGTATAAGAAATTATTGGTACAGAATGGTCTTTGAAATAAGGAGGTATTTTCGATTGAACTAATGTATGATGAAGGATATTGCCTAGGTTGACGCCAAATATGCTATAACAGGTGTTAATGAAATTGACAACTTCGTGCAATGTCAAAGCCAATCGAAGGGGATTTTCGGTTAACAAAAAAAGAAGACTGTTTTTTTAATCATTAGAGAAACAGATTCTTACATAGTTACTCTTAGATTATCGGATTTATCCAATCTCGATAGTTAAATTATAAATTTTAACCTCGCCGAGGCTCGGACTTTAAAATTTATAACTAACTCGATTGGATAAATCCGATGATTCACTCGTATCAATGTAATAATCTATATTTATTTATCAAATTGTGTGCAAGTTTCTTAGATCAGAAACTGTTATTTGTGTGCATATTATTCGGGTACCGAATTATTAGATGACAAAAACTTGATTAAATGCTAGCACTAGTATTTTTGATTGGGAAAATGCATATTTCAGTTGAATCTTATTTAGTTGACCAAATAATAGTGTAGTTAAGACATGTGAATACTATTTCTGATACCTGTCCAAATATATAGTTATCTTTTATAATGCAGTTCATTTTATCAACTTAATATGGAATAAATAGTGATACAAAAACTCCTACATATTCATTGGAATAGTGTTTTTAAAAGACAAAAACGATTTAAATTTTCTTTACACTGGTGTGAATGTTTGTGAGTTTTATTTTTTAAAAACTTCGTGCCATACCTTTGTTTGCAGACGAATGTTCGCGGTTTGATTGTTAAGATAAGCTATTACAATGATTTTTCCAGGAATACTAAATTTATATTTTCCTCCTAACAATGAATTATCTCATGACGAATTTGACACCAAAAGCTTGAGATTAAAGATACTAAGCTATATATTTTTTTTTATCAATCTCAGTATCGAATGTAAGTGAGATTATATTGAAGTTCGATTTTGTTGTAATAAGAACAGTGTCAATACCTTTAGCAATACTAATATTGATAAAATTATTGACACTGACGAAGGCTATTTGTAAATAAAAAAAGAAGATGTCGTATGATTACCAACGAGACAATCTCTCCACAAGAGACCACATGACAAAGAAATATAACAACTTTTGGACACCGTACGGCCTTCAACAATGCGTAAAGCCAAAACAATTTAAACGAGAAAAGAAACGGCTAATTTAAGTACAAAAAATGAACGAGAAACAAAGATGTAACACATAAACAAACGACAACCACTGAATTACAGGCTCCTGACTTGACACAGGCAAATACATACAGAATGTGGCGGGGTTAAACATGAAAGCGGGATCCCAACCCTCTGCTAACCTGGGACAATGGTTTAACAGTACAATATATTGATTGATTGATGGTTGCTTAACGTCCCGTGGCAAATATTTCATGCATATTCAGGACGAGAACAAGTTCACAATAAATACAATAGGTTGATACAATGGAGGCCATCTGGGATAATGGTCGGGGCAATTTGGACTGCCACTAGAAAATGAGGGTATATTGGATAGAGACAGAAATTTTGCCTTGTAACAGGTCACCTACGGACCACTCAAAGAGTTGTTGCAAGGGTTCTTAACGTGCAAAGAGCGTGACACTCTCTTTACACGAGGCATCGGATTTAACGTCCTCCTTCTGACCGGACGTGACTGCGAACTTGATACATCCCGCACAGCCAAACTGACGCCCCATTTCGACAAGCGTTTTACTGCCGGTCGGGAGAAGACCAAGTGACCATATTTCTATACCCCAGTCACCCTTGGGATAAACAGTACAATATAAGAACGGACTATCAAAATCAGTTGAAAAAGGTTCAACTCATCAAGTTGATATATTTGTCATCATGATTTTATAACATCTACTCTTGCTGGTTTGTCCTTTACATATATGTATGTGTGTGTATAAAAATACTCAAATGACAGTACACTGATGTAAAATCTGGACACGAATACGATTTTGAATAAATCAGACAGTGTAATTTAGAAAAACAGAAAAGGACATAAACATTTATTTTCTATATTTTTAGTGCAGGAACATGAACAATATGAAAGTTAAAATTGTCGTGGCATTTTCCTATTCACTTTTGAAAAATAAACATATACAACGATGATTTTACATAACATATAATTTGTGCAACACCTAAAATCTATAGCCTGACGATAGACGTGAACCATACCAATGACAATCGTAGCGATCTCTCTTTTATGCATAATATAGAGAAAGTATTTCTTTTTAACACAAACGATAACAAAAAAGTTCAGCGAACACTCGTTTAGTTCAATTGTTTTTAGCATACGTTTGCAAAGTTTGGATAGCAAAGTTTTACGATGTTGTAACACTATGTACATTATAAAAGCATTGAACTAGGTTCATTTTTATAGCAAAAACTAGGTCTATTTGTATAGCATAATACTAGTACATTTATATAGCATTCCACTAAATACTAGTACATTCTTATAGCAGATAACTGTGTCCATTATTATAGCATAGCATTAAGTAAATATACATAGCAGTCCATTTAGAGCATTCTGATAGCATAAAGTTAAGTACATTATTAATTCTTATCGCACAGCATTAAGCATTATTATAGTATTCCATCAAGTACTCAGTCAGATGTTTGAGAAGCACCACCCTTTCTCTATCCAGATGTAGAAGAGACTGGATCAGTTATGTGTGTAAGCGAAACTGTACCTTTACTCCATCATCACATGCATATGAGACAGCTTGGGTTCTCAATCAGAATGAGAAGCTGTACCCTTACACTTTCACATAAAGATGAAAATTTATCAATTACATGTATGATGAATTGTATTGTAACTCAATAATGTAAATGACATACTAAACGTATTAGACGTAATTAGCCTGTAAAGTTTTCCACATCGTACATTCCTTTATCATAGCACATAGGTAATTTCTTATAGCATAGCACTTAGTACATCATTAAATTATCCCACTTACTACATGTTTATAGTATAGCACTAAGTACATACATATAGCTAACTAGGTCAATTTTTATAGCATAGCAATAAGTACATACATATAGCATAGCATTAAGTACAAATTGTAATACATATAGCATAGGACAAAGTTATTTCTTATAGCATAGCACTAGAAATATAATTAAGATAAAACGCTCGGACCATTCTTATAGAATGGCACTAGAACTAAGTACATTATTATAGCATACCACTAAGTACAGTAGTATAGATAACACTTGGTACAATATTATAGCATACCACTAAGTACAGTAGTATAGATAACACTTGGTACATTATTATAGCATACCACTAAGTACAGTAGTATAGCATAACACTTGGTACATTATCATAGCATACCACTAAGTACAGTAGTATAGATAACACTTGGTACAATATTATAGCATACCACTAAGTACAGTAGTATATCATAACACTTGGTACATTATTATACCATACCACTAAGAACAGTAGTATAGATAACACTTGGTACATTATTATTGCATACCACTAAGTACAGTAGTATAGCATAACACTTGGTACATTATTATAGCATACCACTAAGTACAGTAGTATAGATAACACTTGGTACAATATTATAGCATACCACTAAGTGCAGTAGTATAGATAACACTTGGTACATTATTATAGCATACCACTAAGTACAGTAGTATAGATAACACTTGGTACATTATTATAGCATACCACTAAGTACAGTAGTATAGCATAACACTTAGTACATTATTATAGCATACCACTAAGTACAGTAGTATAGCATAACACTTGGTACATTATTATAGCATACCACTAAGTACAGTAGTATAGCATGACACTTGGTACATTATTATACCATACCACTAAGTACAGTAGTAAAGATAACACTTGGTACATTATTATAGCATACCACTAAGTACAGTAGTATAGCATAACACTTGGTACATTATTATAGCATACCACTAAGTACAGTAGTATAGCATAACACTTGGTACATTATTATAGCATGCCACTAAGTACAGTAGTATAGATAACACTTGGTACATTATTATAGCATACCACTAAGTACAGTAGTATAGATAACACTTGGTACATTATTATAGCATACCACTAAGTACAGTAGTATAGCATAACACTTGGTACATTATTATAGCATACCACTAAGTACAGTAGTATAGCATAACACTTGGTACATTATTATTGCATACCACTAAGTACAGTAGTATATCATAACACTTGGTACATTATTATAGCATACCACTAAGTACAGTAGTATAGATAACACTTGGTACATTATTATACCATACCACTAAGTACAGTAGTATAGATAACACTTGGTACATTATTATTGCATACCACTAAGTACAGTAGTATATCATAACACTTGGTACAATATTATAACATACCACTAAGTACAGTAGTATATCATAACACTTGGTACATTATTATACCATACCACTAAGTACAGTAGTATAGATAACACTTGGTACATTATTATTGCATACCACTAAGTACAGTAGTATAGCATAACACTTGGTACATTATTATAGCATACCACTAAGTACAGTTGTATAGCATAACACTTGGTACATTATTATAGCATACCACTAAGTACAATAGTATAGCATAACACTTGGTACATTATTATAGCATACCACTAAGTACAGTAGTATAGCATAACACTTGGTACATTATTATAGCATACCACTAAGTACAGTAGTATAACATAACACTTGGTACATTATTATAGCATACCGAAAAGTACAGTAGTATAGCATAACACTTGGTACATTATCATAGCATACCACTAAGTACAGTAATATAGCATGACACTTGGTACATTATTATAGCATACCACTAAGTACAGTAATATAGCATAACACTTGGTACATTATTATAGCATACCACTAAGTACAGTAGTATAGCATAACACTTGGTACATTATTATAGCATACCACTAAGTACAGTAGTATAGCATAACACTTGGTACATTATTATAGCATACCACTAAGTACAGTAATATAGCACGACACTTGGTACATTATTATAGGATACCACTAAGTACAGTAGTATAGCATAACACTTGGTACATTATTATAGCATACCACTAAGTACAGTAGTATAGCATAACACTTGGTACATTATTATAGCATACCACTAAGTGCAGTAATATAGCATGACACTTGGTACATTATTATAGCATACCACTAAGTGCAGTAGTATATCATAACACTAGGTACATTATTATAGCAAGAACTAGGTCAATTCTCAAAGCATATCACAAGGTAAACTATCATAGCATAAAGGTAGATCCATTCCTGTAGCATAGCATTAACTAAATATCCATAGCAGTCTATTTAGGACATTCTGATAGCACAAAGCTAAGTACATTATTAATCATATTATCTTGCAAGTTACATTGGAAAAGGTTGTTCATGTATAACACATTTTTGTGTTTTCAATACTGTAGCGATTTTAGTTTGATAGTATAATTCATTATTATGTAAGATGTCATTCTTTTAAATACATTCGGGTATTACATTTCTATAGGACACCGCCCGTTATTCTTATAGATTTGAACGGTATATATATTACTTAAATTTACCGCCCGGTACCTTCAGAACCATATTTAGAACCGTCGAGGTACCGTCCGGTACCCGATCTTTAAAACTGCCAGGGTACCGCCCGGAAGACCATCTTTAGAACCGTTGAGGTACCGCATGGTATCTATATAACCGCCCGGTACCCTATCTTTGGAACCGTCGGGGTACCGCCTATAATTACGTATATAAGGGCAGAGGCGGATCCAGGGGGGGGGGGGGGGGGGTCCGGGGGTTTGAACCCGCCTTTTTTTGGACGATCAATGCATTTGAATGGGAGCATATATTTTTATCATCGCCTGAATTATCTGAGGTTTTAATAAACTGATGATAAAAGAACCTTTTTAAAATGGCTGGATCCGCCACTGAAGGGGATACGAGAGAGATCAGTGAGAAGGAGAAAGTAAACTAGAAGACTTGAGAGCTATATTGTGTTAGTGAATAAGGATTATTGTTCAACTCTTATGTTAAACTGGTATTGTACATTTACGTGACAGATTACATAGTGATTTGAATTGAGACTTTGTGTTGTGGTTTGTTTTCTTTGTGCCATTTGAACATGGATTTTACATAATTTACGCTACCTCAAAATAACACATCGACACACAAGAATCCACAATACAATACAATACAATACAATACAATACAATACAATACAATACAATACAATACAATACAATACAATACAATACAATACAATACAATACAATACAATACAATACAATACAATACAATACAATACAATACAACACAACACAACACAACACAATACAATACAATACAATACAATACAATACAATACAATACAAATACAAATACAATACAACACACCACAATACAATACAATACAATACAATACAATACAATATAACACAATACAATACAATAAAATACAATACAATACAATACAATACAATATTTGATTTTGCCATGTGATTATGGACTTTCCGAATTGATTTTCCTCTAAGTTCAGTATTTTTGTTGTGATTTCACTGTATACAATACAATACAATACAATACAATACAATACAATACAATAATACAATACAATACAATACAATACAATACAATACAATACAATACAATGCAATACAAAACAATATTTAAAATACAATGTTTAAAATGAAGTCTATGAGATAGAATTTTGATATAAAAATGGAGATAGGATTATGTTTCAAGCTTGTGATTGAATAATGAGGAGGGTGGTTTTTATGATGAGTTTATTTAACGACATTGACTTCCCTTTAGGATCTTAATTGCTAATGCACGATCGGCATTACTGAATAACAGAATCTTCAGCAGTTTCTATACAGAACATTTGTATTAGTTAATCCGGAAATAAAACCGATTATGTGCCGGAATTAGTTCACCTTGAAATGGTTGTCTCCCTTACATCAACCGAAATTTTAGGTTCTGTCTATTAGTTAACCCTTAGAATGATGTAACCATCTAGGGTAGGTAATGCATATTCATGACTACGCGATAATTGACAGCTATGTCGATAAAAGAAATATTCGTAGTTCCGATCATAATCACAGTCAAAGAATTAAAAGATATACTATTAAAGAAGTAATAATAGTTAGAATAAATGGAAATACTTCTTCTTCTTGTCTCCGTATAAGCATTCTTTATAAGGATCACCACCATGAGTTATGGCGTATAAAGGAAGCATTTGGAGCCTGTATCGGTACAGATTAATGTGAGCATTAAACAGTTAAATAAAATTAAATTTAAAATCTAAAATCTAAAATTATAATGAGGATAAGCAGAGACAAAAACTAGAACTTTTTGAAAAATATTGATCAGACGGGTGTCTCAAAATTAATTTTAAAAAGACCAAAAATCCGGGTATTTTGATTAAACTGTGAGACATATCTTTCGGCATTTTGTTTTAATTCAATCATTCTTCTATGGAATGTGTATCCAGTAACAAATTTACGAATATACATTTTTCGGCATGAAGATTGATTGATTGATTGATTGATTGATTGATTGATTGATTGATTGATTGATTGATTGATTGATTGATTGATTGATTGATGGTTCCAGTGGCAAGTATTTCATGCATGTTTAAGACGATCATGAAGAATTTGTATGTTAACTATAATCAGAATGTATTTAAAAGATATTAGAAATTAAGAACAAGATGTAAGTATAAATCCAAGAGAAGACTAGTCTACCGGGTAAAATGTATTTGAGCTTCTTCTTTGTTATATTTAGTAAACTAGATTGAGGTAACGAGCAGGATTCATGAGGTTTTATATAATACGCCCTTGTTACGAGCAGGTTTTATATAATATGAGCTTTTTATTGGATGCACTTGTATAAAAGATCAAGGTAACCACCAGGATGATGTTTTACATAATACGAGCTTTTTATTCAAGGGGTACAATCAAAATCACGTGATGGATATACACACACCGGAAGTTACAGTCGAACTCGCCGCTTGAAAGGTTAGTAGTTGCATTTTCTTGTTTATATCAAATAAATTTTGATTAATAAGTTGGCACACCGAATGTCGGATAGTATGTAGTTTTAAAATACACAATTGTTTTTGCTAGAAAGCGTGCAGTTATTGCAAACACTTCGACGGTGAAATTTTGGAACTGTGTCGAAGTGTTCGCATTAACTGCACGCTTTCCAGCAAGGATAATTGTGTATTTCAAAACTAGATAGTATCCTACATTCGGTGCACTACCTTATTTATTAAATTTTATTGATATAAACAAGTAAATACGACTACTTACCTTTCAAGCGGTCTGCTTGACTGTTACTTCCGGTGTGTGTATATCCATCACGTGATTTTGATTGTACCCCTTGTTATTGGATGTACTTAGTATAATAGATCAGGGTAACCACCAGGATGAGGTTTTATATAATATGAGCTTTTTATTCGTTGTACTAGTATAATAGAACAAGGTAACTACCAGGATGAGGTTTTATAGAATATGAGCTTTTTATTGGATGTACTTAGTATAATAGATAAAGGTAACCACCAGGATGAGTTTTTATATAATATGAGCTTTTTATTGGTTGCACTAGTATAAAAGATCAAGGTAACCACCAGGATGATGTTTTACATACTACGAGCTTTTTATTGGATGTACTTAGTATAATAGATCAGGGTAACCACCAGGATGAGGTTTTATATAATATGAGCTTTTTATTGGATGCACTTGTATAAAAGATCAAGATAACCACCAGGATGATGTTTTACATAATATGAGCTTTTTATTGGATGTACTTAGTATAATAGATCAGGGTAACCACCAGGATGAGGTTTTATATAATATGAGCTTTTTATTGGTTGCACTAGTACAATAGATCAGGGTAACCACCAGGATGATGTTTTACATAATACGAGCTTTTTATTGGATGTACTTAGTATAATAGATCAGGGTAACCACCAGGATGAGGTTTTATATAATATGAGCTTTTTATTGGATGCACTTGTATAAAAGATCAAGGTAACCACCAGGTTGATGTTTTACATAATATGAGCTTTTTATTGGATGTACTTAGTATAATAGATAAAGGTAACCACCAGGATGAGGTTTTATATAATATGAGCTTTTAATTGGTTGCACTAGTATAAAAGATCAAGGTAACCACCAGGATGATGTTTTACATAATACGAGCTTTTTATTGGATGTACTTAGTATAATAGATCAGGGTAACAACCAGGGTGGGGTTTTATATAATATGAGCTTTTTATTGGTTGCACTAGTACAATAGATCAGGGTAACCACCAGGATGATGTTTTACATGTATAATACAAGCTTTTTATTAGATGTACTTAGTATAATAGATCAGGGTAACCACCAGGATGAGGTTTTATATAATATGAGCTTTTTATTGGTTGTACTTAGTATAATAGATAAAGGTAACCACCAGGATGAAGTTTATGTAATATGAGATTTTTTATTAATTGTACTTAGTTTAATAGATCAGGATAACCACCAGGATGAGGTTTTATATAATATGAGCTTTTTATTGGTTGCACTTGTATAAAAGATCAAGGTAACCACCAGGATGAGGTTTCATATAATATGAGCTTTTTATTGGTTGCACTAGTATAATAGATCAACGTAACCATCAGGATGAGGTTTTACATAATATGAGCTTTTTATTGGATGTACTTAGTATAATAGAACAAGGTAATCACCAGGATGAGGTTTTATGTAATATGAGCTTTTTTATTGGTTGTACTTAGTATAATAGATCAAGGTAACCACCAGGATGAGGTTTTACATAATATGAGCTTTTTATTGGATATACTTAGTATAATAGAACAAGGTAACCACCAGAATGAGTTTTTATATAATATGAGCTTTTTATAGGTTGCACTAGTATAATAGATCTGGGTAACCACCAGGATGATGTTTTACATAATACGAGCTTTTTATTGGATGTACTTAGTATAATAGAACAAGGTAACCACCAGGATGAGGTCTTATATAATATACGCTTTTTTATTGGTTGTACTCAGTATAATAGAACAAGGTAACCACCAGGATGAGGTTTTATATAATATGAGCTTTTTATTGGTTGCACTAGTATAAAAGATCAAGGTGACCACCAGGATGATGTTTTACATAATACGAGCTTTTTATTGGATGTACTTAGTATAATAGATCAGGGTAACAACCAGGGTGAGGTTTTATATAATATGAGCTTTTTATTGGTTGCACTAGTACAATAGATCAGGGTAACCACCAGGATGATGTTTTACATAATACAAGCTTTTTATTAGATGTACTTAGTATAATAGATCAGGGTAACCACCAGGATGAGGTTTTATATAATATGAGCTTTTTATTGGTTGTACTTAGTATAATAGATAAAGGTAACCACCAGGATGAAGTTTATGTAATATGAGATTTTTTATTAATTGTACTTAGTTTAATAGATCAGGATAACCACCAGGATGAGGTTTTATATAATATGAGCTTTTTATTGGTTGCACTTGTATAAAAGATCAAGGTAACCACCAGGATGAGGTTTCATATAATATGAGCTTTTTATTGGTTGCACTAGTATAATAGATCAACGTAACCATCAGGATGAGGTTTTGCATAATATGAGCTTTTTATTGGATGTACTTAGTATAATAGAACAAGGTAATCACCAGGATGAGGTTTTATGTAATATGAGCTTTTTTATTGGTTGTACTTAGTATAATAGATCAAGGTAACCACCAGGATGAGGTTTTACATAATATGAGCTTTTTATTGGATGTACTTAGTATAATAGAACAAGGTAACCACCAGAATGACTTTTTATATAATATGAGCTTTTTATAGGTTGCACTAGTATAATAGATCAGGGTAACCACCAGGATGATGTTTTACATAATACGAGCTTTTTATTGGATGTACTTAGTATAATAGAACAAGGTAACCACCAGGATGAGGTCTTATATAATATGAGCTTTTTTATTGGTTGTACTCAGTATAATAGAACAAGGTAACCACCAGGATGAGGTTTTACATAATATGAGCTTTTTATTGGATGTACTTAGTATAATAGAACAAGGTAACCACCAGGATGAGGTTTTACATAATATGAGTTTTTTATTGGATGTACTTAGTATAATAGATCAGGGTAACCACCAGGATGAGGTTTTATATAATATGACCTTTTTTATTTGTTGTATTTAGTATAATAGAACAAGGTAACCACCAGGATAAGGTTTTACATAATATGAGCTTTTTATTGGATGTTCTTAGTATAATAGAACAAGGTAACCACCAGGATGAGGTTTTACATAATATGAGCTTTTTATTGGATGTATTTAGTATAATAGATCAGGGTAACCACCAGGATGAGGTTTTACATAATATGAGCTTTTTATTGGTTGCACTAGTATAAAAGATCAAGGTAACCACCAGGATGAGGTTTTACATAATATGAGTTTTTTATTGGATGTACTTAGTATAATAGAACAAGGTAACCACCAGGATGAGGTTTTATATAATATGAGCTTCTTTATTGGTTGTACTTAGTATAATAGATCAAGGTAACCACCAGGATGAGGTTTTATATAACATGAGCTTCTTTATTGGATGTACTTAGTATAATAGAACAAGGTAACCACCAGTATGAGGTTTTATATAATATGAGCTTCTTTATTGGTTGTACTTAGTATAATAGAACAAGGTAACCACCAGGAGGTTTTATATAATATGAGCTTTTTATTGGATGTACTTAGTATAATAGAACAAGGTAACCACCAGGATGAGGTTTTATATAATATGAGCTTCTTTATTGGTTGTACTTAGTATTATAGATAAATGTAACCACCAGGATGAGGTTTTATGTAATATGAGCTTTTTATTGCTTGTACTTAGTATAATAGATCAAGGTAACCACCAGGATGAGGTTTTACATAATATGAGCTTTTTATTGGTTGCACTAGTACAATAGATCAGGGTAACCACCAGGATGATGTTTTACATGACACGAGCTTTTTATTGGATGTACTTAGTATAATAGAACAAGGTAACCACCAGGATGAGGTTTTATATAATACGAGCTTCTTTATTGGTTGTACTTAGTATAATTGATAAAGGTAACCACCAGGATGAGGTTTATGTAATATGAGCTTTTTATTGCTTGTACTTAGTATAATAGATCAAGGTAACCACCAGGATGAGGTTTTATATAATATGAGCTTCTTTATTGGTTGTACTTAGTATTATAGATCAAGGTAACCACCAGGATGAGGTTTTATATAATATGAGCTTTTTTTTTGGTTGTACTTAGTATAATAGATCAAGGTAACCACCAGGATGAGGTTTTACATAATATGAGCTTTTTATTGGTAGCACAAGTACAATAGATCAGGGTAACCACGAGGATGATGTTTTACATAATACGAGCTTTTTATTGGATGTACTTAGTATAATAGAACAAGGTAACCACCAGGATGAGGTTTTATATAATATGAGCTTTTTTATTGGTTGTACTTAGTATAATAGAACAAGGTAACCACCAGGATGAGGTTTTACATAATATGAGCTTTTTATTGGATGTACTTAGTATAATAGAACAAGGTAACCACCAGGATGAGTTTTTATATAATATGAGCTTTTTATTGGTTGCACTAGTATAAAAGATCAAGGTAACCACCAGGATGATGTTTTACATACTACGAGCTTTTTATTGGATGTAATTAGTATAATAGATCAGGGTAACCACCAGGATGAGGTTTTATATAATATGAGCTTTTTATTGGATGCACTAGTATAAAAGATCAAGGTAACCACCAGGATGAGGTTTTACATAATATGAGTTTTTTATTGGATGTACTTAGTATAATAGAACAAGGTAACCACCAGAATGAGGTTTTATATAATATGAGCTTCTTTATTGGTTGTACTTAGTATAATAGATAAAGGTAACCACCAGGAGGATGTTTTACATAATACAAGCTTTTTATTAGATGTACTTAGTTTAATAGATCAGGGTAACCACCAGGATGAGGTTTTATATAATATGAGCTTTTTATTGGATGCACTTGTATAAAAGATCAAGGTAACCACCAGGATGATGTTTTACATAATATGAGCTTTTTATTGGATGTACTTAGTATAATAGATCAGGGTAACCACCAGGATTATGTTTTACATAATATGAGCTTTTTATTGGTTGTACTAGTATAATAGAACAAGGTAACCACCAGGATGAGGTTTTATAGAATACGAGCTTTTTATTGGATGTACTTAGTATAATAGATAAAGGTAACCACCAGGATGAGTTTTTATATAATATGAGCATTTTATTGGTTGCACTAATATAAAAGATCAAGGTGACCACCAGGATGATGTTTTACATAATACGAGCTTTTTATTGGATGTACTTAGTATAATAGATCAGGGTAACCACCAGGATGAGGTTTTATATAATATGAGCTTTTTATTGGTTGCACTAGTACAATAGATCAAGGTAACCACCAGGATGATGTTTAACATATTACGAGCTTTTTATTGGATGTACTTAGTATAATAGATCAGGGTAACCACCAGGATGAGGTTTTATATAATATGAGCTTTTTATTGGATGCACTTGTATAAAAGATCAAGGTAACCACCAGGATGATGTTTTACATAATATGAGCTTTTTATTGGATGTACTTAGTATAATAGATAAAGGTAACCACCAGGATGAGGTTTTATATAATATGAGCTTTTAATTGGTTGCACTAGTATAAAAGATCAAGGTAACCACCAGGATGATGTTTTACGCAGCGACATTAATATGATTTTCCCGCAAAACCGAATAAAAAATAGTGCAGGAGTTATTTCCCCTATCTGGATCAAAATGTTTAATGGCGGGCGACTTTTGACGTTGCAGACACAGTACTAAATGTAGCAATAGGTAAGCTACGCGTATCGCATAAATGGTGAACTATATCTCATATGGTGTCTTTTTTCATATTAAAATGTATTTTCACACCAAATAATGGAAATAATTTGAGTGAAAGCTGTATTTATCAAAAGAAAGATCGCAAGCGGAGTTTAAGCTCCGCCCACTTTTTACCTTATTTGGAAATTCAATGTAGTCGTGAAGCTTGTAGTTTGCAAGTCTGTTAATTGAAGATAATTAAAGCAGCCGTGCACTTGTCAGTTGAGATTAAAACGACCTGGTTGAAGAAACTGATGAGAACAAATGGAAAATTTATTCAATATGATCCATTTTCAGGGCAAAACATGATTTAAAAGGATAATCATGGTGTAATTTATCGCTTTCAGGTATTATAATCTAGACATATACTAAAATTATGCAGACGGCATGACTGGCTTGTGCATCGGATAGATCAGATATAACCACGTGTTGCAATATTTAATTTCAACCATAGCCAGTATCTATCACAGGGGTTCTTCTTCACAGGTGTTTGTTAATCCTATGGTCGGTCCACACAAATTATGAACGCTCATCTTGTGTCAGATAATTTAGGAAAATGAAGAAATAAAATAAAAAACATGTGCCTGTGCCTCTTATCGCCTTTTTAATAATAATATGCATTAACATACATGTATTTCAATTTCATGATGCCACAGGGGCGGATCCAGCCATTTTATAAAGGACAGGTTCCCGGCCAACCCAGGACAAAGGGGGGTTCCAACCCTTGGATCCGCCAATGTGCTAGTCCAAATAATTATGACGTCTTGAAAGGCTAATATAATTTTTTTCTTTATATTTCCCTTTGTTATTGGTTGGAAAAAATGGTGGCGAAGTGTTTATTTCATCACACGAGTTGCGAAATTTCCTTAAAACAGCTGCTATATTTATGATTGTGAACATTAGGATGTATCAGGCAATTGACTTATATTATTGGCAACGCTACAAAAAATGTAAATGCACTTTTGACTCTAGTTCAGTTTATTTTTCACTTTACGACGGAAATAAAATGACTATTTAAAGGATCGGTGCTCAAAAATAGGGTAGGTCAGGTAACCGTAAACAGACATATATTTTTTTGGCCTAATTAGGAAAGACTAAAAGAAGCAATAATCTGAGGCTTGTTAATATGTAGTTTGCTCATCACGACTGCCTACTTTGACATATTATTTTTTTATATATATATATATATATAATAATTATTATCAGTATTAAAATTGAATAGTCACTGCATGCATTTTCCCTCTAAAAAATAGAGTACATGTATGACATCAAAAAATGCAAATATCTGAACTGTGTCCCTGTTCAGTGTTGGTTGGAATTAAATCCATTACTCAAAGCTAAATCCCCAGTAAACAGAATCGAACTATAATGGTATTTGTAAAATTTTATTTGTGAAACCACATGACCAAGAGGCAGAAAAAAGCCCCACTTGTAATAAAGCTGTGTATTCTGTTACAACAGACAACTGTGTGCAAGCATGAAAGTATGCAAATCATCATTTTTTAAACTAAACAGCTGTTTAGAAACGGTCAAACCGATAGATGAGAGGGAGGGTCTCATATTCTTATTGCTGTGAATGTAAGTCTACCTCAATCTACTGATGATACAAAAAATAACACATACATGTACAAGTGTTTTTCATGACACTTAGCTGATATTGTAACATAAGCTCCCTTATGCTCATGATTTTTATTTATTTTAGATTTACTTATTCTAGTTGTCAGGATTTTATCTTTTTATATACCAAAACTTTTAATCTTTTAAAAAGTGTGGGTACAATTGCAAATGTATACTGTTTCTATTTCTATCTATACATCTTTAAAACAGCCAGATTTTTGGATAGAGAGTCGGGGACGGATCCAGCCATTTTAAAAATGGGGGGGTTCCAACTGTATGTCCCCATTCAAATGCATTGATCGGCCAAAAAAACGGGGGGTTCCAACCCCTGGAACAGACACCCCCCCCTTGAATTCGCCAATGAGAGTTGTCTCATTGGCACTCATACATTTTGTACCACATCTTCCTATACATCTATATCTAGACAGACTGACTATATTAAAGTCAGTCTGTCTGTCTGTTCCATGAATTTTTTTCGTCCATCTTTCTCAGGAAAATAACAAGGATTTCTAAAATTTGCTTTCAGGGTTTATATGAATCAGCAATACCTTGTGATGCTTTTTCATATACATCATTCAACAACTTCCTGTGTACCTTAAAATTCTTAAAGTTTATGGGGGTATCACCCCGGCGAGAAGAAATTCATGACTTCATGAACTATCATGAATGGTTCGTGAATGTTCATGAATGGTACATGAAAATTCATAAATAATTCATAAATGAAGGTTCATGAATTTAATTCATGAACTGTTCATTAAAAGTATTTTATGAATGTTCATGAAGTTTTGATGAATCACTAGCTGCTCATAAAAATTCATGAAATGTTCATTAAAAGTATTTATGAATGTTCATGAAGTTTTGATGAATCACTAGCTCACTGTGTCTAAACCACACGCAGGTGGCAGTTAGGTCCGCTGCTGTATGCCCTGAGGTAATCGGTGCCCTCAGGTAATCGTGGCAATAGTGCCCATTATGCGTAGTAATAACATGATCTAAAAATAGAATAAACTAAAAATACATCATTGTACTTTCTATTTCGACTGACAGTATATGTGCGAAAAATAGGAGAAAACAGGAACACATACAACTTTTGACAATAAGTTACGACAAATAATTCACGAAAAAAACCCAGATATTTGGTTAATTTGTGATCTTTGCAACGTGAACAGATATTTATTTAGGGAAACGTAAATGACTTAAAATAATTAAAACGAAAACCCTTTTTGAATGGCGATTTAAACTTTTATAATAATAGTTGTCAAAAACTGGTTTCATAAAGATTTATGTAAATAAATGTATACAATTATTTAAACTAACTATTAAAGAATAAAAGTTATCCACACATGCCTAAGGCAGCAAACATTTGATTTTCCGGGGAGGGGGGGGGGGGGAGCTATGGATTTTTTTCCTTCGGCAAAAGACAATATTTTTTGGAGACCAGTCGAAAACATTTTTTTCTTTCATTTCAATTTTAGCATTACATATAGTGGCAGCTGAGGGTGAAACAAACATTTTTGTTTCCTCAGGGTCAAAAACAAATTATTTGTTTCTCAAACAATTAGAAACAAACTTTTAAAAAAAATCCACAATTTAACAATACTTTTAGATATTTGGATGATATATTGGCTCTCAATAATGACGACTTCCGTATGTATACTAAAGAAATTTATACTGTAGAACTTACTTTAAATAAAACTACACATGTAATGCTAACAATGACCACTACCCATTCCTCGATCTTGATATCTATATCTATATCATAAACGGGAAGCTGAATACAAAAATTTATGATAAAAGAGATGATTTTTTATTTCCTATTGTTAATTATCCGTTTTTAGATGGTGACGTACCCTTGTCACCATCTTATGGTGTTTATGTATCTCAACTTGTACGATGCGCTCGTGTATGTAACAACGTATTACATTTTAGCGAGAGAAATTTATGTATTACTGAAAAATTATTACACCAGGGTTTTCGATATTACAAACTGGTCAAAACATTTACTAAATTTTATCACCGGTATAAGGAAATAATTCGTAAATATAACTCAACATGCAGACATCTTATACGTTCAGGTATTTCACATCCAATTTTTATGGAAATTTTTTTTGTAAAGCACAAAAATGTAAGTATTCTTCTCAGAAACTAACAAAACCTTTAAATAGACTTATTAAAAAGGGATATAGTTACGATACTGTTGTCAGGTCATCAAAGATTGCATATTTTGGCTTTAATATTGATTCTCTGATAGGGTCTTTGCACCGGAACTAAACACAGTTATTTCTAAAAAACAGTTGTTGGCATGACACGGGTTATGTTCTTCTCATATATTTTATGATAGTATGATACTAAACCCCTAACGGGAGGGATTGTGCCTGATATTCATATGATGAACACATAATCTTTCAATCAATTTAATTGAGGTCTGGAGCTGGCATGTCAGTTAACTGCTAGTAGTCTGTTGTTATTTATGTATTATTGTCATTTTATTTATTTTCTTTTGTTACATCTTTTGACATCGGACTCGGACTTCTCTTGAACTGAATTTTAATGAGCGTATTGTTATGCTTTTACTTTTCTACATTGGCTAGAGGTATAGGGGGAGGGTTGAGATCTCATTAACATATGTAACCCCGCCGCAATTTTGCGCCTGTCCCAAGTCAGGAGCCTCTGGCCTTTGTTAGTCTTGTATGATTTTTAATTTTAGTATCTTGTGTATAATTCGGAGTTTGTTTGACGTCCATTATCACTGTACTATTATGCATATTTTTAGGGGCCAGCTGAAGGACACCTACGGGTGCGGGAATTCTCGCTACATTGGAAACCCATTTGTTGCCTTCGGCTGTTGTCTGCTCTATGGTCGGATGGTTGTCGCTTTGACATATTCACCATTTCCTTTCTCAATTTTAATAACTATGTTTGTGATCTAATTTTGTATTCTATAAACGGCATCTACAAATCTACAACTTTCAGTCTATGACTTCACGTGCTGATCTTATCTATATTCATGCATACTATTCATTAGCTGTGTATGCGTATCAAAACCGCATCATACGCGATGATGACCAGCCAGTACACACTGTAAGGATTTTATTCACCAGTATTAAAAAAGAGAAACATTACAGTACGAACAGTAATCTATATTTTTTTCATTTGACATTACTTTGAAAGTAACGTAGTAACAAGCACAGGTTATATAGTATATAACTGCTTTTTTAAAATGTTAATTGTCTTAATTAATCTTATTTGTACAGATGTTGGATATTTTCAAGAAAAAACCTCACATCTCCAGTGTACTTTTGTACATGGTCAGATAACCTTAGTTCATCTCTAAATAACTGTGTCTTGCCTGTATCTCAGATCATATCTGTGATTGCTCACATGGTGAGGTTACCTCAGGTCACCTCTTTATGATTGAACATTGTGAGGTTACCTAATATCACCTCTGTATTGCTGCTTGGTGAGGTTACTCTGTATTACTGCACATACTCGTATTACCACAGTTTGTATAAACTTTACAAAACACTATTTTTTTAGTTTTCCTCAGGGCACTTCTGCATTTCTATACATGGCCAAGTGCACATGTTAACTAATGTCATCTCTTAACTACTGTATATGAATATGTAACCTCAGAATACCTCTGTATGTTAGAATATGGTGAGGTTACCTAAGGTCACAACTTCATGGTCATTGTACCAGCTGCATGTTACCACAGATAAACTTTGCAAAACTCTTATTTTCTGGAAACCCCAGGTTACCACAAATTAATGTTCATAACTCCCTTCGTCAGCTTAGTCCAGATTATATCTATGTTCTTTTTTTCACGGAAGGCTACCTCAGGTCATCTGTAAATCACTGTACATGACCAGGTTAGCTCAGGTGATCTGTAAATTACTGTAAATGACAAGGTTACCTCAGGTCATATGTAAATTACTATACATGACCAGGTTACCTCAGGGAACCATTGTACTACTGTGCATGGTGAGGTTACCTCAGGGAACCATGGTACTACTGTGCATGGTTGGGTTACTTCAGGGAACCATTGTACTACTGTGCATGGTCAGGTTACCTCAGGGATCCATTGTACTACTGTGCATGGTCAGGTTACCTCAGGGAACCATTGCACTATTGTGCATGGTAGGTTTCCTCAGGGAACCATTATACTACTGTGCATGGTCAGGTTACTTCAGGGAACCATTGTACTACTGTGCATGGTCAGGTTACCTCAGGGAACCACTGTACTACTGTGCATGGTCAGGTTACCTCAGGGAATCATTGTTCTTTGTGCATGGTCAGGTTTCCTCAGTAAACCATTGTACTACTGTGCATTGTCAGGTTACCTCAGGGAACCATTGTACTACTGTGCATAGTCAGGTTACCTCAGGGAACCATTGTACTTTGTGCATGACCATGTAACCTTAAGGAACCATGGTACCACTGTGTATGGTCAGGTTACCTCCGGTAACCATTGTACTACTGTGCATGGAAGGTTTACTTAGGATATCATTGTTCTACTGTGCTTTGTCAGGTTACCTCAGAGAACCATTGTACTAATGTGCATGGTCATGTTATCTCAGGGAACCACTGTACAAATGGGCATAGTCAGGTAACCTCAGGGAACCATTGTACTACTCTGCAGGGAACCATTGTACTATTGTGCATGGTCAAGTCTCCTCAGGAAATCATTGTTCTACTGTGCATGGTCATGGTACCTCAGGGAACCATTGTACTGCTGTGTATTGTGAGGTTACTCAGGGAACCATTGAACTAATGTGCATTGTCAGGTTACCTCAGGGAACCATTGCACTACTGTGCATGGTCAGGTTACTTCAGGGAATCATTGTACTACTGCGCATGGTAGGTAACCTCAGGTAATCATTGTACAACTGTGCATGGTCATGTTACCCCTAGGGAACCACTGTACAACTGGGCATTGTCAGGATTCCTCAGGAAACCATTGTACTACTGTGCATGTTCAGGTTACCTCAGGAAACCATTGCAATACTGTGCATGGTAGGTTTAATCAGGGAATCATTGTAATATTGTGCATGATCAGGTTACCTCAGGGAACCATTGTACTGTTGAGTATTGAGAGTTTACCTCAGGGAACCATTGTACTACTGTACAGGGAACCTTTGTACTATTGTGCATGGTCAAGTCTCCTCAGGGAATCATTCTTCTACTGTACATGGTAATGGTACCTCAGGGAACCATTGTACTGTTGAGTATTGCGAGTTCACCTCAGGGAACCATTGTACTACTGTGCATAGTCAGGTTACCTCAGGGAACCATTGTACTACTGTACATGGTCAGGTTACCTCGGGGAACCATTGTACACCTGTGCATGGTAAGTTACCTCAGGGAATCATTGTACTACTCTGCATTGTCAGTTTTCCTCAGGATACCATTGCACTACTGTGCATGGTTATTTTACCTCAGGGAACCATTGTACTACTGTGCATTGTCATGTTACCTCAGGGAATCATTGTACTACTGTGCATTGTCAGGTTTCCTCAGGGAACCATTGTACTACTGTGCATGTTAGGTTTAATCAGGGAATCATTGTAATATTGTGCATGATCAGGTTACCTCAGGAAATCATTGTAATATTGTGCATTGTTAGGTTACTCAGGGAACCACTGTACAACTGTACATGGTCAGGTTACCTCAGGGAACCATTGTACTACTGTACATGGTCAGGTTACTTCAGGGAACCATTGTACTTTGTGCATGGTCAGGTTACCTCAGGGAACCGTTGTACTACTGTGCACAGTCAGGTTACCTCAGGGAACCATTGTACTTTGTGCATGGCCATGTTACCTTAGGGAACCATGGTACCACTGTGCATGGTCAGGTTACCTCAGGTAGCCATTGTACTACTGTGCATGGTAGGTTTACTCAGGATATCATTGTTCTACTGTGCATTGTCAGGTTACCTCAGGGAACCATTGTACTACTGTGCATGGTCATGTTATCTCAGGGAACCACTGTACAAATGGGCATGGTCAGGTAACCTCAGGAAACCATTGTACTACTCTGCAGGGAACCATTGTACTATTGTGCATGGTCAAGTCTCCTCAGGAAATCATTGTTCTTCTGTGCATGGTCATGGTACCTCAGGGAACCATTGTACTGCTGTGTATTGTGAGGTTACCTCAGGGAACCATTGAACTACTGTGCATGGTCGGGTTACCTCAGGGAACCATTGCACTAACGTGCATGGTCAGGTTACTTCAGGGAACCATTGTACTACTGTACATGGTAGGTAACTTAAGGGAATCATTGTACTACTGTGCATGGTCATGTTACCCCAGGGAACCACTCTACAACTGGGCATTGTCAGGTTATTCATAAAGATAGACTAGAATGAGATTTACAGATAATTTGGTAGACTGAATTTTTTTCTGAACTCATTTTTTTCTGTTTGTTTATAGGTTTATGGTGAATGGAAACATAAATATAGACTTTTTAAAAAATCTTGCATCTTTTGGGGATATCATTCCAGGAAAGTGGAAGGATATCATATTTACTTGAAGTGGTGAGGTATAGTAAAAATAGCAAACAGAAAGTAGAAAAAAATGAGTTGACTTCAGGATTGCGTAACTTTTTATTCTTCGTGGCAAGACCCCCTTTTTTTCAATTAAATCACAATTTCACTTTGGTACATACATGATATGAACATGAAGATCAGCTGTTTTGCATGTAAGCCTATGGAGCAGTCAATAACAAGACTGCAACCTTATGTTAATTTGATTTGAATCGATTATATTTGTTGTTATTTTTGGGGTTACCTGAGGTAATCCTGTTATGAAAGAATACTTCGTAGATACTTTGCTGGTATATGCATTATGCTGTAATTACACAATTTCTTAATTTAAATTGTAGGACTTCATAGATTTGTATTGTTTATGCGATTATATGTAAATGTTACCTGAGTTCACTTGAGTTAAATGGGTTGTATTTGGTGTTATAATTGGGGTTACCTGAGGTAACCCTGTCATGAATGAAACTTCGTAGATACTTTGCTAGTCTTTACATTAATTGTAATAAACCAACTTATTCATTTTGAATGTAGGACTTCATTGAAGTTATATTGTTTATTGGATATACATGTAAAGGTGATCTCAATTAACTTCAGTTAAGTGGGTTATATTTGTAATTATATATGTGGTTATCTCAGGTACCCCTGTTATGAAAGAATGCTTATTAGATAGTTTGCTAGTGTAAACATTTATGTTGTAATCAAACAATTTCTTTATTTTACATGTAGGACTTCACAGATGTAAATTGTTTATGTGATATTTAGAAAATGTAATCTGTCTTAACTTGATATAAATGGATTATACTTGTAGCTATTTTATGGGTTACCTGATGTAACCCTGTCATGACAGAATACTTAGTAGATGCTTTGCTAGTATATGTATTTATGCTGAAATAAACCAACTTCTTCATTTTCAATGTAGGAATTCGTTGCAGTTATATTGTTTATGTGATGTATATGTTTAGGTGACCTGAATTAACTTGAGTTAAATAGGTTGTAATTGCTGTTATTGTTTGGGTTACCTCAGGTAACCCTGTTATGAAAAAAAATTATTAGTAGATACTTTGCTAGTGTATACATTTGTTTTTTAATTACACAATTTCTTAATTTAAAAATGTAGGACTTCATAGATTGGTATTGTTTATTTGATGCATATATATTTAAAGGTGCCTGAGTTAACTTGAAATAAAATGGTATCTTTGTTGTTATTGTTATGGTTACCCGAGGTTATCCTGTGATGTAAGAATACTTCGTAGATAGTTTTCCAGAATATACATTTAAGTTGTAATCAACCATTTACTTTTTTATACATTTGAACTTTATAGATGTGTATTGTTTATATGATATTTAGGAAAGGCGACTTAAGTTAACTTGATTTTAATTGATTATATTTACTGTTATTTTTGGGGTTACCTGAGGTAACCCTGTTATGAAAGAATACT
Source organism: Mytilus edulis (assembly GCF_963676685.1). NCBI lineage: Eukaryota > Metazoa > Mollusca > Bivalvia > Mytilida > Mytilidae > Mytilus > Mytilus edulis. The sequence continues at coordinate 82,142,299 of NC_092349.1, forward strand.
TCGTAGATACTTTGCTTTGATGTTGTAATTATACACAATTTCTTAATTTAAAATGTAGGACTTCATACATTTGTATTGTTTATGCGATGTATAGATATATGTTACCTGAGTTAACTTGAGTTAAATGGGTTGTATTTGTTGTTATTATTGGGTTACCTGAGGTAACCCTGTAATGAATGAGTTCTTCGTAGATACTTTGCTAGTGTTTACATTAATTGTAATAAACAAACTTCTTTATTTCAAATGTAGGACTTCATGAAAGTTGTATTGTTTATGTGATGTACATGTAAAGGTGACCTCAGTTAACTTCAGTTAAGTGGGTTATATTTGTTATTATGTCTGGGGTTACCTCAGGTACCCATGTTATGAAGAATGCTTTTTAGCTGGTTTCCTAGTGTAAACATTTATGTTGTAATCGAACAATTTCATTGTTTTAAATGTAGGACTTCATAGATGTGTATTGTTTATGTGATATATCGGAAAGGCGACTTAAGTTAACTTGATACGAATGGATAATACTTGTTGCTATTTTATGGGTTACCTGAGGTAGCCCTGTCATGACGAATACTTAGTAGATACTTTGCTAGTATATGCATTTATGGTGAAAAAAACCAACTTCTTTATTTTTAATGTAGGAATTAATTGAAGTTATATTGTTTATGTGATGTATATGTAAAGGTGATCTGAAATAACTTGAGTTAAATAGGTTGTTTTTGTTGTTATTGTATTGGTTACCTCAGGTAACCCTGCTATGAAAGAATTCTTAGGAGATACTTTGCTAGTGTATACATTGATATTTTAATTACACAATTTTTTAATTTGAAATGTAGGACTTCATGGATTTGTATTGTTAATGTGATGTATATATATTTAAAGGTGACCTGAGTTAACTTGAGTTAGATGGGTTATCCTTGTTGTTACTGGTATGGTTACCTGAGGTAACCATGTAATGAATGAATCCTTCGTAGACACTTTGCTAGTGTTTACATTAATTGTAATAAACAAACTTCTTTATTTTAAATGTAGAACTTCATGAAAGTTGTATTGTTTATGTGATGCACCTGTAAAGGTGACCTCAGTTAACTTCAGTTAAGTGGGTTATATATGTAATTATGTCTAGGGTTACCTCAGGTACCCATGTTATGAAGAATGCTTTTTAGATAGTTTGCTAGTGTAAACATTTATGTTTTAATCAGACAATTTCTTTATTTCAAATGTAGAACTTCATAGATGTGTATTGTTTATGTGATATACCGGAAAGACGACTTAAGTTAACTTGATATGAATGGATAATACTTGTTGCTATTTTATGGGTTACCTGAGGTAACCCTGTCATAACAGAATATTTAGTAGATACTTTGTTAGTATATGCATTTATGGTGTTATAAACACACTTCTTCATTTTTAATGTAGAAATTCATTGAAGTTATATTGTTTATGTGATGTATATGTAAAGGTGATCTGAATTAACTTGAATTAAATAGGTTGTATTTGCTGTTATTGTTTTGGTTACCTCAGGTAACCCTGCTATGAAAGAATTCTTAGTAGATACTTTGCTTGTGTATACATTTGTATTTTAATTACCCAATTTCTTAATTCAAAAATGTAGGACTTCATAGATTTGTATTGTTTATTTGATTTATATATATTTAAAGGTGACATGAGTTAACTTGAAATAAAAAGGTTATCTTTGTTGTTATTGTTATGGTTACCTGAGGTTATCCTGTCATGTAAGAATACTTTGTAGATAGTTTTCCAGAATATACATTTAAGTTGTAATAAACCATTTGCTTTTTTATAAATTTGAACTTTATAGATGTGGATTGTTTATATGATATTTAGGAAAGGCGACTTAAGTTAACTTTATTTGAATTAATTATATTTACTGTTACTTTTGGGGTTACCTTAACCCTGTTATGAAAGAATACTTCGTAGATACTTTGCTGGTATATGCATTGATGTTACACAATTTCTTAATTTTAAATGTAGGACTTCATAGATTTGTATTGTTTATGCAATGTATAGATATATGTTACTTGAGTAAACTTGAATTAAATGGGTTGTATTTGTTGTTATTATTTCGTTACCTGACGTAACCCTGTCTCAGGTAACCCTGTAATGAATGAATTCTTCGTAGATACTTTGCTAGTGTTTACATTAATTGTAATAAACAAACTTCTTTATTTCAAATGTAGGACTTCATGAAAGTTGTATTGTTTATGTGATGTACATGTAAAGGTGACCTCAGTTAACTTCAGTTAAGTGGGTTATATTTGTAATTATGTCTGGGGTTACCTCAGGTACCCATGACATGAAGAATGCTTTTTAGATAGTTTGCTAGTGTAAACATTTATGTTGTAATCGAACAATTTCTTTGATTTAAATTTAGGACTTCATAGATGTGTATTGTTTATGTTATATATCAGAAAGGCGACTTAAGTTAACTTGATATGAATGGATAATACTTGTTGCTATTTTATGGGTTACCTGAGGTAACCTTGTCATGACAGAATACTTAGTAGATACTTTGCTAGTATATGCATTTATGGTGTAATAAACCAACTTCTTCATTTTTAATGTAGGAATTCATTGAAGTTATATTGTTTATGTGATGTATATGTAAAGGTGATCTGAATTAACTTGAGTTAATTAAGTTTTATTTGTTGTTTTTGTATTGGTTACCTCAGGTAACCCTGCTATGAAAGAATTCTTAGCATATACTTTGTAAGTGTATACATTTATATTTTAATTACACAATTTCTTAATTTAAAAATGTAGGACTTCATAGATTTGTATTGTTTATGTGATGCAAATATATTTAAAGGTGATACCTGAGTTAACTTGAGTTAAATGGGTTGTATTTGTTGTTATTATTGGGTTACCTGCGGTAACCCTGTAATGAATGAATTCTTCATAAATACTTTGCTAGGGTTTACATAAATTGTAATAAACAAACGTCTTTATTTCAAATGTAGGACTTCATGAAAGTTGTATTGTTTATGTGATGCACATGTAAAGGTGACCTCAGTTAACTTCAGTTAAGTGGGTTATATTTGTAATTATGTCGGGGGCTACCTCAGGTACCCATGTTATGAAGAATGCTTTTTAGATAGTTTGCTAGTGTAAACATTTATGTTGTAATCGGACAATTTCTTTATTTCAAATGTAGGACTTCATAGATGTGTATTGTTTGTGTGATATATTTAAAAGGCGACTTAAGTGAACTTGATATGAATGGATAATACTTGTTGCTATTTCATGGGTTACCTGAGGTAATCCTCTCATGACAGAATATTTAGTAGATACTTTGCTAGTATAAGCATTTATGGTGTAATAAAGAAACTTCGGCATTTATAATGTAGGAATTCATTGAAGTTATATTGTTTATGTGATGTATATGTAAAGGTGATCTGAATTAACTTGAGTTAAATAGGTTTTATTTGCTGTTATTGTTTGGGTTACCTCAGGTAACCCTGTCATGAATGAATACTTTAGATCATTAATTGAACTTTTATAAAAAAAAAAAAGTTTATAATTTTACCAGCCATCCCCAACCTACACGTACATACGAAATGAATGATCGGTGAATACAAATAATAAAATCATTAGGGAAGTTTGTTGACATCTTTGGTATTTTGTCACATTTAAATTTGGTATTAAGATCTATCCAAATAAGAACTATATTTTCGTGCGTATTTAATCAATGACGCATTACCACGATTACCTCAGGGCACCGATTACCTCAGGGCATACAGCAGCGGACCTAACTTCCACCTGCAAACCACACCGGCAAAATTTGCTCGGACTCGATGGTGTCTAACATCCGGCACAATGACGGAACACCAATAGACAAAAGAAAGGTAGGTTTCTCCTTATTTTTTTATTTTTTTTATGATATCGAAGAATATATATACATATACAACTATTTTCTATTGTGAGATGCAATATTTTCTACAATCGTTCTATATTAACGGAGAAATAAGTCAAAATGCATGTCAAAATGACGAATTGAGTGAACCTTGCCTCGAAATTGTTTAATTTCTCGTTAAATTGTCCACATTGTACGGAAAGAAAGGTACGGGCAGATAGATATTGACACGGAGATTGCAAATTTAGTTATTATGAGCATCTCAATAATTGTATTTCTGTGTATGGAACGAAAGAAAAGGGTCATGTCAAATTAAAATAAACCGGTTTCGTCAATGTTGTTACTACACAATCACCCGGTTTCGTCTACATATATCACCCGTTTTTTTTGTTTTTTTTTTGAACAAACAATTTATTAAAAGAAACTTTGGCACGGATCTGAACATTGTCTTTCGAGAATTTAAATATATATTTATTGTAAAGTAAACTTGGCGTGTTAAAATCTATATTAAACGGGCACTTTTGGACATAGTTAATTATGATAATACACATTTTCCTAATGAATTTCCCTTATTTCACTAACTTCAACCTAATTTTAAATGGAATATAAATACTGAATAGCAAACACTGGTATCTAATTATTTTGTAACATTATTATATTTTCTTTGTTTATAATAGTAGTATGTAAAGATGAAAAATAAAAGGATGTGTTTTGATTGTGCCATAATTTTAATTTACTATACTATATTATATACACTTAGTTTACAATATTTACTATCAATTATTAATACATTTATGCATTCAATTATTGACGAACAGTCCCAAACCGACTATAGTCTATACTGTTCTGCACAAGTTAATCATGCATGCAGTCCTGCCAGATTTTCTAGTACTATATATACTGTGTTACTTGCGCACTTAAGCGAGTTTTCACACTTAAGCATCCATAACATAGCAGTGAGATTTGTAACTTTCTCCCCGTTTCTGGTAGGCACATTTATTTTCATAGGCATGTTTTTCACATTATTTTTACAGTTCAAATTCATTTTTTGTACAGTTTAAATTCAATTGAAACTTCAAGATAACTTTCGAAAACAATATTGACAGTTTTGTATTTTCAATGTGAATAAAAGTTGGTTTGCAAAACATGACCGTCATTTATATCTAGGTCTTATTAAGACGAAGTGACGGTAACCACTTATCCCATAAACATTGACAATGAGACAACTTTGTTTTAGACACAAAAAATATGTTGAATTAATCAAGTTTAGGTCAGCGTATGCCTTAAACAATGAGAAAAACACACAAACTGCATGAAAGCAAGCTATAACAGGGCCCTAAATTATAAATGTAAAAAAATTTAATCACTCTAAACCAAAATTTTAAACATCACCAAAAAGTAAACAGAAGTTTAAAATATTTATATAAGTAAGAAGTGTATAAAGTTTAATGCCGTTATAATACTTCGTTTTTGAGATATGGCGGGACATGTTAAAAAAACCCACATTCCTGTTTCACTTACATTTTCTGTAACTCAAAAAGATTTTTTGATTTTCACTATAAAAGGTTTGCAGATCGTTTGACCATTATAAGAAATAACTATGTTAAATTTTAAGAAAATAAGATAAGCTGTCCTGAAGTTACGGTGCGACATGTTTATGCTGGACAGACGGATAGATAGACGGACAGACGGGCGGACCGAATGACTGATAGATGGAGGAACGGACGGATGGAAGGACGGACGGTGTATACAATAATACGTCCTGTCAAAATTGGGACGGGCGTGTAAAAACGCAAAGAAATGAAAAAAAACCTCGTAATTAAAGGTCAATAAGTTTTATTAGAATATCGGCCAAGTCGATTTATTTGTATATTTGTCTGCCTTATCATTTTTGCTATATAACTTTTATATATATTTGAAAAAAATGTATAGAAATCGATAAAAAGAACTTGATATTCGGCATTTATTATAATAAACATTCTTACAATATTTTATTTCGGTATACACTTTATAAGATAAGTGGCGAATCTAGATGACGTATAGGTTGCACGCCCCGACCCCACCTTTGGTTGCCAAAACTATATTGATTCCTGTATTTAACGATTTTGTAAAGCAAAAAATATTCAAAATATTGTTCGACTCGCTACGCTCGGCGGTATGTAAAAGTTGTTCGAATTACGTCCACTTTGAAATAAACTGAATCCGTCTGTCCGTATATATTGTCAAAATATATTGGCCAACGTCAGTGTACGATCATCATAACACAACGGCGACAGTACAGACTCGTTTTTTTTAGTAATGTTAACAAAATAATTATTATTGAATTTTGTCGATGACCTGAGACTATTATACTAATTTGTACATAGCAGTATAGTTCAGTACAATAAGGGATAAAAAAAATATTTTAATGCATGGTAGTTGTAATCCTACATTCATTTTCTATGTCGATTATGCATGCATATACAGTTGTCTAATTATCAACGTTTATCCTTAAGAAGATTTATTTTTAACGATTGTAGAAAAGATTACATACATAGAATGATTAGATTACTTATAACGGTGTCCATCCTTTTATGCGAGAAAATCACATATCCATTTTGTGTTTCGATTTTTAAGACCGTAAACTTTAATTTCAAGTTTAAACATGTTCAGCATATTTTCCCATAACTCATATAGAAAACGCATATTTAGAGAGCTTTAATCTCAATATGCTGTTAAAAATTTCGGAATGCAAAGTATATTAAAATATTTGTGTTCTGTAAGAGTAGGAATTCAAGTTTTTGCTTATACATGTAATAAAATTAACGGTATCAATTTTCTTGCACCAGATGCGCATTTCGACAATACATGTCTCTTCAGTGATGCTCGTGGCCAAAATATTTGAAATCCAAAGCTTATATAAAAGATGAAGAGCTATAATCCAAAAAGTCCAAAAAGTATAGCCAAATCCGTGAAAGGAATCAGAGCTTTGCATGAGGGAGATACATTCCTTAATTTATAATAATTTTTATCATTTTGTAACAGCAAATTTTAATAACACAAAAAAAAAATCCGTATTTTCATGCCAGTACCGAAGTACTGGCTACTGGGCTGGTGATACCCTCGGGGACTAATAGTCCACCAGCAGAGGCATCGACCCAGTGATAGTAATAAAATTAACGGTATCAATTTTCTTGCACCAGATGCGCATTTCGACAATACATGTCTCTTCAGTGATGCTCGTGGCCAAAATATTTGAAATCCAAAGCTTATATAAAAGATGAAGAGCTATAATCCAAAAAGTCCAAAAAGTATAGCCAAATCCGTGAAAGGAATCAGAGCTTTGCATGAGGGAGATACATTCCTTAATTTATAATAATTTTTATCATTTTGTAACAGCAAATTTAAATAACACAAAAAAAAGAAATCCGTATTTTCATGCCAGTACCGAAGTACTGGCTACTGGGCTGGTGATACCCTCGGGGACTAATAGTCCACCAGCAGAGGCATCGACCCAGTGATAGTAATAAAATTAATGGTATCAATTTTCTTGCACCAGATGCGCATTTCGACAATACATGTCTCTTCAGTGATGCTCGTGGCCAAAATATTTGAAATCCAAAGCTTATATAAAAGATGAAGAGCTATAATCCAAAAAGTCCAAAAAGTATAGCCAAATCCGTGAAAGGAATCAGAGCTTTGCATGAGGGAGATACATTCCTTAATTTATAATAATTTTTATCATTTTGTAACAGCAAATTTTAATAACACAAAAAGAAAATCCGTATTTTCATGCCAGTACCGAAGTACTGGCTACTGGGCTGGTGATACCCTCGGGGACTAATAGTCCACCAGCAGAGGCATCGACCCAGTGATAGTAATAAAATTAACGGTATCAATTTTCTTGCACCAGATGCGCATTTCGACAATACATGTCTCTTCAGTGATGCTCGTGGCCAAAATATTTGAAATCCAAAGCTTATATAAAAGATGAAGAGCTATAATCCAAAAAGTCCAAAAGTATAGCCAAATCCGTGAAAGGAATCAGAGCTTTGCATGAGGGAGTAATTTATTTGAATCTGAGACTCATATAAATGATAAGCCGTTGTCCGGTGAACGAACTTGTTTTCCAATGACCAACAAAACTCCTTTTGAACGATGAAGTTACATAATCAATTATAATGTAATGCGATTATGATTTTTTTATTTGACCAAACCGGGTTATGCATTTTGAAATCTATGACGAAACCGGGTTGTATACATTGACGAAACCGGCCAGTTCCATTTTGACATGACCCATTTCTTTCGTTCCATACACAGAGATACAATTATGGAGATGCTCATAATAACTAAATTTGCAATCTCCGTGTCAATATCATTCTTCCCGTACCTTTCTTTTCGTACAATGTGAATAATTTAACGAGAAATTAAACAATTTCGAGGCAAGGTTCACTCAATTCGTCATTTTGACATGCATTTTGACTTATTTCTCCGTTAATATAGAACGTTTGTAGAAAATATTGCATCTCACAATAGAAAATAGTTGTATATGTATATATATTCTTCGATATCATAAAAAAATAAAAAAATAAGGAGAAACCTACCTTTCTTTTGTCTATTGGTGTTCCGTCATTGTGCCGGATGTTAGATACCATCGAGTCCGAGCAAATTTTGCCGGTGTGGTTTAGACACAGTGTAGCTGCTCATAAAAATTCATGAAATGTTCATTAAAAGTATTTATGAATGGTCATGAAGTTTTGATGAATCACTAGGTGTAAAATTTATAACTTACATCACACAAAATAAATGAGTATCAAAGATACCGTTTCGACCTTTCAGAGTAGAACATTTTACCTAATTATTCGTGAAATATCATAAATGTATGGTGTTTTTATTTTTTTATTCCTGCAAAATAAAAAAATAAAATAAGATGAAATAGAAGTTGTAGCTGTATTTTAAGATAGATATTATATACAAAACTAAAATTTTAAAAGGAAAACGTATATTTTAATGAAAGTGAAATACATTTTCAAAACATTCTCAAACACCCATATTAAGGGGAAGTAACTCTTGTGATTTTAAATTTTTACAAACCGGCAAACCCCGCAAATCGGCTGTTTCCGTAGTCCAACGGTCGACCGATTTTGAGAAGTTCACTGAAATACCATAACAGGGACGAATCAACTTCGGGCCGATATTATATGGGACGAGATTGACACCTTGACTTAAACGCACTTGCAAATATGACGTCATATGATTACGCTGGATAACAAAAATGGAGAATCCAAACGCAGATGTTTTCAGATAAGTATTTGATTTAACATATAATGATTATGAAATACAATTTGTTGAGGCAATATAAAACATTTAGGATTTTAATCTGAGCAAAACATCAGAAAGTTTAGGCAGACAATAAATTAATGAAGAATGATAAATTGATATATTGTTGTCACATTCATAACAGACATATCGTAATCTGACATGTAAATGGTACATGGGTATATATGATAATCTGATATGTAGAAATTAAATTGTGTGAATAATATTCATCGTAAATTAACTTGGTGAAACGTTAATAATAATTTAAGTCGCCAGTTTCATCTTCAAGGGTTAAAGAGGGGGGGGGGGGGGGGGGGGGGTACTAAATTTGAGTTTAACTTAAACTTCCAATGCAATTTAAGATGCATAATGCTGTTTCTATTGAATGTATTGCTTCATACAATCATTACCTCTTGAACAATTGATTCTTTGTGGATATTTTTGTACTTTTAGGGGATTAAATATGAGCTGCCAGCAATGATATGAAACAGATTTTATGCAGACTCCATTTTAATACCTTTATTCAGCAATTATTGTTGGAAATACAGAGACAGCAAGTTTTGAATTACAGAAAGGAAGAGAAGTTTATATATCACACATAATTTTTATATTAGTTAATCAGTTTGTGGATTTACCAGTGATAATTCCAGTGGAATCTACTGGAACAATTCATGAACAAGAAAGTTCATGAACATTTAAGTGTTCATGAACTTCAATGTTCATGAACAATTTATGAACAAAGTTCATGAACAATTCATGAACAAGAAAGGGTTCATGATCATTGTTGTTCATGAACATTTAAATGCTCATGAACCTTTCTTGTTCATGAATTGTTCATGAACATTAAAGTTCATGAACATTACTGTCGATTTTCAGTTCATGAATTGCTCATCAAATGTTCATGAAGATATGATGAACTGTTCATGAAATCTGTTCATGAACAGTTCATGAAATGTTCATGCATATTCATGAATTATTTATTATCATCTCACAGGGGCATAAGCGATCAGTAGCTCACAGATTCACTTGTTTGTTTCAGATTATTTTATATATTTTTTGTTGGGGGAGGGAGCTGACTATTTTGAGCAGTGCTCTCAGCACTTCTATTTAATCATAAAAGTTACATTAAGACGAGCAAACATTAGCAACATGCGTATCATGGGTTTATTTAATTTGCATTATAAACAAACTTGTGTGGCAAAAGTAATTTCTTTATTTTAAAAAATATATGATTCATTATCATGATGATTATACACATGATACACAGATACATGTTACATGTATACACAGGTTCATACTATTTTTGTATATATAGCTCTGTAACAGTTTCTGTACTTCATTTGTTTGTACTTATACATCTTTGGATTTAAATGTTGGCTTTGATGAGTGTTCCTGACATGCCTGATGAAGGTAAATCCAGAAAAGCACTTTGGATGCATGAAATTATTAAACGTGTTGTAACAGTTATCAATTTTTCATGCTCCTTATTTTAAAACTAAAGTATATTATTACAATCTTTTTCTTTTAGATCGCCTGAGAATTACAGGACTGAGGTTACAGTATGCCATTCAAGCTTTGGTGATATATAAAGTAATGGTTTGAATTTGGGATCTTTATTATAGACAGGTAAATTGTTTATCCTGCAATTATCTAACTATTGTACAATGAGACCACTCTCCTCAAGAGTCCAAGTGAAAGAGAAATTAAAAACTATAGGTCACCATTTCGGCATTATGGCCTTCAACAATGAGAAAAACACATAAAAGGCCCAAAATCATAAATGTTAATAAACATGTTGAAGGAGAAAACTAATGGCCTAATTTATGTGGAAAAAAAATGAATGAACAAACAAACAAACAACAAGTGCTTAATTACAGACACAAACACACAGAATGTGGCGGGGTTTAAGTTGATTGTTTAATAACGGTTAAATATGTTAGCAAGCCAGGCTTTTCTTCCTGTTCTTATAATACATGTACGTGCAAATAAATTTCTGTTTTCTTACATCGTGAGAAGATTGTATGATGTAAATTTAGAACTTTATACATGTGAAATGGCAATGATTTTAAAAGGCAACTTTGAATACAAAATGTATCTCATTTTTATAAGAATTTAACTGACATTCTGAAATCTATACATCATGTACATGCATGACAACCCTGCTTTCATGACCTTGAATTATTCATGAATATTCATGAACAATTCATGAATATTCATGAATAATATTCATGAATATTCATGAATATTCAAGGTAACAATTCATGAATATTCATGAATATTCATGAATGTTAAATGGCACCTTGAATATACATGAATATTGTATGAACTGAATAAGCTTGAATATATATGAATACTGTATGAACTGAATAAGCTTGAATATACATGAATATTGTATGAACTGAATAACCTAGAATTAACATGAATATTTACCTATAGAATATTCATGAATATGAAATGGGATGTCCATGAATAATGAATGATTATTAAAGAGTAGTTTAGAATAACCTTGAATGTGAATATTTCATGAAAATTATATGGTTGAATACTCTAGAATAACCATGAATATTAAATGTTGAATATTCTAGAATAACCATGAATATTAAATGTTGAATATTCTAGAATAACCATGAATATTGAAGGGTTGAATATCTTAGAATAACCATGAATATAGAAATGAATGGTTGAATATTCTAGAATAACCCTGAATATAAAATTGAATGGTTGAATATTCTAGAATAACCGTGAATATAAAAAGATTGAATATTCTAGAATGAATTTGAAATAAGTGTCATTGAGAGTTGAATTTTAACGAATGTTCTAGAATAACCATGATAGCAATCCTGCCTGAAATCTCTTCCAAAAGAAAAACATTTATACATTTAGTATGTTAAAACCAAAAGCAAATACAGAAATTTAAGTTTAAAATATTTTTTAATCATGATAGCTGTAAAATATGAATTTACAATAAATTTTACTTATTAGCAGATGTTTTTTTCAGTCTGATAGCTTTTTGCACATTTTGCAATTTTGCAATGATATCCTTTTCGCATTTGTCAGGGAATTTTTCTAAAATTGTAATTGTCAAAAAATCGTATGTAAGCCTATCTAAGGCAGGCTTGACTTCATGCTTTGCATTGGCTTTCCTTCCTTTGATGCTGTGATGAATCAAATAGTCTTCTCCAAAAATAAACAAGAAAACATCTTTTACACACGACTGAAAGTCGCTTTTGTTGCTGATAACTTTCTTGATGTCTGCACTATTCTTGGTGTTATAAAGAATAACTTCATTCTCTACAATTTCTGGCTCATGTTTCATTGATTGAAATTTTTTCTTCAATTTTTTCACTTCTTCCTCTAGCTTCTCAATCCTCTTTTGAGAATCGGCAAAGGATTTCACTTTGGATGCCATTTTTTGCATATTCTCTTTAATCCTGTGATAAAAATAAACATAGTTAAGTAGAATATTAAGATTTTCTAATTACATTTTTGGTTTTAAAATATCGTGCCTTAACTATACATCTTATAGTATTATTGCTGCTTCAGTACCGACATGAATTACAAGTTACTGATATCTTTCTTAAAATTTAGAATTTATGTCCATCAACTCAGGTTTTAACTTCTCCATGCAAATATTACCTCAAAGGGAGTTTGATTTTACTAATAGGTCCCTTTTAATCATTTAATCATAACAAAACACTCAAATTATTTTTTAGTGGGTTAACATTTATTTTAATAAAAATAAATTGAGTTATTAGTTGTAATTGTATAAACTAAAGTAAAATGAACCCGCAGTATAAGTTTTAGCTTGTTTGCAAATAGGAGATCAAATTGTTATGCAATTACCATTCAAATGCTTCTTGTTCTTCTGAGTCTGCTTCTTGGTCTTTTGGCTGTGAATGACTTTTTCTGAAGAAGAAAAATAACTTATAAAATATGATCAAATAATGAACATGAAACTTAGAAACAGATCCTTTTTTTGATTTGAAGTAAATAAGATAACAAGTTCAAAATAATAATTTTCACTGATTATTGGAAAAGTAGAAATTTTTTGTGAATTGCTCATAAGTTTGTTGTCTCCACTTCTGCTATCTTTGTTTAAATTATCTTTATTTTCAGCCTATTTTCTTGGTGATCTTCTAAAACCCCCCAAAAGATACAAACAATGAATTTAACAGTACCAATTTTACAGCACCAGGTGTTCTTCATTGACACAGGAGCACAAATCATTTGAAAATTAAAAAAAAATTTATAAGGGAGATAATCCTTAATTTTAAGTCATTTCAAAATAGACCCTTTTGTATTCCAATTCTATATAAGGACTTGCTGTAAAATGTAGATATCTGACTTTTAATCATAATATGACGTTTATTATTTTTGTTAAAATCTTCTTTTCTTTCTCTCTAACATAAGCACTTGTAGTACTGAATATAAATGAGAAAATATCTATAACTCTTTGTTTAGATGTTGACAAAGTGGATATTTTAAGGTTCAAAATGTGACATTTTTGTTTAAATTTTTAGAAATTATATGCCAACATTATTTCAATTCAAAATGGTGACTTTCATTAGTTATAGACTGTTAAAAGTTTGGCAAAGAAAATGCTTATCAATCATTTATTATCTTTCAAATTTCTTTTTATACGCTTTAAGAAAAAAAACAATTGCTTCATTTTACCTGATAGTTGATGATGCCTCTTGTTCTTCTTCAGATTCTGTGTCCGACATTCTGATTAAAGGAGATTGTCTATGGGGAGTAACTGTTTTCTTCTGTGAAGAAGCTTTGCTAAAAAAGCAAAAATATACAAAACTGGATTAAGTATCAAGTCAACAAAAAAAAATTTAAAGGCAAAAAAAACAGTTCTGTTTTCTGACTTCTTCCTTTACACATTCTATAAACATTTATGTTTAAGCACTGTTATCCAAGTTCATACATAATTAGCTAATCAGTGTATGGTCAAAGCAAATTTTCCCAGTATTGTTCCTGTAAAAGGTTTTAAGAAAATGTCTTAAATTATTTAACTGAACCTTCAAATTCACTATTCATATCTAAAATGACCAGAAACAAATATATATTTTTCTGCCCAAACTTTTAGCTCTATTCTTTAATAAAAATATGTAACATATTTGTTCAATGCTTTCATAAGGATAGACATTTACCTGAGAAGATCTTCCTCTGTGTCTGACTGAAATTTACTCATTGAATATCTCTTTGGAGTTATTTTTTCTGAATTACCACTATTTTCACAGTTACCATGGTTACTTGTTGGTGACTTTATATATAAACGCTTTTTTGGTGGAAGTTTACTACAAAATTGAAAATAAATGAATGTAAAATATGTTTTAAAATGTATGCATGAATGTTTAAAGATCTAGCAATGTGTAGTACATGTAAATATAATTTTACACACTAAAGTGTATATCACATCCTGATCATTCACTTGTCAAAATTGCAAGGGTGGGGAGGGGGATTTGGTGAGGTCTTAGAGTCACACAATAATTTGCATAAAAAAATAACCTTTTCAAAAGTTTTATTGAGAAGTTATACATTACCAATAGGACATTTGGAAATGTAGTTTTAAATAAAGAACTTCTATAACCATAAACACTGGAGACCACTACACTGCCACAAACAATATAACAAATTATATATAAATAAATAAATCTTGAAGGTTAAAGATAGAATTCAATGATTATGGCTATTTTACGAAATTTTCCTGTAATCATACTGATTGATAATTTCAATTCTCAGTGGAGTTGGGAGATCTAAAGTTCATTCCAAAATTGTTATATTTTAACATTTTATATTGAAAAATCTGCATAATACATGTATTACAATTTTGTACCTGGCAATTTTTGTCAGATCTGCTTTATCTTCTGTTTCTCTGTCACTTTGACTTTTTCCAGTTGTTTTGGATTTCTTTCTTGGGGAAACTCTCCTAAAATGATTATCACTATATTTAAATTTGAGCAAAGAAAATATCAAATATTTATTATCTTTTCAATTGTTTTTTTTTATCAAAATACTTTTTTACATGCTTTAAAAAAAATGGTTCCTTTTACCTGTCAGTTGATGATGGGTCTTTGACAGTTTTTGTATGTTCTGCTTCATCTTCCGTTTCGCTGTCATGTCTGTCACTTTGACTTTTTCCGTTTGTTTTGGATTTCTTTCTTGGGGAAACTCTCCTAAAATGATTATCACAATATAAAAATTTGAGCAAAGAAAATATCAAATATTTATTATCTTTTCAATTGTTTTTTTTTTTTTTTATCAAAATACTTTTTTACATGCTTTAAAAAAAATGGTTCCTTTTACCTGTCAAGTGATGATGGGTCTCTGACAGTTTTTGTCTGTTCTTCTTCATCTTCCGTTTCTCTGTCACTTTGACTTTTTCCATTTGTTTTGGATTTCTTTCTTGGGGAAACGCTCCTAAAATGATTATCACTATATTAAAATTTGAGCAAAGAAATATCAACTATCAATTATCTTTTCAATTGTTTTTTTTTTTTATCAAAATACTTTTTTACATGCTTTAAAAAAAAATGGTTCCTTTTACCTGTCAAGTGATGATGGGTCTCTGACAGTTTTTGTCTGTTCTGCTTCATCTTCCGTTTCTCTGTCACTTTGACTTTTTCCATTTGTTTTGGATTTCTTTCTTGGAGAAACTCTCCTAAAATGATTATCACGATATTAAAATTTGAGCAAGGAAAATATCAAATATTTATTATCTTTTCAATTGTTTTTTTTTTTTTTATCAAAATACTTTTTTACATGCTTTAAAAAAAATGGTTCCTTTTACCTGTCAAGTGATGATGGGTCTCTGACAGTTTTTGTCTGTTCTTCTTCATCTTCCGTTTCTCTGTCACTTTGACTTTTTCCATTTGTTTTGGATTTCTTTCTTGGGGAAACGCTCCTAAAATGATTATCACTATATTAAAATTTGAGCAAAGAAATATCAACTATCAATTATCTTTTCAATTGTTTTTTTTTTTATCAAAATACTTTTTTACATGCTTTAAAAAACTAGAGGCTCTAAAGAGCCTGTGTCGCTCACCTTGGTCTATGTGCATATTAAACAAAGGAGTCACAAATGGATTCATGACAAAATTGTATTTTGGTGATGGTGATGTGTTTGAAGTTCTTACTTTACTGAACATTCTTGCTTCTTACAATTATATCTATAATGAACTTTGCCCATTAGTAACAGAGAAAAATATTTGGTAAAAATTTACATAAATTTACCAAATTAATGAAAATTGTTAAAAATTGACTATAAAGGGCAATAACTCCTTAAGGGGTCAATTGACCATTTAGGTCATGTGGACTTATTTGTAGATCTTACTTTGATGAACATAATCGCTATCTATAATAGTATTCAAGATAATAACCAAAAACAGCAAAATTTCTTTAAAAATTACCAATTGGAGGGCAGCAACCCAACAACCGGTTGTCCAATTCATTTGAATATTTCAGGGCAGATATATATTGACTTGATTAACAATTTAACTCCTTGTCAGATTTCCTCTAAATGATTTGGTTTCAGAGTTATAAGCAAAAAACTACATTTTACCCCTGTTCTATTTTTAGCCGTGGTGGCCATCTTGGTTGGATGGCCAGGTCATCGGACACATTTTTCAAACAAGGTACCTCAAAGATAATTGTGGTTAAGTTTGAATTAATTTGGCCTAGTAGTTTCAGAGGAGAAGATTTTTGTAAAAGATAACTAAGATTTACGAAAAATGGTTAAAAATTGACTATAAAGGGCAATAACTCCTAAAGGGGTCAACTGACCATTTCGGTCATGTTGACTTATTTGTAAATCTTACTTTGCTGAACATTATTGCTGTTTACAGTTTATCTCTATCTATAATAATATTCAAGATAATAACCAAAAACGGCAAAATTTCCTCAAAATTACCAATTCAGGGGCAGCAACCCAACAACAGGTTGACCGATTCATCTGAAAATTTCAGGGCAGATAGATCTTGACCTGATAAACATTTTTACCCTGTGTCAGATTTGCTCTAAATGCTTTCGTTTTTGAGTTATAAGCCAAAAACTGCATTTTACCCCTATGTTCTATTTTTAGCCGTGGTGGCCATCTTGGTTGGTTGACCGGGTCACGCCACACATTTTTTAAACTAGATACCCCAAAGATGATTGTGGCCAAGTTTGGATTAATTTGGCCCAGTAGTTTCAGAGGAGAAGATTTTTGTAAAAGTTAACGACGACGGACGACAGACGACGGACGACGACGGACGCCGGACGCAAAGTGATGGGAAAAGCTCACTTGGCCCTTCGGGCCAGGTGAGCTAAAAATGGTTCCTTTTACCTGTCAAGTGATGATGGGTCTCTGACAGTTTTTGTCTGTTCTGCTTCATCTTCCGTTTCTCTGTCACTTTGACTTTTTCCATTTGTTTTGGATTTCTTTCTTGGAGAAACTCTCCTAAAATGATTATCACGATATTAAAATTTGAGCAAGGAAAATATCAAATATTTATTATTTTTCAAATTTCTTATCAAAATACTTTATTTTCATATGCTTTAAGAAAAAAACAATTGCTTCATTTTACCTGATAGTTGATGATGCCTCTTGTTCTTCCTCAAATTCTGTGTCTGTCATTCTGATTAAAGGGGATTGTCTATGAGGAGTTACTGTTTTCTTCTGTGGAGAAGCTCTACTAAAAAAGCAAAAATATACAAAAATATAATTCACGTAAAATGTATAAATATATATTTTTCTGTCCAATCTTTTAAATCTATTCTTAATTAAAATACCATTTTTTTTATTCAATTACCTTAGAAGATCTTCCTCCTTGTCGGACTGAATGTTACTCATTGAATGACTCTTAAAAGATAGTTTTACTGAAGTACCACCATTTTGATTTTTTTTTTCCATTTATGGGTTGATCACTGCAGAAGATAAATCATCCAATCATTATTTCCCAATAGGAAAAAAGAACTTTTTCAAACAGAATGGGATTTCTCTTAAAAACTTGACAAGTTTGTATAGTTGGCTTTTCAGTTGAAAGTTGAAGATAGTTATAAATATACCTGATAGATGGTGATACAATTGATTCATCCTCTGACTCTGACTGAGTCAAACTCAAAGATTCTCTCTGTGTCTTTAGCTTCTGTGAGGACATTCTAAAATTAATAGTATGAAAATATATAGAAAGTCATGTATTCAAAATATTGAATAAAATATTATTTACATTCATTTGACATTTTATGCTAAAAGAATTACAGGTTATAATGAATGTTTATCCAATTAGATACTAATCCCTACATACCAATTTGTCTATAACCTCATAAAAGGACAGTTTATATGTTGAGGTGCTCAGTAAACCAAAATATAGCTCTAAATATCATGAATATCTCTTAAAATAAAAATTTCAACACTATTTTAACAGAAAAGTATATGGTACATTAATATATATTTTTTTTATTTAAAAAAAGACATACCCTCTTTCTCTGTTTTTCTGCAAAAGGTGTAATGCCTCTGCATTCAAAGCTATTGATCGTAATTCTGAAAATTAGAACAAGTTATTTTTTAAACGAAAAGCTTAATTAAAGCAGTCAGACTGAAAATAATGTAATTTCAAACCTCATTTGACGGTATAGACCTTTAAGTAATTAAATGCACATAACAATTTTCATTGGATTTTCCAATGAAGTAAAAGAATTTCTAGAATGAATGTATCAATAATTCACTAAACTTAATTCTTAACAGCTTTAAAGGCAATATTTACTTACTTTCATCATCATTTGCCTTTTGTGTGGTTTTTTGTTTCTTTGGCATAGAACTTTTTGTATTTTTTTCTGCTGGATGGTCTGAAATAAGGGAAAGAATGAGTTAAACCAAAAAATGTGAATTATAAAGACTTTCTGATGAAGTTTATTGAACTATTATTTGTATACACCCATTTAGACGGGATGTATTATGGTAAAAGGTTGTCCATCCGTCTTGTCTTATTGATGTAAGCTATCTCTCAAATTTTTTTTAATTCAGATTTTACATTTTGGGGCTTGTGTTCAAGATTATCAAAACTTAATATTTAAGCAGGAAAATATTTATTTATAAAACTTTTATCAGTGACATCTTTCAATTCACAAAAAGCTTTATAAAGGAAAAAAGGATATTATAAGATTTTATAAATGGTTTATAATGTGTATGTACTGTTACACCACTGTCCCAGGTTAGGGGATGGTTGGGATCCCATTTACATAATCAACCCCCCCCCAATGCTGAAAATAATTGACAAAAATATAAAACATGACTAGTGAATATCCTTAATATACTTTGGAAGATCCAGTAATCTTTTACCTTAAAACTGTATAGCCTATAGTTATCCACCTTTCTGCTTTTAAGGTTTACCCGATACCGAACCTAAAATATACCTTCATGTAAACAAAATTTTTAATAAAACAGAAAGTGATTTTTTTTGCTACTACTGGATTTTATTACCATTTGTCTTGTTTTTCCTTTTTCCTTGAGGCTCAATAACACTATCATGACTATCCGGGTTTCTTTCAGCTGCTGATGGATGTATACCTGTAACACAAACAGTTGTGTACGGTATAAATATAAAGTACACATTTTAATAAGACATGCAAGAGGCTTTTATAATTTTCTAAATCAGAGTTTAATATAAAAAGATCATTAAAAACAAATGATTTATTTTCAGTTTCTCCTATAGGCAAATGTCTGACAGTTTTGATGTAAATAGGGAGAAGGTAGGTCTCATGACATCCTGAACATTTCTTCCTTAATCAAATTTTCAAGCTGCGTCTAATATAATAGAAAAAAGATGACAGATCTAGTGATTTATTTGTCACTATGTATAAAGCTATCTTATTGGCAGACTGTGGATCATCAGGGATTATCAGACACATCTTTTAGGTGATAATAATCTACCGGTAATGATTATCATGACCATGTTTGGTTTAATTTGGCTAATACATGTACATTATACGTTTTCTCGTTTCAATTGTTTTACATTGTCTTATCAGGGCCTTTTATAGCTGACTATGCTGTATGGGCTTTGCTCATTGTTGAAGGCTGTACGGTGACCTATAGTTGTTAATGTTTGTGTCATTTTGGTCTTTTGTGGATAGTTGTCTCATTGGCAATCATACCACATCTTCTTTTTTATACATGTACTTAGAGTTTTTTATTTTTTTATTATTATACTTTTTCCATAGGAAATATATTTCAAAGGTAAACTGAAAACTTATATTGTCAATAGACAACAGGTAGGGTATGGCAGACAGCATGATGGATCTAGTGTCAGCTACTGTAAAAGCAAAAAAATAAATGTATACCTAATTTACTGTGTTTAGTTTTTATCACTATATTATAAAGCTTAATACATACATAAACATTCTTTTTTAACTATTTTCTCCAAATTTGTGATAATTTAAGGAACCTTTAAGGTCATGACGGTTGAATGTAAAAATGTAATCTTACAGAGATTTATATATATAACAATAATATAACCTACCTTCATCACAATCAAAGTCAGGTAAAATTTTCTTCTTTGGTATCCTTTTTCCTGAGGGTGTGCGAGATTTTTTTAATCTATTATGGATATCCAAGTCTTTTGCAAGGTCCATTAACTTTGTCTCCTCGTCTAGAAAACAGAAAGATAATCAAAGTATAATTTGCCACATTAATGCAGGCCGTCACAATTAACAAATATATTTAAATACTGAGATGTTTGAAATGGAAAATAACTTAATTGAATGTCAACGAAAATAAATTATTTTTTATTTTATAATTGTTTAGGGTATTTATCATGTTTAAAGTTTTTTTTATTGATTAATTATTCCTTTTTCTACTTTTACATGCATACAGTTTTATTATTTCAAGTATGTGAGCAATAAATACATAATATGTCAAGGTTTTCATTCTATAAATTTTAAAGACTTCAATCTTTAAACTTTTATTTTTTTTAATCAGACTTCTAGTCAGAGTTTTATAACTCTTGATTTCATTATAACCTTTTAAAGTTATTTCAGCATTGAAAAAACCCAATATGTATGCATGCAGGTACAGGAATGTTAATAATGATTTATAAATTGTGGACATTACTCTCAGTAAAAATTATGTAAAATAAACCACATCCCCAACAAGGGGGGGGTCTAATCTAAATGGAAGTATGTCAATATAAGAATAAATGCAAATATTAGAAATTTATTAAGTGTTTATCATGTTTTTTGTCAATCTTGGTGCTTTATTATTGCCATGCATTATTTAACACACTAATCCTTTCATATAATATTGACCGTTACGGACTTTTAAACTTTAAACCACAACAAATTTCATTTTATTCAAAAATTAACATCTTGAAAGTCATTTTTAAATATGTATAAAATAGTAATTAATTTAGTCAATTAAGCCCCCCCCCCCCCCACCTTCCTCATTTACCAGTCTTTCCCATAAAATTAACTTATCTTTGATTGGTTTTTATTAATAAATAAATTATGATCTTTAAAGGGTGTTTAATTCATAATGCTTTATAGATTAAAATTACATAAAATTAATTGTGTCTATTACTTACACCTTAAAAATTTAGGTATTTGAGGTACACTGAGTTAAAAAGGGTGTTTAATAATAGCCTGAGTCAGGGTTTTAGCTAGGATTTTGAGGGCTTTAGTCACTTTTGCGCGATAAAAATCAGCCTTATTTTTTTTATAAAGCAAGGGATCTAGGATGTTTATCAAACTAGCTATACATATATGTCCAAGTCCTTTAAGGACTAGTCTAGGATCTTTGAAGACTTTAGGATTGCTTATGTAGGCAGTTATTGGCAATATTGAATGAATTGACTGATGTGATGCTAAGATATGAAGATAAGAATAGGGATCTGGTAATAAGATCAAAACTTCACTTCAGTTATTTTCAGGGCACACCCCTTAATTATCAACAAAAGTTGGGTGCCTCTATTTTTTAACCACTGTACAAGTGAACTTGTAACAACTTTTTCACTTCACAATCATTTATATCCTTGAAAATACGTTTTAATATCTATTTGGAATCAATTTCTTTAATATTGGATAGAAGAATCTGCATCTATACTTAATGTGACGATTCTTATGACTGTAGACTAGATCACGTTTACTTTCGATTTTTAAACAAAATGAAATGAAAACGGGAAGTGACAATTGGATAATAATTTCAGAACAAAACCGGATTCATTTTCGAACTTTAACGCATGCGCAATGCATAGAACAGGAAGCACCTGTTTGCAAGTGAAAATATTTACGTTTTTAATAAAGTTCATTCTTTTTAATCGAAGTTGTCGAAAGTTTTTAATGAATATTTATATAAAGTATGACGAAAATACGTTGAACTGACGAAACTACGACAAGCAAACTGCAAATTATGATCGTAAGGGAAATATGGAAAATAAAATAAAGTTGAAATGTCCGGGAAGTTTATCAATTTTGTTCAAATGACGAAAATACAACTGAACTGTGAGAAATGATTAAAATGAAAAGCTGACTGACTGATTTAACTTAAATAGATTATTATGATGATCATTTATGAGGTTTTATAATGATAATTAAGGGATTAGTGACCCATCTGATTGGCGATAGGCGGATTACTTGTCATCACAACTTTTAACACCTTTTTGACGAAATTGATATGAAATATTTTCGTCATTTCTAAAACCTTTTCGTAAAATACGAAAGTGACGAGCGCTAGCAAAATCACTGCCCTGAGTAGAAATGAACCTAATTTAAACCCCAAGATATATTTTTTATGTAGATTGGTAGATTGCTATAAATTATGAGGGGCCGGTCTTTCAGTGACTTAATCTTATTTTACAGGAAAGTATGATAAATGCAGGGTATCTTATTACATTTGAACAACACAATTTCTGGTGTAAATGATTATGTAATATTCCTTACACTTACAGTCACATGAAATTATTTCAAAACTATTTTTAAGAATAGATGATTTTTAAACATTTACTTACCATATGATGACAAAATGTAGTAACAACTGTACAGAGTTTTTCCATATCTAACTTGAACAACACACATAAATTCTTTAGAATCTCCATCTTCTCCATTAAAAATAACAGTTGTTTTTGGTGTTACACCAAAAGCTTGTTCATTTTTCCAGAAAACAATAATGTCTGAGCCATTTTCCTTAATGCTAATTTTTCTTTCACTGGCTAATTTTATAACCTCTGCCTCTGACAATAACATGATTAAACACAACTTTTTCTAAAACGAAGCACCAACAATTTGAATCTTGACGCTACCATGTGCGTATTTTGCTTGGCACTGCTCAGTGCTGACAGGTCAGTTGGGGCATTGTAGGTTTAAGTTCTAAAGTCATGCATCAATGTTGAATAAAATTGGATAAGTTAAAAATATTTAGTGGTTCTATTATGATGAAACATACTAGCAGTTTTAAGATTTATATTAAGCAATATCATAAAACATTATATCATTATCAAAAAGAAATATATGCAGATTTTCCTGTCTGTGGCCTCATTCAGAGACTGAACTAAAGGAAGTTACGTAATTCCAGATGTGATCTCAGCAGGTGACAATCTGATAAATGCACACAACCAGATCTGAATTAATAAAAGACAAATTACTATGGAAGAACTATGTGGTAAGTAATTAATTTTTGTATTGTATAGAAACTATATAAATTAGGGATAGGGTATAATGTTGGGCAATGATAACTTCCTTTTTGGAGGTGCCTAATTTAAAAGACATAATACAAAATAAGTTTTCTTTTTAATCTTATAAACTTTACACACAGTGTCATTATAATTTAACAGAGCTCCAGATAAGCTGCGTATTTGCGTGATCACGCATTACAAATAAAAGAAAACGCAATGCAATTGTCCATTGAAGGGTTCAACAACCCAATTAATTCAACGGAAAACCCAATTATATGCCAAAACCATGAGTTCTCAACCCTTTTATTGGCTCCCGTTTGTGTTATTTACCCTTATCTGTTTACAGTCGTCGCGTAAACTATTTTTATAATATTTATAATTGGAAATTTCCTGTCGTTCTAAAAATAGATCCCTGCATCAAGTAGCTGAAATGGGTCCCTGTTTGAGTTTTCCGTTGCTCAATAGGTACACGTGTTTTTGTAAATATTTCGATCTTCTCGGTGTTTATCCAATTAGCGTGTGTCATGAAGTCATATTTTTTTCGCATTGCTCGGGATTTTTCATAACATACATCGAATTAAAAGGAAAGTGAATGTCCGGTTAAAATATTGAATAGAAGCATGTTTTCGGCTTATTTTGGAAAGCTGAGGGAAAGTTATAATGATAACAAGACTCAGCCAGTGTCTTTAGGAAGCGTCCATCGAACGCACGGGCGTGTGTGCGTACCATAACGAAAACATTGCTAATAAACACGGGGTTTCATCAAAAACGAATTCAGTTGGAAAAAGTGAAAGGCCAAATCGATTATGAAATGATAAAGCATCAGAAACCAAAAGTTTTAATAAGGGAGCTACCATTTGATTTTTATGGGGGGGCTAGGATGAAAAATTTTGTCCTGCATTTTTTTTAGTTGTAATCTCTGTCCTGCCTTTTTATTTTTCACTCTATTCGGTCCTGCTTTTTTTTTTTTTTAGTTTATCCTGACTTTTTTTACATAAATTGTCATCCTGACTTTTTTTTTTGCAAGTGTCTCATCCTGCCTTTTTTTTACTCAAAACTCCTGTCCTGCCTATTTTTTTCAAATTTCATCCTAGCCCCCCCCCCCCCCCCCCCCCCCCCCCCCATAAAAATCGAATGGTAGCTCCCTAAAAGACAACTAAACCCAGATTTATGTAAATTGAATAAAAGAAAATTATTCAAGTATAATTAGAGTTTATATACTATTTTTTATTCATTTTACGGTTAATTAATTAATACACACACCATGCACACAGCCACTGATCAGGCAATGGTCTCAGAATTTATTATACATGTTATATAAAGGTATAAGACGAGTGCCTGTGAATACACATATCATTTTTGGTGAGAAAATACAAAACTGGCAAACGGTTTGAAACGGGACACAAATTAAACCTACAATTGCTCCTCAGTGAATAAACCAAATAAAACAGCTAGCAAATAACCCTAACCTTAACCCTAAACCAAATAAAAGAGCTAAACAAAGACAGAAACATATTAATTTAAGATGGAAAAAAATTGGGGTTGATATTGCCTAAATATTCAATATTGTGTCGATGAAAAAACCCAATACATTAAGGAGCTTGTTGGTGAAAAACCCAATTTGATATTAACCTGAGGGGTGAATTGGAATTGATAATGCAATTAAAAAACTTATCACCCAATTATAAAGGAAAATGGTGGGTAAAAACCCCAATTTATGAATTCTTATCTGGAGCTCTGTATAATTATCATAAACTACTAAATGTTTAGAAAATTTTAAAATATATATTTATAAAGTTTATAAAAGAATGGCTGTAAATGATGATGATTGTTATGAATGAAATTTGAGAGTATTAAAAGGGGGGCTCCAATTTTAAATAATAAAAGGGGGGGGGGGGGGTTAAAAAAAAATATGAACTTATTTTCTTTAGACATTTCATAGTCATATTTTTTTTGGATTATATAAAAGATGACATTCTAATTTTTGTTCACCTGGTTTTAAGGGCCAAACAAGCTTTTCTCATCACTTTGCGTCCGACGTGTTCTCCTTCGTCGTCTGTTGTCATTTAAACTTTTACAAAAATCTTCTCCTCTAAAACTACTGGGCCAAAATAAACCAAACTTGGCCACAATCGTCATTGGAGTATCTAGTTTAAAAAATGTGTCCGTCGACCCGGCCAACCAACCAAGATGTCCCCCATGGTTAAAAATAGAACATAGATGATAGGGGTAAAATGTAAATTTTGGCTTATATCTCTTAAACCAAAGCATAGTTATCAATAAATTATACATAGGGAAGTGTGTGTGTATATTCAATTTCTTCAAAGGGGCTTCTTTTTTAAAGAGGGACATAATCCAATGTAGGCCCCACATCACGTTATCAAGTTATGAAAATTATACCGTACTCAAGTTTTGTCTATTTCACTAAATCACTTGGTCTCTGAGTGTCGTCCTCTGTTAATTAAAAAAAAAAAGATGTTTTAAAGTGGAGACACAATTTCTTACTTCAGGCTTTTATTTTTTCAGACCAGAACCGAAAGACAAAAGCAGAAAACTTTACAACAGTTACAACTACTGATGGGAAAATTAAATATATGTGCAAGCTGTGTGAGCAGTTACTGAGTTCAAAACAACGAATTCTGACTCATTTAACCACAGTCCACAATTTAAGTAAGTTCATTTAGTACATATATTTAACACGTTATCATATTTCAATGACAGTCTTTATGAGAATCTTGACCAGATAATACCATTGTGCACCTTCTGTTTTTTTTAGTCCAATATCATGATTATAGAGAAAAGTTAAAAATAAAACCTTGTTACTATCTTTCCTCTTCAATCCCTTGATTCATGTTATAACAAGTCACTAAAACTTACTTAAGTAGTCACAATTTTATACTTCACAATGTAATATTATGATTTTTAATTTTGTGTGAGAATCTGAATTTGAGTCTCCTTTAAAATGAAAAACAACGTACCATATAAGAGCAGGTGGTATCATTTTGTAAGTTTTGCTCAATGTGTCTCTTAATTAACTATTTTACTTATTTTGTTTCTATTATAGGTCCCATTAAAAGAGTGAAAAAGCAATATGTGGATGACCCAACAATTCCAATTCCCAAGCGTACTTTACTTAGACATTCTTTAGAGAAAAGATTTGAAATAGCAGAAGAGAACAACTGGTGCAATGAAAATACAGCTGCTACAATGAGTACTGAAACCATTACCACAACCAATACTGAAAGTGAAACCACTACTTCAACTGATTCATCAGGAATGCATTTAGAATCAAATGGACTCACACAGAATTCTACAAATATAATTCAGGAGAATGGGGACATATCCCACCAAAATGATTTCACTTTGCTAGAAAGTGATATGCAAACAACTAATGAAAATTTACAGTCTGATAGTCCAATAATAAATGAATATTCACTTGATAATAGTGATGAGTCAGATGATGCATCCTCTACATGGTCAAACAATTCATACAAAGATAGTTCTGGTTGTGATGATAGTTCTAGTAGTGAATCCGAAAAAGAAGAAGGAAGCCAAATGCCTGAGAACGAAGAATTATCTATATTGGAATTACAATCAATGTGCCTAATATCTTATGTTATTAGACACAACCTTACTGGGGCGGCTGCAGATGATATTCCAAAACTTTTGAAGATATTTTGTCCAAAAAATGTTGACTTTTCTCAATTGTCATACAAAAAGATACTAGAACGCTTGTCAACAAACACCCCTAAATGTATTCATATTTGCACTGTTTGTAATAAAACATTCTCAGATAATAAGGACAATTTTGAATGTGAAACACCAAATTGTAGTGGTTTGCGATACAAAGGCAAAAGACAATGTCAGACCAAGGCTTCACGTCTACCGGTAAGCTCATTCACAATTGGAGATGTTCAGGGACAACTGAGATACTTGATCATGAATAAATCAAATCTGGAAAGTCTACTGACCACCAAAGATAATGTCCATAATACAATGACAGAATATGAAATGAAAGAAAACTTTGTAATTCATGACATTGTTGACGGAATAAGCTACAGAGAGCTGAATAAACCCGGAGCTTTCTTGTCCTATAGATATGCTTTTAGTGGCATATTCAACACAGATGGCATACCCTTGTTTTCATCTACGAAAGAAAAACTTTGGCCAATCTTTATTGCAATAAATGAATTTCCTGTTTCACAAAGATTTTGTAGAGAAAATCTGATTCTAGCAGGTATCTGGCAAGGAAAAGGAAATCCACCATTTTTTCAGTATATATCAGCTTTTGGACAGGAAATGTCAAAATTATACTTTGATGGTTTTACACTTGACAATGAAGACAAAATATTGGTAAAGTTTGGTGTATTAGCAGGAACCCTTGATTTACAAGCAAAGGGATATGTTGCAAATATGACAATGCATAATGGAGCATTTGGTTGCATCACATGTGAGGAAGAGGGTCGTACTGTAAGACAGGGAAAGGGAACTGCTAGATGCTATCCTTTTAGATCAGAAGATGAACAAAAACCTATACGAGCACACATGACTTTTGTGAATGAAAGCTTGACTGCAAATCATCAAAATAGAATTAAAGGAATATGTGGTCCATCTGGCTTAATTGCTATGCCATGGTATGACATCATTGTTGGCACTGTTCCAGATTATATGCATGGTACATTGCTTGGAGTAACAAAACATCTACTTCAAAAATTTCTATCACCAAAGAATTCTAACAAACCCTTTTTTGTTGGAAAAAATATACAAGCCATTTCTAAACGAATGACTTCAATTAAACCGCCTGATTTTGTTGAACGAGTACCAAGAGATTTGGAGAAAAACTACCAAAACTTCAAAGCTACTGAACTACAAGCATGGTTATTGTATTATAGTCTACCATGTCTTCATGGATTCTTACCAGACGTGTATTTGAAACATCTTGCACTTTTATCTGAGGGCATTTATATCTTATTAAGTGACAACATTACAAGTCAAGACCTTCAGAAAGCTAAAGAAAATCTGTCTAAATTTTATAAGGACTTTGCAATATTGTATGGAGAAGGGAGTTCTGGTCTAAATGTCCATAACATAGGTCAGCATTTAGTGTTCTATGTGCAGCATTGGGGACCTATTTTTGCTTGGAGTTGTTTTGGATTTGAAGATGCAAATGCAAACATCTTATCTTTTGCACATGGAACCAAGGATGTTACCAAACAGATTTTAGGAATGAAAGAGGCACATATGATTGTCCACTCAACTTCAATTAGTCCAGACACAGCATGTGGAGCTTTCTTTAAAAATATGAACAAGAGATTCTCAAAGAAATGGAAACATACACAAGAAATGAATAACTGTAGCATTGCAGGGGCTGTTAAACCTTTTGTACTGCCAAATTATTCTACTAGTGAATTTGTTAACACTTTTTGTAATTCAACAGATATATCTTTACTTAGATCAGCATTAAGGGTGGAAGTTAACAATGAGAAATACTATGGAAAAGATTATACTAAAATGAAGACCAAAGTATCTTATGTAGCTTTATGTGAAGGTGGCAATATTGTTGAAATTCAGTCATTTATACTGAACACAGTAACAAATCATGTGTATGCCTTAGTATTGAGACTAGATATTTCACAGCAAACATTTCTTTATGTAGCAGAGGGACACCATATTATGTGTGTTGAAAAAACAAATGATGTAGTCATACTGGGAGTAAATAAACTGAAGGAAAAACTCTTTTACATGGAAGTTGGAAACAAAAAATATGTTGCAAGAGTTCCAAATGTGCATGGCCGTGGAGTTCTTAAGTGATTGATGTAATTTTTGCAGGATAATACTTATGAACAGTTTTTTAGTTACAGTATACGTATAAATTCTAAAAGTTCTTATTCTTAGGCATCAAAAATCCAGTCCAAATATACAAACAAAAAGCCTACAACAAATTCTATTTATCAAATTTTATCAATATTGTTGCAGTTTGCCACAAATAATTCTGTGACATTAATATCATGCAGCTGTATATATTCATGCTTATTCATGTTTGTCACACAATGGAAAAATATTTTAAGTCCAAACTTTATTCCTCGTTATTCATACTTATTCATGAAATGTATGCAAAATATTCTAAGTCCAAACATTCAAGTTAATTCATGATTATTCATGTGAAAAATAAAGATTTTTTTCCAATGTTAATTCTGTAATTTAAAATACTTTACATGTTTTGTATGAAGATGTTGTAGTTGTCACCTACATGAGCTATCTAATGAAATGATCATTATAATTTGTTTTTCATTTGACTGTGGAATATATGTTATTCAGCTACAACAATCAAGTAAAAATATACAAAAAAAAGACCTAGAACAAATTTTATTTATCAATTTGTATGTTGTTTGCCACAAATAATTCTGTGACATTGTCATGTAGCTTGATTCATGCTTATTCATGTTTGTCACACAATGGAAAAATATTCTAAGTTCAAAATTTATTCCTCATTATTCATTCTTATTCATGAAATGTATGACAAAAAATTCTAAGTCCAAACATTCAAGTTAATTCATGCTTATTCATGTTGACAAAAAGGGTGTTCAAAACCCCCCAAAAAAAAAATTTCATAAAAGAAACTTGATTATTCTATAAAATAGTAAGTGTCTAGTATTTTAAGCACATTTATTTGTTGTCTCCAAACAGTTATTAAGAATTCATGTATATTCCAGTTAATTCATGTTTCTTATTCATGAATAATTTGGACACTGGAATAGTAACCATGAATGGAAGTGGAATATTCATGAATATTCATGAATATTCTACCTTATTCATGAATACATGAATATCAAGAAAGCAGGGAAATAAGTAACTGTACAAGTATGTAGATATATTCTGAAATAGCACAATTTTCCATTCTTCAAGAATTGCAATACAATAATTAATGTACCCAATATAAATCATGATAATTTCTTAATTAAAAATGAAGTGTCTGTACCAGCAATAATATTTATAAACACGTCAGAGACATGACGGATACACCTATAATAATATACTGAACTTGCAAGCTAAAATTTCTTTTGGATTACTGATATTGATCATGTTGACAATGGTTGATATTGAAGTATTCCTGTCATTGTTCACATTTGGAAAAGGAGATATAAATACATAAATTTAAATATTTATTACATAGTGCTCTTTTTTAAAATGTGTGAAAATTTAATTTTTGTTCAAATGTTGAATGAAGACATTTATATACTACAGGTAAAAAAGGATGGGAATTATTTTGTTAGCATTTTAATTGTACCTTTTTGAAGAAGTATGTTTGCACTAACTTTTGATTACTTTTTTCATTTTGAAAATTTCATTTGATATATACATTTGTACATTGTACATGTATTATATTTGGATTTTTATATTTCAGGGATAAAGACCTTAGACCTGCAGTCAGACACCAGTTAAAAGTTACTTATTATATAACTCATGATCATCATGGCCATTATCATGATTATGGAAGATCTGATTAAAATTTGTTTAGAAAGCTACCAAATATGTCCGTGAAAAATAGAAAAAAGACAGCAATTCTACATAATGTACCGTACTAGCCTACTAAGCAGAAGCATTGAATGTTTCAAGACCAAATGAATTGGAATTTAGTGTTTTGATGCTGAAAAACGAGGAATATTAATTTCATCATTATTGAAGTTAATTATTGAATTGAAGATTTTTTTACCTCAGTTAAAATGAATTCCAAATATACATGATATCAGCAGTTCAGAGATTTGTGAATATTCTTAGAATAGGAGCTTCAAAAAGGATTTCAGTTAAAAAATTGTATTTCATGGATGTAAAAAATGTAATTTGTTGTCTCTTTCATGAAATATATGAAAAAATCTGCAATATCTAACCAAGACGAGTGAGAGATCTACAAATAGACATGCTATTCAGTTGAATTGTAAACATGGTAAAGAGGAATTTTGAAATATTCATTTATAAGACTTATATGAGTGTTTTGTTATTTTTATGGCGATTACAGGCAATTCAATATAAATATTAATCATACCAGTAAACCTACAGATATGTACATTTTCATGAGATATGTACATGTATGCATGCAAATCACTGATGCACCACTAATGGAGTTGCATGTACATGTAATAATAAAAGTAAGAATATGACATATGAAACAACTCTCCATCAGGGAACAATTTATAGTCATACATTTTGTACATGTACATTTATGTATTGGCCACCAGAGAACAAGAAAATCATATTTTGTCATTATTTATATTTCAATCTCATTTCATAACACACAAACTACAGGTTTACAAAAGGTTCAAAAGCATAATAAAGTGTTTTGATTGCAGTTGTTGGTCATACATGTATTGATGTTGGCCTTCAATACTGAGCAAGACCTCTGTACAAGACTACAAGTGTAACAGCCACACAATGTTTGAACCAAAAAAAAATGGGTAGTTTTCTTTGTTTGCATTTATATCATGTAGCTGCTATTTTGTACATGTGTACATTTACATACATGTTCATGTGTATCTAACTTTTCTACAGGTACGTACATACATGTATACTTGGGAAATCGGAATTATATTATATTTGTCCTGTCCCCTATATCATGATTCATTCATTTGATTACCACATTACAATGTATACATGTATGGCAATGAGACAGCATTCCCAACACACAGACAGAAATTACTTTCTTCTTATTTTAAATTTACATGTATCATATTTATGTACATAGTACAGACTGTACAGCTAGAATTTGATACAAAAATAAGATGATGTGGTATAATTGCCAATGAAGTTTTGATTAACAATTACAATTAAGTTGTGTTACTTTTGTGATTGGGTCAGGTAAAGATAGGTTATATATACTGGTACATAGAATTTCTTTTATTCTGACAGAAAAGTTGGCTCCAATCTCAGCAATGAAAACACGATAGATCATGTTGATTGTGCTGAATGTCACGTAAGCACTTGCAGCTATTTCTTGGCTGTCCATTTGTATTGGTGGCCACTTTGTACAGTAGGCAGGATTTTAATACGAAATTAGCGACCTAAAAAAATAAGTCACTATTTCCAACGTCATGGTAAAAATGTATACTTTTAAAACTTTTGAAAATGTTAGAATAAGTAAAATTTTGCTCCAAATAGCAATGAATGGGTTGAAAAGGAATATTCTGTCCAACAAAATACAGGAAATACAGGAAATAACAAGGGACATAAAAAAAAAAGCAAGCCATACAAAATTAACTAGCCTGACAACTGTTGAAAAATCAATCATTTAGAGGCCAAAAAAAATCACCCTGCGTATGCCCCCCCATGAAAATAAATTCAAAAAGACCTCCAAATCATGATTAACAAATTGATACCAGTCACTTGATTAACAGCAGATATTCAACAAGTAAAATTTGAATATTTTTATGCAGGTAGGTTATTTTATTTAAATTTTAAAATTGCCAATGACACACCGATCAAACAAAAAAATAATGAATTTCTTAATTCTTAATGAAAATGCAACTTTTCCCAGTAAAATGTTAATGGTTTACAATACAAAAACACTAGAAGAGACATAGTAGGGTAATCTATTAATTTATATTATGAACATACACTTGTGAAATCGGAGCTATAATACAAGCACCCCAGATGGCGAATTTAAACAAAATAAGGGGGAGGGCTGCGTGCCCCAACACTAATCGACGTTTGGAGTGCTACACATAAACATAATAATGACCTGAATAATTCTGAATTTGTTTCCTTCAAATGATAAAGCAAGCAATAAGGGCATATTTGTTTATTCGCTCAATTATATTATTACATAAAACACCGGTGAAAACAAAATATATACACATAGTTTTTCCGTCAGCCGATCCGACTATTACATGGTCTTTTAGGGGCAGCCCCGATGTTCCGACACCCCGTTAGTCCGACACCCTATTAGTCCGACACCCCACTAGTCCGACACCCCATTGGTCCGACACCCTATTAGTCCGACGCCCCATTAGTCCGACACCCCAATAGTCCGACAATTACAATTAATCCCGACCAATAGTAGTAAGCTGTTAAACAGAAATGTACTAATTTGTGAACCTAGTGTTGGACCAGTTTTTAGAGAGCAATCTGCAGGGACACATCGATAGTACTATTATGTAAATATAAAAAATGTTTATCTTTATGAGGAACAACATAAGATAACTTGCATACCGAAACTGTGAACACATACTTTCCACATCAATTAACTTGTCAAATAACCCGCTATCCGAACGGAATTTCTTACCCCTCACCCCTCCATTACGGGAGATGCAAACAACAATCTTCATCTTTAACTCATTTATTGGTAAATGAATTGATTCGATATTGTTGATTAAAGATATACATTCATTGGGTAGTTTAACAGATTCCGAAGACTTTGAGTTTTTTCTTATTTGTTTGTTTATTGTTTGTCCTATTATATAGATCTATTGTATTTCAAATAAAAGTGAACACAAATTCAGGAACTTTGCAACTTAGATCAAGGGGTATCCCTAGAGTATATGTATCAAAGGCAACAAAAAAATCAACTTGTAAGTATACAAAAAAAAGGGCAATACAAATGTTCAATTAATCCATCCCTATACATTTTTGTTTAGGAGCCAGCTGAAACACACCTCCAGGTGTGGGCGTCAGTTTCTCGCTGCATGGAAGAACAATAAGGGGCCTTCGGCCGTTGTCTGTTCGTTGGTCGGATTGTTGTCTCTTTGACACATTTCCATACTCAATTTGAATATTAAGGAAAAAAAAAGTTGTTTTGAACAAAAACTCGCACTCACAACCTGCAATGTAACTACATGTAGTTGATCTGGAAGAATATAAACAACACTACAACGAAAGTCTCATTAGAAGATCGGTATATTCTTACTTGTTATCGGTATTCGAATGTGCAATGATAGTAGTTTCACGGAACCAAGAAAGAAAAAACACGTACATGTATATTATTACAAAAAGCATCTACAATGTAACTAGGCCAGGTATCAACATATCAACAAAATAAATGCAGGTTCAAATATTGGAAATAATGTTTGGCAGTTCTGTGTTTGTTTTAATACGCCCGTCAAAATTTTTACTGGACGTATTATGGTATACAAATG